>NC_132902.1:7325614-7648811 GCF_030463535.1 Salminus brasiliensis | reverse complement strand
TCTTAAATCCTTTAGAACTAATCATATTAGCTTTGTGTTGCATTTGGAAAGACTCTTCATTGAATTTGACTGACACGTCAAACGCTTGTTTGGATATGCTCCTGGCTGGATTTAGAATGGAATTTGGACAGATTCTGGTTTGGATCAGAGGTTGAATTTCTATAGGCTCTTGAGCTGAAATTGGACAGACTTTATTTTGATCTTTGGTTGAATTTGGACAAACTCTAGTGTTTATCTGGTATTGAATTGGACAGACTCTGGTTTGGATCTGGGGTTGAATTTGGACAACCTTTTAGTGTATATCTCTTATTGAATTGGACAGACTCTGGTTTGGATCTGGGGTTGAATTTGGACAGACTCTTGTTTGAATCTGGAGCTGGACTTGGGCAGAATTGGGTTTGGATCTGGGGTTAAATTGGGAAAGACTTTGGTTTTATGCTGGAGTTGAATTTGAATAGGCTCTGGTTTTTAATCTGGGGTTGAACAGACTGGTTTGAATCTGGAGTTGAATTTGGACAGACTTTGGTTTGTATCTGAGGTTAAATTTAAACAAACTGGTTTGAATCTGGAGTTGAAATCAGACAGACTCTGGTTTGTATCTGAGGTTGGCTCTGGTTTGGGTCAGAGGTTACAATTGTATAGACTCTGCCTGGATCTTGTGTTGAATTGGGATTAGATGTGGGGTAGTTTAGACTAATGTATTTTTGGAACACATTTTCACTGAATTGTGTTCGGACACTTATTGACCTTTTTGGAAGTGGGTAAAAGGGCCATGTATAACGCTGTGAGGTAAGTGTCCACAAACAGCAACCAAGAAGGATTAGCTATAATTTTGTCCAGTCTCCGCACATACATGCAATAGTGAATGTTTGGCATGTGTGGCATCACTGTAAAAAAAAAAAAGCCTTGTTGATGTTTCCTTTTGTCTGTGTGTCTCCTACAGGTCGGAAAAGAACGCTCTGAGCCTCAGCGGCCCAGGTAAATAGTCAGCACTAACACAACTAACAAGTTGTTCAACTCATGGAACATGGGAGAGCTGTGTTTAGTTGGTGCGTAAAGCTGAGTCAGTGTGTGTCAGATCTTCTCTCACTCTCTTTCTCTGAGTGTGAAATGCAGCACAGACAGAATAAAAGCAGCTCTGTGGAGAGGCTCAGCTCGGGCCAATCGATTTCCAAAGCCGGTAAAGAGGAAGGTGGGTGTTAAGTGTCAAACGCTCACTCGCCCTCTCTTTAACGAGCCATTGCCGAAAGTCGAAAGAAAGCCAGGTGCCAAAGCCCTGCTGTGTTTTTCCGCTGCTTTGTCGCCGGGGGAGAGAGAAAGGATAGTGAGGAGAAGGAAAGAACTCTTGTGGCCCTCAAGGCTCAACCAGGCACATCGAGGTTATCATCACTCATTGATTCGCATTAGCATTCCATGCTAGCGCTTCCAAACGCTTCCTGGCAGGAGCAGAAAAGGAATACATTTGCAGAACCTGGCACTGTGCATTCTCTCTGAACCAAGAAACTCGAAGACGCAGAGTTTTGAAGGCAGGATTGGAGCGAGTGTATCTTCAGACACAGGCTCGGCCTGAGCCACGCAGCTACGTTAGCCCCAATATCCAAGCCGGGATTTTTCCTGTTTTTTCCCCTCCCAGTTTACCAAGCAAACAGAGAGATTGGTGGATTAGGAAGGGTAATCTACAAAGGGCATCCTGAAGCTTTGAACCTAGATTTAGCATACTGAGACAGAAGCCGCAGAGGCAGCGTGCCCTAATGTGATTACGACCGCTAATTAAAATCTTATTTCCCCCCACTCTGTTTCCAAGCCCTCTGCCTCTAAAACATCAAAAATGCTAGTCTGCTTGTGAAACTCAGAATAACTGAATATTTTACAAATGCGTATTTATGCATGCACACATGCAAGTCAGGATTTGAATAATTGAGATGTCATACAAGGCAATCATTAGTTAAGAAATTATTCCTGTCAGAACATATTTTCTCATTATTTCACAGTCTGCATTTTGCTCAATCTCTGCGCTAGTCCTCAGAAAAAGGTGCTTAGCTTCATGGCTAGCTTTAATTGGATGAATATGCTATAATTTTCAAGGCTTACATCACTTAGTTTTCAGGTTACTGTTTGGCTAAATATATTTACCTGACTGCATCAATTAGTTCAGGTTGGCTTTCTTCAATGTGTAGGGTAAACAAATGCAGAAATACAAAATAAGGTCTGCCCTTGTTTTGCAGTATCTGCAGATGTGATAATCGAGTGTGTGAAGAACAAGGACCATCAGAAGGTAAGACGGAACTCTCCCAAACACATTCAGATCTCTAACGCTAATAAGCAGGATAATAATAATAAGATTTCATTATAAATGGAAAAAATGGCAATCATCAGTCCTAGCACCAGCCACTTCCATTATTTGTTATTAATAGACCTACTAGAGAATTAATATAGATGAATAGATGAAAGATAAGACATCATAGGAAAATAGATGAATATTTGGCAGCTTATAAATCCATGAAAACAACACACTGCAAAGCATGATGACGAAGTGTGCAAGTTCCAAAGTATAACAGCCAACAATACTGGCAGGTACAGGAATATATTAACATCAGTGTAATTAACAATGCCATCCTTAACATCACTATCCTCCACATCAGTCGCATCCAGGATCCATTGCTGGTAGCTGTCCTCTATAGTCACAAGGTGACCATTACTCGCTAGTGAAAGATCTTCTCTGTCAAAGATTAATCTTATAATGCAGTTCCTACTTTTTAGAGCCATTTTTGCCTTCAGTCTTGTTTGCAGAACATTCTCAATTTTTGTAAACCTGAAATACATCATAGTTGCTACTGCAGTATATTTTAGGCCATTGTCCTACTGCATGTTACAGAACAATTCAGTGCATTTTAAAGCATTTGGTTGGAAATGAACAGTTAAGACACTTCTGTACACTTAAGAATTCATCCTGCTGTTAATGTTGGCAGTCACATTATCAATAAACACAAGCAGAGAAGCAGTATCACTGGCACCCATGCTTAGCCATACACTGCCATGTATCCCAGATGGATGGCATGCTTTGAATAATGAGATTTTTTTCTTTTCATCACTCTGGTACAGGTTAATTTTCATCTCATCCCACCATGTGTCCACGTGTCTCTTTGTTTCAAGTTTTCATGACTACAGTACCAGTCAAAATACACCTTGTTGAATGTGTGCTGATCATCATCTTAAAAACATATGATCCAAATGCTAGGGTAAAAAGAGGACTCTAGGAACACTCAGTTGTTCACCGTATTTAGGATCCCATGGTTGAAGGGTCTCAAGCAGGCCAAAGTTTGAATGGTTTGGACTGAATGTTTTTTTAAGATGATTGGCATACATTTAACCAAGTGTGTCTGAACTTTTGACTCATGCTGTATATCTGAAGTAAGAGATAAAAAACTGTAAATTAGATTTTTCTTAATACCGTTCCTTTGAAACATCTGAATTTCATTGAGATAATTCTTCTCCGTGCCATCTCATACTGATTTATCCCTATGTCATTTATTATTGAAGTTCCACAATCATCATCTTAGTTGTAGGCCTAACCTGAGTTATAATGGTTTTACTCCTGCTGATATCCACTCTGAGCTGAAAGCATTTTTCTCGCTCCATAATGAAGTTCCCCTTCATCATTTCACCTGTGAATTGAGCCCCTAGTGGGCGAGCCATCAGAGACCCACAAATGAAAGGATGCAGAGAGCTAGAGAATTGAAGTCTGAGTTATAAAGAGTTTAGAAAAGGTGAGGTGAGAGCATGATGATTTTGCTTTAAAAAGTTCTTGGCCCATAAGTGTAAATCTGATGATATCCTGTTCTCTTTAGACTCATACTGACCTTGTTATTAAAAGTCAAGATTCTCTCAGCATTGAGGCGGATCCATGAAAAAATACAAAGAAATAAGAAGCTTCTTGCGTGCGCCCTTGACCTCACGCTAGCTCTCGGTTTCCATGGGAATAAAGGAGGCTTTCCGTACAATGAGATCCACTCCCTCGTAATGACCCACTCAAGTCCTTTTCATCTACCCACAATGCTGTGTTGCGGAGTGGCAAGCGTGAAGAGGGGTTTAAATGGCAATCAAGATGCTTCACTTGTTGCTATAGATAAACTGCATGTAACGACCCAGTACACTGGCCTGACTTTCCACTCATCACACTGATGGAGTGGTACTTGTTATGACTAAGGCTTTGGCTGAAATCATACATCTTCCAAAGGGTGGGAATCCTCACGATGACTCTTAAATCACTGCTGCGGTGGCCTGTAATAAATGACCAGCACCAACATGTGAGATGTACACCTCTACAAACGCACACCCTGATGGAAGCTCCCGTGTCTGTAATCACCGCAGTAAGGAGTACAAATAGTCCTCCATCACTGTGGATTAGGCTAGTCTCTTCAACTCGCTTACAGCATTCATCATCCAATACACTCTGCTTCCAAACACACACACACTCGCTGCCCCCGTCAGGCTTTAACCAGCAAACAGAAAGCCGAGTACTTTGCTTGTTAATCTGGCTGCTGAGATGGTGCCAGCTACCGAAGAATCATCTGAGCAGACCCACATGATAAGCTAATGTGGTGCAGAGCATTTAAGCATTTGTAGGATGTTTAGAGGATACTGGATGTAGGAGGCATCCTAAGGAAGCAGTAAACTGACATGAAGGCAGTTTTCTTTATGACGCTAATGGGTTATGTATACATTAGATACTGTTTCTGTATATTATACAGCACATTGATGAAGGTTGGTGTAGCATGGGCAAAACATTTTTTCCTTCATGACAGACAAGGGTTCAAATCATTGGCTGAGCAAGCACACCATGCTAGAGAAAAAAGAGTCCTTGGGCAAGACTCCTAACACTCCTAACATCTCTGTAACATGATTAAATATAAGTAGCTTTGGATAAGAGTGTCAGCCAAATGCAATAAATGTAAATGTTAATAATTGCAGTAAGAGGCCTTATAGCATGGCTTTGTTTTTGCAATATTTTTCCAATGATGCCACACTAAATAATTTCCAGTGGGCTGAAATATTTGTAAGACAATTCTGAGACAAAAAAAAACACAATGTGCACGTGATAAGCTTTTCAGGGGTCTTCAGCATATTCATATTACCCAATTTAACATCAGGACAAAATCTATGCTACATTTCATGATAATACAAATTAAATTTATTTTTATATTGCATGACCGCACAAATGCCATGTCACATCAACAATCTATATACTCTCATGTGTGTAGTAGCAACGTAGCTACAGGGAAAGCCAATAGCTTCTCACTTCAACATTCTCCTATGTCAGTTACAATAATATAAAACAGTTAATTTTCTTTTATTTTTCTTTTTTTTACTATCCAGGATGATCCCCAAGGTGCTGCGTTTCTTCATATATGTACCTTTTTTTTCCTTTTCACCAGCTGCTGTAGTAACCAGACAGTTAAATGTTAAAAGCTGTCATTTCCTACTCCTGGTTATGGCTGATGCATAATGTTTTCAAGCTGCCCTCCAGACTGAACACATACTGATCTATGTTTGTGTTAAACTATATATCCTGTCTCTCTAGTTGATGGATCTCCACAAGCAGGGAGCAGACCTGTGTGTACAGGATTCAGCAGGTCGCACTCTACTTCACCATGCAGTGGATGTAGCCAGCAAAGAAATAGTCAGATACATCATTGATAACGGTGAGCCAATCCCATACACACTTTAATCACTTTAGCACTGTTTAGCCCCTTGACACTTGACACTGTCTTCTAGAGCCACATTGGTTCCGTTTTTTTATTACCTGAACAACATGCCAGCAATATGACAGCTTGAAGAGAACCCTGCCTTTTGTCATAGACGTGTACCCTTCTCCTGTCTCCAGCAAAAAGGGTTGTTTTTCTACCATTCCTTGGTAGAAAACACTGTAAATTGAAATGATTTGCTTAAAGGGTAAATAATAACGTGTAGTACTATAATAACGTGTAGTACTACACCTACATTCAATCATAATGATTTTCATGTTGACAGCATTGCTCCAATGGTTCATAAACAGTACCTATATTTGCTGAGTTCATTGAAAGCAGTGAGTTTAAAAACCTTGTGCCAATCAGCTGAATTCAGTAAATATACAGTATACAGTAAATAAACAGCAACAACATAAAAGCCAACATTATAACCTCAGGACACCCATGACTTGGTAACAGCTTTTGTTTTTTTTTCTGTTTCTAACAGCACCCACCGATATATTGGATGTGACAGAAAAAGAAAAGTAAGAACCACAAAGTCATTTTCCCTGGAATTTCTGCTACAGAAATCATCTCTCGTTTTATCCTTTCATTGATCATGTTTCTTTTGCCAGTTTGAGCATTATTGGCTTGTAGCCTGAAAGTAGTCCTGGCTAATGAGTTACAGGTCATTCTTAGCACAGAGCTTGAATTTTCTCTTCTACAATGATCTTTCTGGCTAGCTAGCTGATCTCACATTGTCACTCTCTCTTTTGCAGCGGCGAGACAGTGTTGCACAAGGCGGCCTCGATGTGTCAGAGGACGATCTGTCACTACTTGGTGGAGGCAGGGGCGTCTCTTATGAAGACAGACTTACAGGTGTGAGAAATCAGTATCTCAGTAATGACTAATCCCTAGGGGTGTGTAATTTGGTACTTCACAGTACACTATATATCATTAAATAGGAGCTGTTATGCTTTTATGGAACTTTGGAATCATCAAGATTTGAACTCACAGTCTGCTTTCGGTACAGCAAAAAAACATGACTGTGAAGAAAACCTGTTTAATGCAACTTGCACTTCACTGTTGAGGCTTTTTACTGACTATATCCATGACATACCCAGAAAAAAAAGCATCATGATAATGATATCATATACATATTATGACTATCTCTATTAACTCCTATGTGAGTTAATGTTTTTGTTTTATAGCCAAAAAAGACAGGGAACATCTTTCATTTAGTGCTGTGCCCTACTTTTCCACAGCTCCACCGTATTTAACCTGAGAACCTAATCAAAATCTGCTCTGTTACTGAGGATGGAAGTGATTTTCTAATCATCCTCTTAAACTTTCCTATGTGCGTCACTGGTTTGGCACAATGGCTGATGGAAAAAAAAACGACTTCTGTGCGAGGTCTGTAATTTTGGTGCCGTTTCTAGGTCTGTCTGACAGGGAGGGCACTGATGTGCCTTCCAGGCTTCAGCTGGTGGCCACTTTGACTCTCCGTTTGGCTCTCTGAATCATCTCCTGAGATCTGACTCAGCATTCGCTCATGACAGATGGGATCATTTTCCATCGTCTGGCTCGGCAGACCTCACTTTCCTTCAGGCAGAGCAGCTGACTCCGACCTGACTTCTCACCACACTACCTTAAAGTGGCTTTAAACACCATAAACAGCTATACACAAGTACTTATTACTGCATCAAATCATTAAAACCAAATTATTACTCTTCCTGCCTTTCTCTCCAAGTCTCTCTTTTTTTACCTTCTCGTCTGGCTCACTCTTGCTGTCTCTGTCTGTCTTGGGGTTGGGAGACAATGAACATTCCACATTCTCTTTCGGTCCTACTTTGGGCTTCTTTTTCAGTTACGGAGCCTCAGCACTACACTCTAAAAGCCTAAAAAAAACTACAGGCAGTCTGTGTTCTGTCTGAATTTGCTATAATGTTTTTTGGGTTTTTTTGTCCTTTGTTGTAGCACATATCCTTGTTATTCCCGAGCAGACTTTTTACCTGGGAAAAACGATAAGCGGAACTGCATGTAATTCTGCACTAGCCACTCTGTTTCAGCACACAAAGGCAACCTCATTTGTGGCATTCAACAAAGAAAGTGTCGGGCGGACATTCAGGCAGGTTTGTGCTTTGAGCAGAAGAGTCCAGAGCGTTCTGCCTCTCAACAGGACTGCCTATGTTAGCACTTAGAGCAATTCATTGGCTCTGGCGGTACCCACATGAACAATAATGTGGAGAGGTCCAGGGCAAGTCTATATCTCAGTGATTCAGTTCAAAGCCATTCCTCTAGAGAATATTCTCTGGTGTCCATATTTTATTTAAATGTTTTCTCTTTTTTAAGTTAGTCTACACTTGCTTGTTATTGGCTATTGTGAAAGTTCACTAGATGTCCAGTTAGAGACTTTAACTTTTCTGTCTACAATTTGAGACTAAGCTTTGTAGAATCCCTAGCAGCACTACTCTAGTAGATGCACGCATACCAATGCAAACTACAGACAACTAAGATGCCACTACCACATTACTTCTATGCTGAGCATAGTCCATCACATAAATATTTTTTGGTCCAAAGGTGGTTTGTTTCCATTGTGGTAGAGGAGGATTGATAACCTGTGCAGCAGCAGGCATACAGTCAGTAACTGTAACTTGCTCTACAGTGCACCTGTATGATATTTGTGGCTGATGAAATGGCACATGACTGTATGGCATTAGTCGATGAGTTGACCCTCGTAATTCTAGCAATACAATAAAGTCTACTCATGTGTTATTGTTTTCACATGGCAACTTATGTTTAGGATTTGTGTCAAAGTCAGTCTGCAGCAGATTGAATTGCAATCATTTAGGCTCAACATGACATGATGCTTTTATCATACACTCAGCTTACATCAATTTGCCTGTCATGTTAAAGAAGCTCATATTAAGGCATTTTACAGCTGTTTGTAATCATCGTTTGTTTGGGCATGGAAGTAAGAATTTGTGGAAATAGAACTATAAAGGGTTCCAGATTCTGGACTGTTGGATGAGGCTCCTATTCAAGAGGCTCATTACTAAACAATGTCTCGCTAGCTGCAGGGACCAATTAAATGCAATGGAAGGGGGAGTTGTGCGGCTGGATAAGCAGTAGAGCAATAGATGTTGTGCCAGACAGTGTGGTGAATCACACGTTTTCAAGAAGTCTCAAAGTAATTCACTAGACAGCATGTTCTCATCAAGAAGTCCTTCAGAGAAAATGTTGATTCTGATCAGCTAGGCAGCTTAAGGCTGTGTATGTTTTGTGAGTTTTTGACAGCTCAATTTCACTGCCATCAATACACAAAATAGTCTGTTCTAAGACTATTGTAGAAAGAAACTTCAGCCCTGTTTGGAGAATTTCAGTGGGCTGTCTGTCCGAAATAATTACATATCTTCTTCGTGATAAAACTCTTGAATACGGAGGACAATAAAACAACCACAGGACGAGTGAGTTTAGTATGCACTGTGATTGATGTTTCAAGGCATCAACCATCAACCTGAGACAGAAGTGTGTGTGTGTGTGTGTGTGTGTGTGTATATACATATATATATATATATATATATATATATATATATATATATATATATATATATATATATATATATATATATACACACACACACAGTTGTTAAGCACATTGAGTGACCATCAACAATGCAAGCTAGATAAAGTAAGCAGTCATCTCCACCAAACGTTTTCTGTAGCTTCAAGACTTCTACAAAGTTTAAAAGGAATTTTAGACCAGATGTCTTAAAACTCATCAGTATTTCTGGGATGCATCTTGATTTACTTGTTTGCTTTGGGTCATTGTCTTCTTGCATCATCAAACATCTTTGCAGCTTGAGATCATGGACTGCTGCCCTTTACAATCTAAAACCTTTTCATGTATTTTTTCTTTAGTGAAGGCAGCTAGAACCATGATGCTCCCTACACCATGCTTAACAAATAACTGTGTTATTAGTTTAGTTAAATTGTGTTTGTCTAAAATCTAAAATCTTGCCTTAGATAACAGTCAGACCACAATTTATTAGTAATCAGTGCAGAAATCCAACGTAATTCCAAAGCGTTCACTTATGTTTTTTCTTGCAGCTGGATATGGGGGATACAGACTTCTGTCATCCATTTTGGGTGGTTTGCTTTGCTCCTCTAAAAGATACGGTGTGCATGAAAGATCTCTGTTGTACATTTCTGCCCAGTCACTGTGTGCGTTTGTGTTTTTAGGGCGACACTCCGAAGCACCGTGCAGAGAAGGCGAAGGACTCCGAGCTGGCGGCGTATCTGGAGAACCGTCAGCATTACCAGATGATTCAGCGCGAGGACCAGGAGACCGCCGTCTGACCTCTGACCTTTTACCTCTCTACTTTCACCTCACCGGAACCTTCTACTTGTGCCAAACTAACAACCAAAACAATACAAATTGACGACCACATAGCGAAGAGCTCCACTGCTCAGAGTTGGTTTCTAACTCCTGACCACCCTAGACCTGAGAGTGGACATGCACACACACATTTACACACATTATAAGGAGATATGTGGGCTTTAGGATCCTGGACTAAGGCCTCGCAGACCGGCTTGACCAAATGTATGTCCATTGCACTGCCAACATGGTTTTGTGTGTTTGTGTGTGTGGGTGTGAATGTATAAAGTGGATGGAGCTTCTCTTTGTTAAAGTGTTCACTAATCTGTGCTAGCTTTTACACAGAAGCACATCAGATTAACACAGAGTTTGCTAAACGGTGCCTGGAGGGCGGCTGAATAGAACTGAGTTTATGACGTTAGCATGAGAAATCTCTACAGCACTGATTACACAGCTATTCAATTCAAGTTTTCTTTTTACAGAAATACGTCTAGTGTTAAAAACATGATGCAACCAGGCAGATTCATGATTATGGTCAGTGGTAGAAGACACCACTGTTGACTCCGCAGGACCTTAAAGGACTTTTCGCAGATTATGGACTGATTTGTTTACCTGAATTGTTTTGTGTGTGAGTGTTAAGCTAAAGCTTTAGTTTAGGACATGGGGCGCTGTCTTTGAGCTTTCCCTGCACTGAAGCCATTTAAGGTTATTTGAGTAATATTGGACTGTGGTAGCTATTTTGTAGGAGGGCTTTGCTTATTTCGTTGTTTTGCTCTCTGTTCTGCAAACGTTTGCTTCTAATAAGAACTTTTGGTACTGTAAACGTATCTTAGTAGGTTTCCGTCTGAGAAACATTTGCACTGTAGCTTTCATTGCCTTCTTTATTCCACTCTTTAACAGTTTTGGATTTCTTGATTTATAATTGGTGTTCTATAGTTATGGCTTATTTCTTATGACTTTTTTAAAAGTAAATAGATGTTTATATAATTTGTAGCTAAAACATCAAAGTTGTGTATCTGTCTTACTGTATTATAAATTACTGTATATTTTTTTCCATGATACAGATACAGCTTTTGTTTGGTTTTGTTGTTCATAAACCTCTGATCTGGAGTCGTTGTGGAAGATTTCTCTGTATCTTAAAGAAACAAACTTACTCTGAAGAGTGTATATCATTCTGATTTATGGATTGTCTTAATGTACGAGTTATTCTAAGGATACTATTTATTTTCCATAATAGCCATCTGTTTAAATTACATTGGCTTTGAAACTAGACATAATTAAGTATTAAAAAATATTGAATTTGCAATTAATAGATTTTGTTAACTTGTCACAAAGCGCAACTTTTTTGTGGTCCTAGTTGCTGGTTTTACTACTTCATATTATTGTTGATCCCTATATACAGTATATACACACACATGCAATTGCCTTTCTGAACTTGACACACCATTTTTATTGTCCTGTGGGACTCACACTTTCATCATCCATAAACAAATACATTTGGTCTTTGCTCATTGTTGGACCTTTTGAATGTTTACATATATCTTTATGAACTAAACAGAAACTGTAGTATAGATTTTACTTTTGCAACAAAAACAGAGAGGTTTTACTATTTCAGTTCCATAAAACCAACTCACACTTCTGCATTGTGTGAGATTTAGACAAGATGCAAACTGCTGCCTGAGCAATCGAGTTGCACGTAAAAGAGAGCAGAAACCCAGCACTATGCACTGAATCTGAACTTTGTCAGCATTTCTACTTATACTTATAAGGTGTAGACAAAAAGATGTTGCTTCAGGACAAAGTTGGTTAATTTGCATACTATAATGCTCAATATATCTTTATTTATATTACGAAGCTGGATTGATCAGCTGTATTACAAATTAAATCTTTTTTTCCTTCCTTTTTTTTGCAGTCATGACAATCCGTGTGGACAATCCATATGCAGGGTATGAAGCATGCTGTCGTTTGCTTTGAGCATTTTCTGATGATCATCGGAAAGTGAAGTCTTCTAAATACTGAGCATCCAAAAGACCAGTTTTCTCCCACATCTGACAAAAAAAAATCAGAAATCTAAAGATGTATTCTTATCTATTCTTATATTTTCCATATAAAACAATGAATAATAGTTTGAAAGTCTAGTATAGATCATTTGTAGATGGTGATAATTGACATTCAGCAAATGTGATATGATATTAAAATGATAACTTTAATGTAATAGATTCTGTGACATCTAAACCTATCCCTTACCCTGAAGCTAATTATAATCATCTGGGCTTCACCAAACCAAAGTTTGTTAATCATTTGAACATTTAAAAAAATAATCTTTACAGCTCTCACAAGATAAAATGTGGCTGACAAATACAATTGCTGTAGGTTCTGCTGACATGCATCCCCATAGCACTAGCAATATATTTAATAGAGAACTTTTAATTGGCATCCATACTAGACCAGCCTATGAATCCCTTGTGTATTTAATCTCATCATCACATAAATTGCAGCGAACGTCTAACAGGAACGTAACTGCATGTAACTAAAACCCTGTTTCAGCTGAAATATTAAACTGCTCAAAATTAAGGTTGTGAGTTTGTGAGATTGATCACTTTTTAGTGCAGCTGAGTGCAGTCCCTGCTGGATTCTGTGTACTGATTTAATTTAAAACAGAACTCTTCTTAAATATTACTGTGGTTTGGCTCTTAACCTCTGCTGTTTAACCCATCTGCATGCTGTAGATGCCAGCAGTGGCTGTAGTGACAGTAGTGTATATGTTTAATGAAGAAGATGAAGATGCAGATTAGCGGATGATGTGTTGAGCTGCACGCAGTGCCTTCTCAAAAAGTCCACTAAGGGACACAGACAGCCTGTATTTTCCTTTAACGTCTACAACAGTGTCTCACCTCTGGAAAGCTATTAGCTTTTTTTCAGGCCCAGTCAAAAACAGATCTTTAATGATTCATGATATTCGATAGTGATTTTTCATTGAGCTCTTTAATGCTCTCATAGTTGTTTCCCACAATTCTAAACCCACCCTGATGGGAAAGCCTCTGTTCAGTCTGTCCTGCTGTTTCATCCTCATCTTCATCACATACACACACTCTCCTGCATACATTTCCAGTGAAGTAAGGTTTTACTGTTCTCCAGGGCTCTACTGCTAAAACAGCTAAAACGTCCATTTCTCATGTTTTCTAGGCTATTTTAGCTTTAGGAGAGCTAATAGTCGGCTCGTTTAACTGCATAAAAATGCTAGGGAGAAGAGATTTCAATGTGAATCCCTTCCCCTTATTACTCTCGTCCCTAATCTGTGTCTGCAGCATCTTTATTTTCCTTTTTTTTTGTTGCACAAAAATAAAATCCCCTCAAAATTCCCTAATAATTGAAGCCATTAGGCAGTTGCTCAGTTCCACAGATAAATGCTTGACCTAAAAACACACATTCAAAACTTCACCCAACACACTCTCACAGTACAGATATTAAGATAAAGCAGGTATGAGAGAATGTATACTGAGACTGTTCTTACAATGCTTTCTAACACTGGAGCAACGCTGTTAAAAATGTTTCTCACCATTCCACTGCTATTAACACAAATCCTTTACACTTATTTTACTCTTTAACCTCATTTAAACATCATGAAACTGCTGGCGGTTCCTGTCTTCCTTCCTCTTATAACCTAACAAACCTAATATCTCAGTCAGCTTCCATTGTATTCTGTGGAATTACTATATAATAATCCTTAGGATATAACCAACAAATCTCCTAGTTTAACAAAGTTAAGGTCTACAAACATTGTTGCATGTACTGGTGGAATTCAGCAACTGCCCATTGCCTTATATTATTAGAAAGCGTACAGTTAAAACAGCTTTTCTCTTCTTTCCTAGGTGCAGGCGTTCACAATGTAGTAATGAAACCTGTGCCGTGGATTTAGAAATATTCCAAGCTGTTGCTTTAACTGCCTGTTACATGCTGATTCACGAAATAAGAATCCATTATTGATACTTTTGTGTGTGATTTCTGGGGTCCTTTTCGAGTTGCCATGCCAAGGCCAGAATCTATCAGACATTTCCTTGATGAGTGCATGTGAGTTAGGGTATAATAGACCGACTGGGTATATAGAAACTTCTTTTTGTACTGTGCTCTGAGAAAACAGTGAACACCAAAGAGGTGTACACACACATGTGCAATGTAGACAGTAGTTCTATCTGTTTGTTTCATTGGACTGATTCTGTTACCGTCTGCTTGCAAACATAATAAAGAATAATATTTGAACTTAAGAAGAGATTGTTCCCAAAATGCATTCTAATAAACTGGATGCGCAGCCTGCGGTGCAATATCTGAACCATGCTTACGCTGTAAATCTAACTTCATAATGCATAAACATGGAGCTTGCCTCTTTGCCTTTTATTTTTTTTTCCCACAGACATACTTCTGGCAAAATGCAAACCCTGGGCTTTTGCTCCAGGTGTGCGAGCAGTCACATCTCTGGGACACTTGGTTATTTGAATGCGTTTGCCACCATTCAGGCTTCGCAAATACTCTCGCTTTTCTCAGTCGAACTCTCGCGGCACCGCCGGAATTTCTCAAGCATTTTTCATTTTATCTCTGCACTTCCATTCCGTGGCCCCTTTCAAGCTTTGTACCCATAATTGAGGAGATTGCTTGGGGATGTGCAGAAGTAATTCAGCGAATTAAGAATAAACTGAGGAATTTGCTTTATTCTGGTCCCAGGCACTTTTTTTAGCGATATGGAATAAAAAAAGTTCCTGTTGAGCTTAATTCAAAGTGCTGCATTTCTGATTTTTTTTGTCTTCTGACAACTTGTGTGCTCTAGTTCTGCTTTAAATGTCAGCTTCTTAACTCTCATATGTTGCTAGATGTGGTTTTTGCTTTGCTAAATGAAATATGGTTGACTATAGAATGAAATATAGTTGAAGGGAACCCTGACTGTGAGAACATATGAGTCTCAGTATGATTTACAGGTCTCATACCATCAGGAAATGCTGCGCAAGCCAAGCCAAAATGCTTTATTTATCATCAAACATACATTTGTTGTGTCATCAAGTGGTAGCTCTCCTTCCTAATTAAAGATAATTAAACAAATATATTATTAAGCTAGAGTGTGACAACACAGGAGAAACCTTTACTGATTGACCCATTGTAATGCCGGGCAGCACAGGCATTTCTTGGCTCACATATCAGAGCTGGGGACAAGAGGCAGTGGCTGACTTCACATGTATCAGAGGAGACATGCTAGTTTTCAACCTTCTAGTGTCGGGAGCATTCCAAGTGATGGGGCAAGTGGGGTCATTGGTTCAACTATATATATAAAAATATATATATATAGAAATATATATAGAAAAATAAGTCTGATTGATTGATTGATTGATCATGACAGTCTGCTAATAGCTTTAATGTGCGCCATTTGGTTCCCTATGAGGAACTACATATTTAATTACCTAAAAATGTAAGTTTACACTATTTATGGTAGTAGTGTTCAAGGGTATTAAAGAAGAGGAGAATTTCTCCTGCTTTTGTTGGAGTAACTGTCTCTACTGTCCAGGGAAGGCTTTCTGCTAGATTGTGGAACATTGCTGTGAGGATTTGATTGAGCGCGCTGTTGAGGTCAGGATGCTGGATGATCATCATCTCTTCTCTTGTACTAACAAACGCAAATATTGTACTGACTGAACGTTTGGAATCTGTGCCTCTGACAGAATTGATTCAATGAGTTATAAGAGTGATAAATCGTTCATTTTGGATTACACTATTGTGTTCTCACCAGTGTTAAACCTGTGATCTGTGTTTAAATCAGATTCCATTAGCATTTGAAAATAGCATCCCTTTCTTCATAATTCTCACATACATTATGCTGAGGCACAGGTTACCTGTAGGGTCAGCTCTGCTATTACAGCCAGGAAATGTAATTATATAGCTGCCGTGACCTATTAACTACCTCAATTCAGTCCAAAGCAGCACACACACACACACCCTTAAAGTAAATGAAACACTCCTGGCTTTTACGCTGTGAGCAAAGAGAGCTATCAGCACTCTGTCACTCTGCCTCATTTGCTCATGGCCTGCATACCTTCAGGCCCCAATGGATCACCTATAAGTAGACAAAGCATGACATGAGCGCTAATAAATGTGTCTTACGCACACATACTGACACGCCATGCCTGAGGATAGCTCCTCAGTAAATAAATGAACAAGGGGTGTGTTTATGTTGAGGGACTTCAGCTCAACTTGATCATCGAAGCAGAGCAGCACAACAAAGGTTTTCAGTGCAGTGGTGCATCACACAACACATGCAATATTCAAAAGTACAGGACAATGGCAGAAAGGTAAAGGAATGTTTTTCTCTGTATATTACAGGCAATTATCACACATAAGTCTGAAGTGTTTCATTGGACTGTGAAGCAAACAGAACAGCAGCTGACTCAAAGCACTGTCACTGTATAATAGACGCCAACCTGTCTGTAGTTTTTTTTTTTTTTTTTTTACTAAGTACAGGGAAACAGGTCAAAATGATCTGTGGTAATCGACAACTTTTTAGATCAGATGCAACAAATAGAGACTAGGTTTAAAAACATGTTCCTTTAGTGCAACAGTGCATGGCTCTGTGTTACCTGAACAAAGATTTAAAGAACTATTTTATAGATAATAATTTTAATGCCAACACAATCTTGCCCCACCATCAAGAGATCATGAGTGACACCACAGATGTTCACAGCTGGCTAGCCTAAGAAACTGAAATGCCTGGTGGCACTGTGTAATGAAATTAGCCCTTGCCAGCAGACATTCAAATAAATGAAAATCAATATATTATAACATATTATAAATTATATATAAACATATACACATATAAAAACAGATACATTTTTGCTTGAGCTGACTTGTCATTTTTTATATCGTGAAAGAACCACCAGAACAAAAGTACAAAGAATATTATATCTACTGTCCAGGAGTATGCAAAGGTTTTAGCACACAGTGCAAAATGATACGTATTGTTGATTTCGGAAGTAAGAAGTATAAATACCTCTGTAGAAGTATACTGCAAATAGTGATACACAGTTACTTTATCTTAGATGATTTAAAATAGGAGAAAAATATATAAAAAATAAATTGTGGTAAACATTTGTGTCAAAACATTTGGACAGTTGGAAAATCTCAGAACTTATTTTGTTAAGCCTTAATTAACTCATTAAGACAGTTAAGCAGATCAGGAACTGTCATGTAGGAATTGTAAGATAATTACAAAAACAAACATTAACAAATTCCCTGATCCTCTTTGAACCTTGTGCTAACACTCAACAACACGGGCTGGTTGATGATCTGACAATGATTTTAACTGATGCCTACAAAGCAAAAACAAACAAACAAACAAAAAAGATATCAAAGCATTTCCAGCTTGCAGCTTCTGAAGTTTGCTGTTTGAAATGTCACTGAAACGTAGCCGTTAAGGGGAATCATAGATGTCATAGCATGATTTGGGAGATCTAGAAAAGTTTCAAACAACTGTTGGTGTGTTGCCAGAAAGGCAAAGCAAACCTACAGCAATGGACTTGCAGGACGGTTTAGCTGGCACAGAAGGGGTGGTCCACCATTGTCTATGGAAGAGTCATCACAAAAGTCCAAGTCTAAAGTATTCCAAAAAACATCTAGATACGTCAGAGGTATTTAGGAAACAACTGCTCTGAACTGATGGCGACATTCACTGAAGGTATGTTTGGATTTAAAAAGAGCAGCATTTAATGATAAGAAACCCTTGCCAATGGAAGTTTATCTATTATGCCTTGGGGTTGTGTGGCAGCCAGTGGCAAAAGAAACATTCTGCAGAGAGATGGAAGAGTGGATTCTACTAAAATGGAAGCCTGTGTGACACAGTCAGTCGAGAAAATGATGCTGACATCTACAACAAGACAAATGGCATACATTAAAACCCACCAGGAACTACTAAAAAGAAAAGCTAAAGCTTTTGGATGGTGCTCACATTCTTCTGATCTGTGGGTAGCTGTCCAAACCTTTGCACATTCCACCATAACAATTGTATTAGTTTTTATTTTTTAAAGCACACTTTTAAATATTTGCAAAAATAAATCACTTTAAAAATAATGATAAAAATATTTCTTTTCAGCTGGGCGGTGTCCCAATGCTTGCATACAACAGTATAAGCAGAACTGTGTACAAAAAAACACAGCTGCTTTAGAACAGAGGTACTTATTAAAGCCTGTGTATAATAGTTAGTAAAAGGCACCTCCCTTCACATTAGCTGAATAAGGAGTGAAATATAGAGCCCCCTCTACTCACACTTTTATGCAGCCCTTACTCTCTATAGCTGCATACACACAAAGACACTCACCTTTCACCTATTTAGTCTGGTTTCTCATGGCTCTTAGAGAACCCAGTCCGGTGTGTGTGTGTGCGTGTGTGTAGGGGGTTGGAATGGTCCCATCCGGTGCTGTGATGTGGAACAGAGGTTGGACTGTGGAGAACATGGAGGAGGCCTTTCCTCTCCAGCAGGCTAGAAAGAGCACATATTAACCTCACAACCTCTAAGCCCCCTTTTCTTTCTGCCTCTATCCCTCACTCCCCCTCCATTCCTACGTACCCCTTTTTCTTTCCGCAGCCCGTTTTGTCTTTCTGGGGGGTTGGGGGAGGGGGGGGGGGTCCGTCACACCAATGCAGACCCTTTGTTGCTTTACCTTCTGCAACAATGAATGCTTGTTCTCCAGAGTGATAAATGATTCCGCACAATAGCACTTCAGATCGGAGAAAACATGAATAGTTTGGCTTGTTGTGCTTTTTGTTTTCTTTTAGCAGAGTAAAGTGCATTTTTTCCTGAAGGATGCTCTCTCTCCTTGTGGAATGTGACAGCGTACCCGTTCCCTCAACAGTTCCCCATTTACTTTTTGTGTTAATTTACTGGAATGATTATGTTGGTGAAACAAAGACTGCAGTTGCATCATACTGTAAGTACTCAGCATTACGGGCAACATTATGGAAAATATGCATCACGATTTTTCCAATATTCCATACTCTCAATGTGCTTTTAGTGGAAATGTTCAAACACATCATAAGACTTGTTCATATTACCTTTTTGTGTTTGTGCCATATTTCAGATCTTTTTTTAATCTAAAAGAGCAATAACACTGGTTTTCAAATCAGCAAGCCTGTCTCTTAGGCTTCATAAACACCAGAAAACAAGAGGCAAGATATTTACATGAGCAGGGACAGTACACTCCATAAACAGTATACCAAGACAAAACAGCACACCTACACTCTGTTCTGGTCTCCTGAATACACTCTGAGCTGTACTAGATATGTCTATAAATACATACTATCCACTCTGGGACATGCACCTAAATCTGAACAAATGTCAGCTTGGTTCTAATCTTCAGCACCCAGCTGGCCAAGGCAGACACCTCAGACACCCAATCACTGGAAACACACATATTTATGTGTCACCTGACCTGACAAATTTTATTACCTCTCACTTTTTACATTGTTTATATTTTCAGGGTCAGGATGAGGCTGAGATTGGTGGTCACGTCGAGTCGGGTGTTGTCACAAAAGAGTTTTACAGAGATCCAGGTCCGAGCCCCAGTGAGCAAGCTAGAGGCGACCCCCCCCCCACCACCATCACCACCATAGTGATAGCAACCAAACATCTGATGGCCTTATTGACTCTAAACTGCTCTCAGAATAAATCTGTCTTCTAAGATCCTCTACAATGAACCATTTCACATCAAATCACCTTCATACAGATGTGTAATATCACTTGTTGCACCCGTTTACAGAAGAGTCGCATACAGTTTTGAAAACCACATGATTACCAAACCACCTTTACTTTACTTTGCGTGAGATGCATTTTCATGTGAGGTCATGTTTTTTCATGTGTGAAATGTTTAAAACCCCCAGTGTCTTATTTACATGTTTTTTTTTCAGTACAGGCTGTAGGGCTACTACTGAACTTCAGTTCCATGACGCTAGTCTAGTACAGATAGTGACTACTGCTGCTGCAACTACTACAAATTTTATTTTCACCCAGGTTCTAGGTAATACCAAGACAGTTTTAATTCAAATACTTTCAGGGGTGCCAAAAGGTTGATGAAGGCCCTGTGACTGGCAGGGGCCCTAAAAATGCTCATTTGAGTTGGAGATGGAGCCCAGTAATATCTTGAATACTTTTAAGGCATCTTTTAAAATTTTCTTGTTGAGGTCAAGATACAAGGTCCCTTAATTCCTTTATAATGTGTGTGTGTGTGTGTGTCTAATATATATATATATAAAGACTGTATAGACGGTATGACATTTTCAAGTATTTACATCAAAACCTTTTGTGTAAAAAAATAAAATAGGACATTGGGTGGACCATGTGCAGATTTTCTTGAGCATGTAAAAACATTCAGTCTCAGTTTGCCTGTGCAGGATCGAATAGGGAAACACAGGCAGAAAATTGGGGGACAGCAGTGGTTACTATCCTAAAGTTTATTTGGGTTTTTTTTTTCTCAGCATCAAAAGCATAAACAGTGTGCTGCAGTGAGCAGAGACAGGCCTCAGAGCATTCTTGGCATGAGCTCCTACTGCGGCCTCTCTGACTAAAACATATCATGATGCTGTAGGCTGGTTTCTATCCACACACACACACACACACAAGCAAACTAGCCATCCTGACCCCAACACACACACACACACACACACACACACACGCGCACACAGAGAGTAAGATAAAGAAAAAGCCCCCCTTCTTCAGTGGTCTGTGTGAGTGGGAGTGTGTATGCGTGTGGCCTGACTAACGTTAACTCTAAACGCATGAAAAAAGTTATGATAAGCTTAGGAAAGCAACAATTGACAACAAATTTAAATCAGATGTAAGAGCACCCCTCTGAACCCAAACACCGCGCCGGACATTTGATTCGTGTTTCAGTCCAAAACTTTCTCGACCACACGAGTGGAAGGCGGCCGGTCACGTGGCGCAGGACGTCACAGCGGGTCTGGTTTAAAGCGGGGCGGTAAGGGGTCGCAGCAAACTGGTTAACCTTCTGGAGAAACGAAGAGCCGGAGCGGATGCTGGAGAGCAACTAAGCACTGTTTCTGTGTGTGGACTTGGAACAAGAGTGAGCGAGTAAGTTAAACCAAACAACAAAAAGTCGTGACTTTACACAAAGTAAGAGAAAGACTTCGCTTAGTTAGTTAGTTAGTTAGTTAGTTAGTTAGTTACTTCGCGTAATTAAAATAACTTGCTTTTTAAAGTTCTTAGAAAAGTTTATCGTTAGAAAATGCCAAATCATTATCCTTATATATTTTTTTGCAACCGATTTGCACAAACTAATGAACACATTTACATGCGTTTGAGTTTTTTCCTCGTTCTTTTCACTTAAAGGGAGCTTTTGAAATTTCCCCACTGCGGGACTAATAAAGGACTATCTTATCTTATCTTGAAATCTTACATTTCTCCCAAAAAGCAAAAAAAAAAAAAAAGAAAAAAAAAAAGAAAAAAGAAGCGCTCTTGAAAGTGGTTCAAGGAGACAGCAGTCTGTAAAGACGTCCCCCTTAAATGAGCAGAGCAGATGAGTGATGAGGCAAGTCACAGCGAGCAGGAGGGAACGGGATGGCATTTTAACCTGATTTTATCTGAATAGTGTCTGAAAAAAATGTCAGGGTGAGCTTTTGAACAGGGGTCTCTGGAACAGTCATGTCAGTGTGTTTGCTTGTCTGTTGTTAAAACGCCATAGTATTATAGCCTATTCAAGAGGTGTAATGCACTGTTATGTGTGGGACAGTTTTACTAGTGCCCTGTTCTAAAAACTATAGAAAAAATGAAAAGCTGCTGTTGGTTTTTGATGGCTGTTGGTTTGATCATTAGTGATGGTACTAGGAAAAGGGGGAACACCGTGTTTTTCTCCTGGTGGGCTGATATCACTGTGCAAATGATTCTAATGGTTTGTCAGTTGTGTCGACTCCTGGCATAGTTGGTTATTTTCTAATAGGCTCTATCGGTGTCCAACAGGAAACGACTGATGTGTAATGGTAACCATCAATCCATTTCCTATTAGAAAGCAAAATCATCATCATTTAATCATCATTTAATGTTTTGCCAAGATGGTCAAATCCAGCCAAAGCAATTTGCATCGCATCGTGTTAAAGAGTAACAAAAGCATTAATTTGTTCACACACAGATTTCAAAGTTTCTAGACAGGGGGAGGTTGGGATCATATCCAGCTCTAAAGTTTCTATTTCAGCTCTCTTGATGAACCAATACGGCAATAAAGCAGCAGGCTGTTTTCAAAACAATGATGCACACAGCATTGTGCACCAGCAGTGTGTGTGTGTGTGTATGTGTGTGTGTGTGTGTGTGTGTGTGTAAAAGAGACAGAAAGAGTGCAGAAAGAGGTTTTTGTATAATTAATGCACTTGGCTGCATTCACTCCCTCTTGACTTGAATGGGTTGATTAAGGCAAGCTAAGTCAAAGGGTCAGGGAGGAGAGAGAGAGAGAGAGAGAGAGAGAGAGAGAGAGAGAGAGAGAGAGAGAGAGACAGACGCTCTCCCTCGTCTTTCGTCTTTCTCTCCTCTTTTGTTCGGCTTCGGACCTTTTCACCTGAGCGGCGTTTGCGCGTCCCCTTCCCTGGTCTGCCCCCCGCCCCCCTTCTGATGCTAAACAGACCCCTTTCTCACCTCGGAACTGAAGGAGCGCAGAAGGTGCGCTCTTATTCGGGGGGATTACAATTTATGCTACACCGAGCGATCTGGACCCCCGCGCTCGGGTCCCTTTTGTTCGCCCACTTGTTTGTGCGTGCTTGTTCGGGGAGGCGGTGTAAAGAGCGGAGGGCAGTTCTCCCTCTCCTTTCGACCGTGTAGATGTTTTCACA
This sequence comes from Salminus brasiliensis, assembly GCF_030463535.1. Classification (NCBI taxonomy): domain Eukaryota; kingdom Metazoa; phylum Chordata; class Actinopteri; order Characiformes; family Bryconidae; genus Salminus; species Salminus brasiliensis. Next base: position 7,625,846 of record NC_132902.1, on the reverse strand, counting down.
CACTGTAGGAATGGAACAGAGTTGGGGTTTGGTCAAATCTGGACTTTTATATTGCCTCTGACAAACGGTCTGTCCAAAAGTTTGTGGACACCTGCTCATCCCAACTTTCTGTCTGAACCCAACCCACTTTGTCCACCATTTGTTGCAATAGCAGCCTGCATCATCTAAGAAGGCTATACAGTGGGTGTTGGAACATTGCTGTGAGGATTTGATTGCATTTAGAGACATTACTGAGGTCATTTACTGATGTTAGATTAGTTCTGGGTTACAAACAACCCAGCCTACCACCATAACCTCAGAGAAAACACTTGCACTAGTCCACAGCCCAATGCCGGAGGCCTTTACACCAGTCTAGCGACCCATGTTGTTGAGCACATTGACCTTAGGCTCATGAGAGGTTTCTGCAGATTTCCTTTCTAGTGGCAGACCTTATAGAAGCTGTGTTTGCAATTGAGCATGTTTGTCAAGTCACTAATCAGAGCGCAGTCTGGGTATTTTTCATTATTAAACGTAGTGTGTAATGCTTCCTTTTTTGTATTCAAAGTATATATTTTAACTAGTTAACACATTTCCTCAGACAGTGTAGAACACAGCTGATAACCAGACATGGGAGAGTGCATTACAGCTCCAAATGAAGGCCTATGGTTACTCTAATGCTTGTATAAGAACCACTTGACTGTTCTGTGTACACAGGCTGTACCACCCTTATTACAACACCGTACTGCACAATTTTATAACAGTTTATTACACCGTCCATATGTCGTACCAGTAGATAGAATGATACCTGTGGTTTGGACTTTTAAACACAGACCATAACGAGTAATTTAGCCTGGTAGTGATGATATGCTTACTCAGGTTTGAACCCACAGGGGTTGAACCCATAGGTGCTTTAGTGGTGGAGGAATGGTGATTCTGCTTTGATGGGTTTAAAGCACTTATGCTTGTTTTCTCTAAAGAAGTAGGGGAGCTGCACAGGAAGAGAGGGATCTTTGTTCCCCCACGTGTCTGTATATTTGTGTGTGTGTGTGTGTGTGTGTGTGTGTGTGTATGGGTCTTTTGATTTTTCTGAGAAGGGGAGGGCTGCAGCTTCATGTGGAAATGCTTGTGTGGTGTGTGTGTGTGTGTATTTAAAGAAGACAGAGATCAATTTTTCTACCTCCTGTATACCTGATTTACATTTGTATAACAGCATGCACTGAAAAAAGCAATTCAGTAAGTCTGTTTTATTCATGTGGAAATGATGTACATATCTGAATCAAGTAAATTCTTTACATTGCTTTCAAAGTAAAACTTGTTGAGGCTCTCCTATGTCCAGGTAGGAGTGCGTATTCGTGTTTGCACGTATAGTCAGTAACAACTGCCTGGATTTATGGCTGTTAATCACAGAAGAGAGAAGAGAAAAGTGAGTGATGAGATTGCTGAAACAGCTGGTTTTAGGTTTCCTGCCTGTCTCTTATTGCCCGGACCCGTCTCTCACCTCGTCTGTCCCTCTGCTCCACCCTGTCTGCATGCCTGTCTTTCTGTGGTTGAACACATTGAAGTAGTAATAAAAAAGTAATTATGAAAGTAAGCATTGACTCAGTGCAGTTGTTAGGATATGCAGAGATATCGGCAAATATCTGCAATTTATTCATTTAGCTCCATAGAAAAAAAAAACTGTCTTTCGTGTCCCATTGTTTTACATTTAATGTTGTTGTGATGTTGTGTTTCATGCCCATGGAATGAGCATTGTCTTGCACTAAACTGCACTGCCAAGGTTGTTTCACCACTATTATAAGGAAGCACTATACAGGCATTTCGGGCTAATGTTGATATCCAACATATTTCATGTACATATCTGTATACTGATGTTATCTGTATACATCAGTATACATATATGTACATGAAATATGTTGGATATCAACATTAGCCCGAAATGCCTGTATAGTGCTTCCTTGTATGAAACCAACCCGTTGGGAGCCTCAGACTGCTTTGAAAAGAATGCATAGAATACAAAAATATTAAGCATAATTTCTGTAAATGTGCAATACTGCGTAAGGTTTAGAAGTAGCAGAACAGGGCAACCGTCATTTTAGCACAGACGTGTGTACAATGTCATTTTAGCACAGATTTAAATATAATTGGAAAATATTGTGCACTGCAGCTGGAAGATAGCTGCAGCTGTGTTAAGCGACTTCTCTTTTGAGTGTGAGCAAACCTCAGTCTAACTCTAATGCTGCTCTCACTGAGCAGACTTGCCTCTTACTAATTCATGAAAGAGTTTGACTTAAGCAGAGCCTTATGCCCCGACAGAACACTTGTAATGGAATCTAAGATCTATTGGCAGTAAGATGGGTTTTTACGGGCCTGAATGAAGCACTTTAGAGCCAAAGCCGTCTTGACGAGCGTGCAAACTGTGCCATATGCCCCAGAACCAGCGATCTGGGTCACCGCTTTGTGTTATTTCTTCTCCTATGTAAATGAGCTTTAATTCCTGCTGGTCATACAGCAAGTGCTACACACACACACAAAACACTTCATGGGCCCTGATGGAGTGATGGAGTGAAAAGAGTAAAATAGGATACAAGAGTAGAGAAGTAAATGGGTGTATGTGTATGTGTGCCTGTGTGAGACAAAAAAGTGTGTGTGTGTGTTCAGCCATCCTGCATTCCTCTGTGTGCGTGATAATAGCTACCCTGGAGCGTGTAAGTGAGTGTGTGTGTGTGCGCGCTTATGTGTGTGTGTAACTTAGTGGGTCAGAACAGCCTCATTGAGCTTTTGCTGTCACAGAGTGCAGCCTGGAGACACACACACACACACACATACACACATACACATGCACACAGTCTTTCGTCCAGCTGGGCTGCAATTCAGAATGTATTCTTCTTTGGAAAAAGATGGTTTGCATTTCTTAGCAGCAACATAGAGCGAGAGAGTGTTTATGTGTGTGTTGAAGAGGGGGGCAGTGGAAGTGATTTTAGAGGAGAGGGTGAAGATGGCTTTAGAGGGTGAAGAAGATGAGAGTAAAAGAGAAAAGGAGGAATTTTAAGGGTTGTTTGGGGCGGGAGGGGGGGGCATTGAAATTTTTGGGCTCGAGAAAGGGGGAAGGTTTAGTCATGCTCCAGCAAGCCACTGACACTTAATTAGTGTTTCAGAGGGAAGAGCTGGATTTAGTGGGTCAATAGAATATATTTATGGACTGCTCTAAAGGAGGGCTAGGCATTTGTCCTGACTGGGCTGAGAGAGAAAGAGAGAGAGAGAGAGAGAGAGGGAGAGGGGTTTTATTGCTGCTAGTTAGGGAAAGCTATAAAGGTTTTTGGCGCCAAAGAGATGAGAGGCTCAGGTGAAAAAGCTGGTGCTTTCTGTGGGAATTAGACTTTGAATAGAAATTTAAAGGGCAGAGAAATAGAAAGGGATAGACTCCTGCTGACCGACGCTCAAACACAGAACAGCAACCGGTCTGCCACAGCCAGTGACCTTTAGGGTCGTTCGTGCCCAGCGGCAAGGAAAGTCCATTGCCAGCGAGTGGAAGTGAGTTGGAGGACAAGGCAGACTACCGTAACTGGAATTGGTTGAGAGAGAAAGAAAAAGAGGGGGGGGGGTGCTCAGTTGTGCTCCATTTCTGATGACTTTGTCAAGTCTTTCATGCCCCTCCCAGTTACTTAAAGAGCCCATATGGTGGAAAAATGAATTTTCAAAAATAGAAGACTTTGATGTAGTATCTTCAAAGTAAGTTCAACACTTTTATGATTTAGGAACATTTAAATTTACCTAGTACTGCAGTGTAGCCTCTCCCAATCCAGTTTAATGTCTTATGAGCATATAGATTCATATATATCTGAACTCTGTTAAACAAGTTAGGCCACACTGACTTAGTTTTGAGGTTTGACCGCAGTGTTGTATAGTGTGTTGTTGTGTGTGTGTGGTGCTCCTGCCCTGTTCCGGAGGACCAATGTCCCGCGGTGAGTCTTTTCTGCTCTAACAATACACTCCTACCATCTCCCATCACACGGCCTGGCCATTGCCATGGAGATGGTAGCCAGCATTAAAGAGTGCACGCACTGCCAGAACCACGCAGTTATGAACAACAGCACTATACGGGTGTGCTTTTAATCTGATTGAAACACAGTGTAGGCTCTTAGAAAACACTCTACTCCTCAAGAATGCTGCATTCATCAAACTTGGCAAAGTTTCCAAAAGTTACCAAACAGCTACCCTAACACGCACTTCCTTTGAATAATCATATTCATGGTATTTAAAGGGGCATTTGTTTGCAATACAGGTTTACACAATGCTTACTCTACTTGGACCTGGATGATTTTGCTAGATCCAGTATCTGCATCTTGTTTCTTTCTTAAAACATTTAAGTCTCTAAATGTTAAGCAACACTGATCATTTTAGGCCACTTCCACATGTATCTGAAAATAAAAGTTTTCCTGGAGCAGTTTTTTTTCCAGCAGCGTTCACATTAGAATGCATGAAAGGCCCAAATGCTTGCAGCCCTAAAACGCAGCCCTGCAGGGGTTCCTAACACTTCTCCAAAGTTTGAGGTCCGAACAGATCTAACTCCCAATCTAATGGTTGGTGTGGCGTAACAGATAACACCAGTACCTGTCAGTGAGCTACCACATCATGTGGGAGGCTGGGGTTCGAATCCTGGTCTGAGTGACTATGCTCATCAATAAGAGTCCTTGGGCAAGACTCCTAACACTATATTGGCCTGCCTCTGTAATATGAGTAACCTTGTAAATCGTTCTGGATTAGAGCGTCTGCTAAATGCTGTAAATGTAATGTAAAATACAGCACAAAACTGCTAGATTCTTACTGTGCTCCATAATTACACATAGACTTAAAACACAGTTTGTACCGGGAGAAAAAGCTTAAAACTTAAAATTAACTATATTTTTTATGTTGCCATGGCAACATCTCTGTCTCTGAATCATCCACACACTTCTGTTCATTCTGTCCATAGACTATATAGAAGAGTGGACAGTACGTCCCCTGTCACTCCCATTGTGACGTTTTAAAGTCAAATGTGGCCAAAATGGAAGCTGCATTTTTTTTGCGCTTGCACAGTAGAGAAAAATTTGAGCCAAAGCATGTGCAATAGAAACAGGAGGCAAGGTTGTGTGACTGCCGAACCCCGCCCATATTGCGTGCACAGCGACTTTTATTAAAATTAGAAAACTCTCTTTGCCACACCACTTTGAATATAGCCAGATCATTTTAAATGGAAGTTTCCTGTCTTCTCTGTTTACCTATCTTGGATTGGGCAGGATTAAGAGACATTTTGGCCTTTCTTGTCTTCACTGTCATCCAGTCCACTTATATATACAGTCAATGGTTCTGTCAAGCACAAGTTAACATTGTGATATCAGTGCATTGTGAAAAACCTGCATTTTGCCTGGATAGGAGGCCAAAAACACAGGGACAAAGCAAAGTCCTGCAGATGTGGCAAAGCTTGAATACATACACAAACATGATTAATTTTAAGTGTTTATTTGAGTTCCTACATACAGTCATTTTATTTTGAACAACTAATCATTTTTCATAGTTCGCATTTATGTGTCCCTCAGTGACTTGTGTTTAGCATCTCTGATTCAAAGGTTGGAGTGATTCTAGTACAGGTTTGTTAACATTACATATCTTACTATGCACCAAAATGCCAAAACTCATAGTAGCCAAATTAGCTGCAAGTGTATGGCAAGAACTGGTTCGATGCACATAATAAATAGTAATTCTGACTTTAATCATCACAGCATGGCCCTTCATTTGTGTCAGCAATAAAGAACAAGTCTGCAATACATTGCTAAACCCATTATTCTGCTCCAGTGCAACAATCTAATAAGATTCCTAAATGAAGTGTGACTATTTTACTGTTTCAGACTAGTGGAGTAAATTGTGAAATATTTAATATTTAAAATAACACCATTAACCAGCACTTGACCTGAATCACTGAATTGAATTACTTTAGTAATAATCCTGGGGAAAAACTGTACTGTTGTCCATATTATCAGTTACATCATGCCCCCATGAATCAATGTGTCCAATGTCATGACAGCATCTGAAAAAATAAATGCACCCTTGGACTCAAAGTCAAATACTTTATTGATTCAGCTAGAATAATCTGGCCTACTGGCCTCTACGAAGGCAAGTAGAATTCCCTGCCGAACAGCTATACAGAGAAAGACAGTATGTGTTTAACTGATTTAATCACAAAGACCATATAAAGATCAGGCCATGAACAATAGAAGTGACCCGAGCACAAGTGACAGTCTCTTTCCAGGATATGTCAGCAATATCAACATAGTGAGTGAATGGAAAAGTCATTTGTGCAGAACTAATCGATGGTAGCAATGATTTCAGCTAAATGAAAGTGGCGATGTTGTGTCATGCTCGGTGTGTAAAGCGGCTCTGTTTTCTCACACTTTTTGCTGGAATGTGAAACAAACAGACAACTGCTGTGCACTCACATTAAGCATTCGATGCCAGTGTGACACATTATCTGTGCCTGTTGTCTTTCCAGCACTAATGACATCTACCCCTCACCACCGCTCCATCAGAATGTTTCTTAGAGAACACAGCACTCATCCAGGCTGCCTCCCGGAGAGTTAAACAGCAGTGTTTATAGAGTATGGATGAACAAAGTTGTGTGTGTGTGTGTCTGTGTGTGTGTGGGGGGGGGGGTTATTCAATAAAAAAAATGAAAAATAAAAAATGCAGCTAGATAAATGTCCAATGGAGCTAATTGTCACTTTAGAGGGGTAATTAAACAAGACTAGTATTCTGGATAAATCACCACCATTAGTGGAGTTAGGATATAAATGTTGAGAGAAGGACCACGGCCCGCTTCTCAGTTCAACTCTGTGTTAATAAAATGTCGCACCCACCTCACATCTTCTCCCTTTCTTCCATCACTCACCACACCAATGGATGGGTAGGGGAGTGGTACTCTGGGAAATTCGTCCCAGACTCCAAGCCAATAATATTCAAAACCCGCCCTCCTTGTTCTAGTTCATGGTTTACAAATTGCTGTAAATTGGCACACATATTGAAAAATTGGATGCTGATAGCACACATTAGGTCACCTGCAGTTTCTTGGAGATCCACTAGCATTATTAAAAGGTGATATTTATAATATAATCGCCTATATCACCATGACAATTAACAAACAACATATAGTGCTGCTCTACTACAGCAAACACTGTGTGTGTTACAGACGCAAACAATTTGTAGAAATGAATGAATATTCCCTTTCCATCTCCTCCACTGTACCTACTGGGTGGTTTTGTTTTTGGGGGTCATCTCACTGACACCCCCTGCCACACACACAGACACACATAGCTTTGCACTGTCACACAGTGTGGTTGGCACTTCTTTCAAACACCTGGCCAGAACCAAGCTAGTTGGTGCACAAGGCAAGGATAAGCTACCAACATCACAATTGTGTTTAGAGGATTTGTCTAGAAGACTGATAGACAAGAGCTTTTTTTCTTCTTAAGTGGAATAAGTCCATAATGTGTGAAAAAGAAGATCAGGCTCTGAGGCACTTGTTGTCTCTTTGGAGTGAGAGGCTACAGGTTTAATCTCCTATTACTCTCATGAGCTCATAACTGTTGAAATGTGAGATTTGAAACAGCATTGAAGTAAAATGTATAGTGTTTTTTGTAATGTGTGTGTGTCTTTGCAGGATGCGTGGTTTGTTTTCCACCCTCTTCCTGCTGCTAGTGGCCTTAATGATCGTCACTACAGATGCTGGAAAAAACAAGAAAGGTAAGGCAGTTTACAACAAACAAGAAAGATTAATCAGTTTACTGAATAATATTAGAAGCATTTTTTAAGAGCACTCCAGATAAAACTGAAAATCTGCTGTGACAGGGGTTCTTGGTCCATTCCTTAACGCATCCAACCAGTCACATTGTCACTGTTCCAGTTCCTGACACCTAGATGTTTGCCATTCCACACACTAGGGCTGCACAATCTTGATAATATCATATAACAGTTATATTGCTGTGCATTGACTCACTGTACATTAAGTCACTTTGGACCTTTGATGTGACAAGACAACAGATCACGTCTGCATGATTCTGACTAAATATAACATGACCAATGTGCTCTGTCAGACAAAGGTAAAGGACCAAAGGGAGCGTCAGACTGTTTAGAATGGCGCTTTGGTGGCTGCGTACCCAATAACGGTGACTGCGGTGCTGGGATGAGGGAAGGCACCTGCAATGATCAGACCAAGAAGCTAAAGTGCAAAGTGCCCTGCAACTGGAAGAAGGAGTTTGGTGGTGAGAGATTAGTTAATGCATCTCTGTAGCCTATGCTTCTATGTATACCTACAACACCTCTATACCACTTCCATTTTTCTGTTAACCTATAGTTAACCTATAGCTTTCTGAATTTAGTTATAAGCCAGTTCAGAACTTTGGGTACTTACACTGTTCGATAGATAGTCCTTATCAATAGAATAATAATAGAAATAATAGAAAGTCAATAGAACGCTGTGCATGGAAAACAGTTTTTGTGAATGGAGCCCTGTAGTTCTGTTTTCTCTTTTGTTCCATGCTTAGAAACAAGAATTGTAAATCTGGGTTGTCTGTGTGTGTTTTTGAATGCAGCTGACTGCAAGTATAAGTTTGGTAACTGGGGCGAATGTGACATTGCCACGGGTATTAAGAGTCGCTCTGGTACGCTGCAGAAGGCTCTGTACGATGTTGACTGCCAGCCCAGCATCACCGTGACTAAATCCTGCTCCAAGAGCAAAACCAAGACCAAAGGTAAAAAACAACCTCCTCTGATGTAGGATTTTGAGTGTGTGTTAAAGTCAGTTAAAGAAATCATCAGATCGCTGTACAGTAAGCCCTGATTGAGGTTCACTAATGTGCTACTGTCCTCATCTGTCTGTCCACTCTCAGGGCAAACGGTATGTAACAATTTTGAAGATGTGGTCTATTGTAGAATCTAGGATATGTCCTATGTTCTTATGGTAGGTAGATTTAACTACAACATTGATTGGCAAACTGGGAGATTTTCCTCAAAGCTCTGTGCATCTACTTAAGCAATTGTTTTTTTTACTCTTTATGTCCTTTTATATGACCATTTTGTTTCTTTAAAATGCCTACATTGCCATGTTGGGCTCAAAATGTCAAGTCAAGTCAAGTCAAATTTATTTGTATAGCGCTTTTTACAACTGTTGTCGTAACAAAGCAGCTTTACATAATTATTACTTAATAAAGAACAGATTCAGAGAAGAAAGAAGAAACAACATGAAGCGTCAAAGACCCCCGTGAGCAAGCCAACGGCGACAGTGGCAAGGAAAAACTCCCTCAGAGCTGGAGGAAGAAACCTTGGGAGGAACCAAGACTCACAAGGGGGACCCATCCTCCTCTGGCCAGACTATTTAAACATTAATGATAAAAATTACCAAACCAGGTACAACAGAAAGTTAATAGTTGTGATATTAATAGTGTCAGACAGGCACGAGTCCATCTAGGTTTCAGCACGACCACCAAACAGGCAGCAGCGGTGGTGGCGGGTTGGGGGGGGGGGGGCCCGCTGGCTGGACTAGTAGGTGGCAGCTGGTTAGATGCAGGTAGAGGGGACCTCAGCGGGCAATCTTCCTGCAGATCGGGCTGGGTGGCCATTTACTCGGGGAAGGTAAAGAGAGAGAAGTTAGTTCTAAGAGGAATTTTATGGAGTGCAGAGAATGTTGATCATCAGCATCTGGGTATGTCTGATGACTCCGGCAGGTCTGATTATCACAGCATAATTAAAAGGAGAGAGCCAGAAGGTAGAAAATGTCTAAAGGGAAATAAATATAAATATCCAAGCGAACATTAAACCAAAAAGACAAACAACAACCAGCCTTTTTTTTGGTCTCTGTGTGTTAGTTTGGGATGTGGTGGAGAATTTTATGCATGAGTAATGTAAGCTTTTGTCTTTGTGGGATCACAAGTCTCTCAGTGGGTGTTTGAGTAGGATGCCGAATCGAAGATGAGCCAGAGGAGCTGGAGTAGAGAGCGCAAGGCTCCAAAAGGCCTGGGTACACAAAGCCGATTTTGCTCTAGCACATTGATTTGTTCATGATTTTAAGATAGACCTTATTTGTGTTTTATTTCTGTATATATGACAGTTCAGTATTTGAGGCTTTTCATTCAATTAATTCACAACAGTTTTTTACACATATACTGTTATAAAACAGATTTTGGTTTTCTCATAATAGCAATCATCAAACAGAACTAAAATGTCTTGTGTGTGTGAAATACACCATATTAGCTTCACTTTTAATGTGTTTTAAAAGTAAACTCCTCATTTGTATTCTGCATTTAGCACATGATTGGCATTAGTTATTTTACCCAGGTGCGTTTTTATTGTATTCATTCTGGAAATGTATTAAGTATTAAGATGCAAATCTATATCAATGGCTTACAGTTCTAGGCACTTGTATCATGTTCTGCGTAATTACATGCAACTGTGTTCAGCAACAGGGTTCAAGACTGAACTTTTTTATAATTGATAATTCATGCTGTGACATAATGATACCCTACACTTCCTTCCAGCTGATTTAATTTATGGTGCAAAATGATGTGGTTAAAACCTCTACTGTAGCCTGGTGAGAATAAAATGCAGTAGACTATTCTGTAGTTGAGTTGAGTGGACAGTATTCATGCAGGTTAGATGACGAGTTTGTTAAATTGAATCATTGGGACAAAAGAAGACTTTGATGAGCTACTGTTATTCTTGATTTTTTGTAAGTTAATTATGTTTGGGATTTAATTCATACATTGTTTTGGAGAACCTTGAGGCTGAAGCTAAGACTGCCCTGACACTACTAGGTCAGTCACAAAGGAGTAGTTTGCAACCTGTAATTGGCATCAATTTTTTTCTCTCCATCAGACGAAGCTAAAGCGGAGCTTGTGACCATTGTAATTTCATGTGGGTCACTGGTTTAGAGACCACTGTTAGCCAATAGTCAGTAAGCATCATGCTTTGGTTTTGCGCTGAAGCTTCACTATCAAACAGAGGAGCTAAATGAAACATTAATCATGTGTGTTATGTTCTCTCTCGCTCTCTCGCTCTCTCTCTCTCTCTCCAGGGAAGAAAGGGAAGGGAAAAGGAAATTAGAGAGAAGGAGAGATCCAAGAAAGGCGCGAGGAGCCACCCTCCACCATCAGATGAACACCACCAGTCTTCCAAACTCCAGCCTTTCATTTCTCCCTCTTTTTACTCTGCTGTCTCACTTTGAGACAGAAAATGTGAAGTGTGTCAGACACGGCTTTCTTCTCCATTCTCTAAAGCTACAGCTCCTGTAGTTTTTTTGTTGTACACAGGAGTGTGTCACACAGCAACTCGCTTGACATACTGCATGAAATATTTCTTTCAGAAGAAGAGAAAGTGAAAGGCTGATGTTTGGAGGAAGCCGTCGCTGACCCCGGCCCCTCTGGCTCTCTGTAGAAGATGGAGAGAGATTATACTGTACTACTCTCTGTCAAAACCTCATCTGACGCAAGAAACGCTTACACACACACACACACACACACACACACACACACCACACTACACCAACCTGTGTACTTCAATGTTTATCGTATAAATCCACTTTTGTAATAAGGTTTGTGTGCTGTTGCAGTAGAGGGTTATCTGACTAGTGGAGTCTATGAGTAATCTCTGTTTGGAATAAAAGACTGCTCTTTTTGTAGGATAAATGTAAGAGTCATGGAGAAATCATTTGAAATAAAATATTTTGAAAGGTAATTTACATTAGTGTTATTTTCTGTGAATTGAACTACAGGGGTCCAGCACCTTAACTGCTTATAAAGTGTGTGTGTTTTAAAGAATACATTTGCATACCTTTCCGTTGAAGTTGGGGTGTTTTAAAATCTTATTTGTTCTCTTTCTTTCTCTCTCGCTTTCCCTTATTCACTTTCACACACTTACCCCAGTGTAGCTAAAATTTGAAAAAAGGATCTTTTCTTAACTAGTACAGATAATGCTCAGTGAGATGGACATCTCTCTGTCCAAAGCTCACTCACTCAACACCACTCAAGTAGAATTAACATTATACACTACAGTGCAGACAGAAACCAGGAATGTTCAGTGTCAAACCATACAGACGTTAAAATTAAAACCACACACCTGCATATTAGGTTGCTGATGCAATTATCAGATCTAGATTAGCTTTCACATGCTATTTTGAGACCATTATATTACAAGACATGCATTTAACAAATTTAAAAGTAGTATTTTATGTTCCCAAGGCTTTAATAATTCCATTATTATAATCAACTCCATATAACTGTGTATAAATCACAGCACAGAGACCTTCTTTCCATGGCTGCTCTGTAAGTACAAGATCTTTATTAAGTTTTTTACATTAGAAAAGAAAACACATACAATCATCTGTACACCATTTCAGAGTAACTTGGGGGGCCACTTATGTTGAAGGCTCATAATGACCAAGCTTGAATACTATTCCCCACAAGGACAGTGGACCATGTTTAACCTGCAGAAAAGTCACCACTTACTGGCCACGGCCCATATCTTTTACATTCAGAACGCGCACCACTAAAGCAGAGACTATGTTTAATGAAACCATTCTCTTTTTCAGGTGTTTATCATAAAGTTTACATTAGCTAAACATAGAATATCATACATTAGGGGACACCCCTTTTTCTAGCAGAAATCAAAAGAAGGCTAGGTGCTGGTCTGCATGAGGTTGGAAAAATGGAAAAACGATTGACATTCTTTCTGCACTGCATTATCGTGGCATGACACATGTTGAATCAACACACTGAATGAGGTAGAGAATAAACAAAAAAATAAATAGAGAAAAAAACTGAAATCTCCATTTAAAATGCATGGTTTTAATGAACAACAGACATATAATCTAACATGAGTTCTATTGGGGAAAGGTATCTTATATACAATGGTGCGATGCCATAGATTCTTTGGTTCAATGTTGAAATGAAAATGAATATACTGTGAAGCAAGAGTTGAAACCAGAAAATGATATCCCAAATGTCACAAATGGTCTTTAAATGAAGGAGAAAGCTTTTCCATTTTTCCAACATCATAGACATGACTATGTGCCCACTGTGTCTCATAATGAGCCACAAACAGTCTTAACAAATGTACAACGCCTCCAATATTTCCCCCAAGTCTCTTAACTGCATTACAAATTAAAATCTCTGGTAAATACATTTGCTTACAGACAGCAATATGTTTCATACTTAGTTTGTAAAATCACATGTAAATCACCATTTAAATACAAGAGAAGTACAAACATCCACATATGAAGTGCAGGAAGGAAAGTGTGGACATTTCATGAGCATATATTCTGCAGGTTTATATACTATTTACATTTTAAGAACTAAAGAATTGACTCTAGTTAAATCTGTCATGAATTTGTCTAACTTCTATTTGAATTTTCTTCATCAGGTAAGTAACATTAATGCTCAAAGCAGTACCAGCAGGACACTGCCTCATCTTATCAATGGCCCACAATGTAAACATTATAAGATCTCAACCAAGAGTGATCTGATTGCAACTCAGCTTTTGTCCTTCAGTGGACTGGGATGGAATAGGAAACTCACAATGTTGATTGATTTAAGGATAGTCAAACATGAGGCCATCTGGGTACGTGCTCTATATTCTTTAGGACTTTATGTTAGTGTGAAACATAGAAGTAGTCCCAGTTACACTAGTCAAGGAGCTTGGTCATTGTCATTGGGATTCATGTGAAGAATTCAATAGCAATGTCTTTGTGTGGATTGTGAGAGACTAACTGCTCTGAACGCTGAATTAAGATGCTTGTTAATGTGGAGTACAGGGAAAGTAATACAAGTACTATTATAATCATTGTTCTATTTGCTGTGCCACTTTGAAAACAACAACAACAACAACAACCTCCCTTCATTGTGCTTGTTTGGATTATCTTTCTGAACCAATGAAGACAATGAGCTTTTATTGGCTCCCGTCACTCGACTAATGCTAATCAAAAGATCTGCTGATTGGCTTGGCAGTGCATATAAGCAGAACATCACAAACAGGTCTGTTTATCAGCAGCAGAACAACTTTGTAGCTGGATCCATGATCTGTTGTTCATAGTACCATACAGTGTTCTCTGAGGACTGTGGAATCAGTCCTTTAGCATTTCTTCTTCACGTTATCTTACAGTTTTGGTAACGATACTGCACAGTGCACTGAGCATCACTGGGGTATGAAGCCTCACAAGGTACTGCATGATACATTCCAGTGCATGACATTGGGCTGGAATCTGCATAAGGATCTGGGACAGCCCAATCTTTCTATGGGCCTCCTTTGAATCTGTTTCAGCTCACCTGGTCCCGATGTTCTTGTACTGGCACATGAGAAGATTCTTGAAGGTCTTTTTGAAGGTGGCATTGCAGAGCGCGTAGCAGGCTGGGTTAATGGTGCTGTTGACATAGCAGAGCCAGTAGCCAATGGCCCACACTGTGTCTGGCACGCAGGAATGGCAGAACGTGCTGATCAAGACCATCACATTATATGGTGTCCACGTGATGATGAAGGCCAATAGAATGGCAAAGATGGTCTTCGTCACTTTCTTCTCTCGTGCTGCCATCTGCCTTTTTCTCTTTACCTGGCTTCGAGCAATGCTGGCAAATTTACGTGCCACCGTGCGCGGCCGGTTTATGGGGATGGAGCGGCCTTCACTACCACTCGCCGGTGGGACAATCTCAATGGCGGTGATACACTCGTCTCCTGCCTGCTTGGTGACAATCTTGATCTTGGACCATTTGGAGGTTGGGTTAAGTTTGGCCACAGGACCTGGAGCTGGGGGCAGGCCTTTCTCTGACGTGGCCTCACTGTTGGCTCTCTCTTTGGGCTCTTTGGGTGCAATGCTGGCTGTACTGGAGTCGTTGGAGCTCTCCTTCTCTTCTGGCTGTATGCTGGAGTCAGCTTTAGTGGAAACCATGGACTCGTCCAACTTTCCGTTCTTCATGGTTTCAGCCGTGCTGCAGGTGTCCAGGCTGGGCTTGGGAGGAGACTGGTTGTTGTTGTTCTGCTTCAGGATGTGGCTCTTTAGCAGCCCAGCAGACTTCAAGCCTTTTTTCTCCTTCTTGGCCTCAGGCTTCTGCTTGGATACACGGCTGCGGCTAGCTAGTGAGATGTGGATATACAGCACTGTCATGATGACCACAGGAAGATAGAAGGCAGCGATAGCTGTGCCAAAAGTGACTGCAGGGTTGGAGAGGAATTGAATGTAGCACTCGCCTGGTTCCACAGTACGTTCCCCCACAATGAACTGCCAGAACAGGATGGCAGGAGCCCACAGGATAAATGAGAGAATCCAGGCTGAGGCAATCATCAGGCCGGCCATCTTTGTTGTGCGACGTGTTGGGTAAGTCAGTGGTTTGGTCACGCAAAAATAGCGGTCAAAGCTGATGATCAGCAGGTTCATTACGGAGGCATTGCTGACCACATAGTCTAGTGCCAACCAAAGGTCACACACCACAGGGCCTAGGGGCCAGTAGCCCTTTATAATATACACGGTGTACAAATTCATGGAGAACACACCAATGATAAGGTCTGCGCACGCCAAGCTGAACAGAAAGTAGTTGTTGACTGTCTGCAGGTGCCGGTTTACTTTGATTGACAGCATGACCAGGATGTTACCCACCACGGTGACAAAGCTGAGGGATCCAGTAACCAAGGCGATGAAGACCATCTCCACCGTCTTGTAAGAACTCCCTGACTCTTCAGCAACTGGACATGAGCCATTGCCATTGCTTCCGTCACAGCTGAGGTTGCCATCGCTTGACACGTTACTCAGTGAGGCTAAAAAAGAGATAGAGACACAGAAACAAGATTAAGTTATGGAAGGCAAAGCAGCAGCTTGGTAGTAGCAGTATCATAATATAATCAACATATACATACAGCCTACATAACTTATGGGGACTATATTAAGATAAAGATTAAGTAATAGTAATTAACATAACTGATATTTTACTGAATACCTTTAATGAATTAGCTAATTCATTAAAGGATTAAAAACGTATAGTATAGTATAGTATAGTAAAAGTGTCCGAATGTAAAAGGCTGTTATGGATGTTATAGAATACAAGTACTGGGAACACACATTCGATATACAGGATATCTGTACATGGTTAGTTTTTTTTATTTTTATGAGAATACTGTAAGAACAAATAATTGCAAATCAAAACAAGCAATACTTAAAAGAAACACCATCTGCAATGGTGAATTCATCACATGCTTGCTTATGCAATGCAATGTTAGTCTCAACAAAAGCATGAGTAGACTGATAAATCGGTGTGATGATCAGTTATTTTTCTCAGTGTTACTGAGTTTTTTAGAGATTAAAAAATGAAATGGTCATCAGTAAATCAGTTATGTTTAACAGTGATAAGCTTTGCACAGGTTTTGTACCAGCGCATTTTGTGAAAAATATTTTGAAAAATGTTTCAAGAAAAGAAGGTAAAAGTTTCATGGGAAAAAAATGTTGCATAGACCTATATGTTGTCAGTCCTGTCATATGTTGTCTGGCAGGTGGTACTGGATCTGGGAACTGAGTGCCAAGGCAACATTAGCTCATGATCTGACTTTCAAAATCACAGCAGAACTGAGCAGTGCCTCCATGGATTAGATTCTGGGGGCTAACACGAGGGGACATGTGTCAGCTCTAATAGTCTCTAGTGAAGAGCGGATTAATAGGCCTAACCTCCAGATTAATACAAAAATATCTCATGCCCTACCCTGAGAGATTATCCAATCACAGCATGCTCTCATTAAAAAGAAGTGACCCCAAGAGTCTGCTAATTATTTAAGTTACTCTAGAACAATTAAACACCGGAATACTGAAGCAGTCTCTCAGGGTACATTAATTACTGAACACGCCAGCTAGAGCTAAACAAACAGAGCCAGCGACATGAATACATGGGACTGCTAGGCCTGGAGTTAGGCCACATGACTAACACTGAAGAGAGCTCACTTTCTTTAAACTGAATATTTAACACATCTTTTCAGTCACTGGTGTCTGCCTTCAGATCTTTCTCTGTAAAATATTGAGAGTTTCATACACAAGTGTGAGCTGCATTGCTACCAGTTTCGTCATGATTTACACAGGCGTGGGAAAAAATAAAGCTGGCACCATTGCATTCATAAAGCATATTTGGACCAGAAAACGAAACCAGACTTCTGTATAAATGGATAAATCATTTAAACCTAATTTTGACCCACATGTTTTTATTTACAGTATGCTCTAAACAAACAGGGTTATATAAAGTACTGTGGATTAGTGGGACAGAGGTGCGATATAGAAATGTTTTTTAAAAAGGTTTTCCACTAATTTAAAGAACTGTATCCAAAAGGTTATTTGAGTTGTCATGGTTAAATCCATTCCCTTTCCTAAGAACCCTTAAAAATCTTTTTTTTTAATAGTATATCACTGTTGTCCAATGAAAAACTTGTGTCAACATTTATTCTACAAGAGTGTGTATCAAGTCAAGTCAAGTCATTTTTTTTATTGTCATTTCAACTACATACAGAGTATACAGTGGAACGAAACAACGTTCCTCCAGGACCATGGTGCAACATCAAATGAAATTCATCTTACATTTACCATCTAACAAAATTATTTGTACCACTTTTGCAGAATTGCTTATTTTAGGCCTTCTTTTTAAAAGAAGCTTTATGTAGTGTGTTACATCGACATTAGAGGACAAGGTACGTCTTGTATTATGTAATCACCAATAGTCAGTTGAAGTGCTCATATAATTGATTGGTCACATAGCCATTAGTATTTACACCTACAGTAATTGCAAACTCTAGGCTCAGAAACCAAATTCAAGGTCCGGATTTGAAAACAGCAGGCTATAGCTGTGCACAGGCCAAATCGTGTGAAGTGCTGACAACAGGCAAAGTTGTGACAGTGTACTCTCTAAAACCCAGAAACTCGACATGCTGGATCAACATGAAACACACTGCAGGGATCACAGCAGAGCAAACACAAAGGAAGCGGCCTTTTGCGGATTTTAAAGCACATTTGTATCCCTCCCAAACTCTTCTCAGCGGAGACCACTGACTGGATTTCTTTTGAAGGTTGCCCTCTGGTGGAAATGAGGAAAATTACGAGCCTTGCTTTCTAGGTCTGAAAAGAAAGAAAATGGCAGATCTGTATGTGAGCCAAACTCAAAGCTAATTGAGGAACAGTAAAGAAAACACTAAGCCTGCATATTACTAGAGGCTCTCCTCTCCTCTATCTCTATCTCTGCCTTTCTCTCCCTTCCTCCTCCTCCTTGGTAAAACCACCTCACAGACCATCAGCACACATCAGAATCAGTCCTCACCCAGTAGGACTTGACGTCCTATAACCTATTCCTTTTAAAACCTTTCACCAGACTCCCAGTGAACACACTTATTTCACTCTCGTTCCTGCTCCCCTGCTTCTTAAAAGATGTGTAAATTAGGGCCCATTCCTTCCCACAGCCTGTTCTCAGGTACCGAACAGCAGGCTCTTTTTCCCGGATCTATCAGCTCTCTATCAGCCATTACTTAGCAGAGGATTTGGAGCCGAGTGTGCCGATAGGCGCTGAACCTCATTAAATATGAATCTGAAATATTTGTCTGATATTGCTGAAAGGAGCAGCTAGAAGGGCACAATGAGGAACACTCAGATCACCCCGGGGCTTTTTTTAGATCAATCTAAATGTAGGGATTCTTTCAACTATAGTGGTGCACTTTCTATTTACACAAGGTCCATCTCATGTACATAATGACAACTGTATAATTGTTCTTGTACTCAAATATAGCATAAAAGAGAGCATGTTTTAAAAATATTGGCCTTTAGGTTCCACCTGTTCACCTGCACTCCGACTTTTATTGTTAGAGAGGGATTTTTTTTAGTTCTATGGTCGCCTTATTGTATTGTGTTTAGCAATGTCTAAGCTTAGAGGTATCTTTTGAATTATTAGCCTATTCTAACTAGCTAAGGTTTTCTTGGGTAAATAGCAAAGCACTTTGTAAGTCGCTCTGGATAAGAGCGTCTGCTAAATGCCGTAAATGTAAATGTAAATGTACATTTTTATTAGCCTCCCCTGTTACTTCAGCATTGAGCAATGCAGAGATTTAATTTCTTGCTTTGTGCAGAGTGTAACAGTGCAGAGTGTGGAAATAAGTGACTATGTAGGACACAGAAAATGCTTGGTGGTATGAAAACATAAGGAAAATAGCATCTATGTCACTGCCACTCTGGGCTCGTAACGTCTAGTACTACACTACGTAACTTGTAGGGCATGCATGAGACCTCTCAAGAGAACTGCTTAATGCTACTTAAAGCTGCTTAAAGCTGCTTAAAGCTGCGTAACCCTGCATGCCATTCGGCTTGTCAACAAATGCATGTGTACAGCGGTCCATGAGAAGGCTTATAGTTCGATTTGTATTTACATGTAAATGTGAACTACATTCAGCACCTGTAGGTGGAGCCCAGAGGCAAAAAACTACCAGTTACTGCATAATGCTGCTTTTACGTAATGTTAGTTGGCTAGCTAGCATTGATGGACAAAACTGATGGAGTGTTCCCAGTCTAGCAGTGAAGCTGAGGTACTTAAAAACTCCTGCAGCACTGCTGTGTCTGATCCACTCATACCAGCCCAACACACACTACTAACACACCACCACCATGCCAGTGTCACTGTGGTGCTGAGAATGACCCAACACCAAATAATGACTGCTCTGTGGTGCTCCTGTGTGCTCAAAGTATGCAGAGAAACAGATTGACTACAGTCTGTTATTACAGACTACAAAACGCTCTTATATGGCAAGTGGAGCTGATAAAAACAGTTTTCAAAAACATCAACCTTACGAACAACATGGACATAATGGCAATGGGCTTACCATCTTAGCAATTAGAAGACAGCAAAGTGGACAGCTGATAGGTGAATTGATTGGACAGTTCTCTTGTGCAAAAGCTCATCTTTCCTTCAATCAGTGAGTATGGGGTGACATTGGCAGTGACAAATGAGCAAGTGAGCATGAAGGGTCATTTCTGACCGCCCCCCCCCCCCCCCCCCCTCTCTCCCTCAAACACACAAATTCACATGTACCTAGAAGTCTATGACAGCACATTACACTGCAATTTATGCACCTTTGATCACAAAGTTTTACTGGCAAAAAGAAGACTGGACCTGAATGCGATTAAATCCTCACAGCTGTATTCCAACCTCTAGTATAAAGCCTTTACAGAAGAGTAGAGGAATTTCTTGCAAGGAGGAGACAAGTTCCCATTAAAAGCCTTGATTATATAACAGAAAGGGTCTCACACACATACAGATTTTGCACAAACTCTAAATAAATCAATGGTGGAGATGACACTTGTTTTTCATCACTGATAATAAAATGCTAATTTAAGAGCCTGTTGGCTAGTAAACATCAATGGCAGGTTTAGGCCACGTTCACACCTGATTAAAATACAAAAACATAAGTATTTTGAGCACACACAGATACATATATGGTAATACTATGGTAATTCTGACTCATTAACCAATGGTATCTACAGATATTATTGTTTCAGTTCAAATGTTGAAGCAATGTTCAAGTATCAAGTTAAAGCTCCCTCTTCCACTATGTTGTATAGGTGTGCCCTCTATAGGCCTCCTGTATGTGTACCAAAATAGCTTACAATGACCCCTGAGCCATTCAGCTCACCCACCTACAGTTATTACTGTCCATCAGTCTGACACTGTATGAGCTCTCCCGGCTTCTTTGGCCTCCAAGCAAACACAGCATTATCTATCATTACCACTGCAGCCCAGCCTTAAAACAAAGCAGACATTCTGTTTCGATGCACACTGATTGTTGTTTGAAGGATTTTCCCCACTTCAAAAGTCTAGCTAGTGGGGGATAATACAGAGGGATGGTGAGCATGCTCTTTGAGGCTGTAGTGACATTTGTGTTCTGCGGGGGAGTGGGAGCTTTGAACCCACTCATTTCAGATTCTGGAGGAGGGATCATTTCACCTCAACACAATGGTCATAGATAAGACCAGCTAAATGCTTGTTTGACCCTTTAAGGTTAAAAGTATTTCTACCTTCTTATCTCTTCTCCTTTACTGACAGTTCTCAGGGCTATTGTTGCATTTATTTTTGTAAAACCTTGTATAGCCCACCCATTTTGGTTATTGTTTTTGTATAACAGTTATAATAAAACACATTTTCTTTCTAATAACAGCAAAGATGAATCATAAATCACTAAATTATACTGTGTGTGTGCAATCTGTCTGTCTGTCTGTCTGTCTATCTATCTATCTATCTATCTATCTGTATGTATGTATGTATGTCTGTTTAGAGTGGTTAAAAGACTGTTAAAAGTGGAAAAGACAGTAGTGAAACAGAAAAATCACTGAAAACCTAATATTGTAATGACATACATCTCCTTATACACACGTGACATACTCCTCATGAGCAAACTGCTCCAGTTGTCTCACGTTTGAAGGGTGCCTTTTCTAGATGGCGTGTTTCAGCTCTTTCCAAAGATGCTCAATAGGATTTAGGTCAGGGCTCAATGAAGGCCACAAATTTTTGTCTCATCTGTCCATAGGACATTCTCCTAGAAGCTTTGGGGCTTGTCAACATGTAGTTTGGCAAATTCCAGTTCCTTGTGATGTTCCTTGAGCTTAGAATTCACCTTTAATCTCTTTAGAAGTTTTTCAGATTCGAGTTATTTCTGTGACCACTGTGGGTTTTACTTTCATTAACCGAGGGGTTTTGTTCATGTGTGTAAGTGAATGTGTTTACAAGTGTGCATTTGTATATAATTCCTAGTGTATTCATAATTAACTGATTAGCTATATTGGTTCTGTAGTAGCATTGGTCTGCATACATACTGCAGAGGCAGGGGTGCTGTCAGAGATTTTTGAGCCCCATGTAAAGAAATAACCTACAATTCTGCGAAAAAACTCAATGAATACATTTTAGGGCCCCAGTCAGTCACAGGCCCACCCCCTCCACCCCACAAATGAGATACCTGTGCAGAGGTATTCATAATTAAGTAAAAGCTGAACCTTCTTCCAGGCTGAGGAGACATTGAGGACACAACTATTCATGTCCTAATTTCTCTTAAATGAAACAGACCTGCATGGTCATGTGACAAACTATGTCTTTAAATGGCAGCCAGTGTGTTAGAGGAGGCAGAGTGTGTTCAGCAGAGGTACACTTTCCTAAAAACACCTTAGATCATAAACCCAAGTGTATCACATCCACAGAACACTCACTGCTGCATGAAAGATGCTATGTGATAATATCCCACTGACATTCAAGTTTAACCTTCATGGATAAATGAAACAGAAAGCTTATGGTGACCTAAAGTGCATGCTTCACATGAGAGTTGTAGGAGTGTCATCAGAAGAGGCAGAGCATGTGTGTTCACTGGACATAATAAGGGTGTGTTTAAAAGAAGCAGAGATATGTCAAATGGTCAAAACCTTCTGTGGAAAGTCAGCTGAGTGGGCTAAATTTCTCAAGTGGGTCACTTTTCTCAAATATGCAAAAGCACAGTTCACAACACACTAAATGCATACATAAGAGCACTATACTATCTATGTGAAATCACATGTATCTGTGTTTTTACTTAATAAACAATAGAAAGTTTTCAAATATAAGGAATTCAAAGCTAATGAAAGTTTTGACACATAACATGCTGAATAAGTACTCAAGACTGTGCTCTATTTCCTATTGCATTTTCAAATGTAAGCAAATACATGGCATTCACAATGTTAATTAACCTTTGAACAAAAAGGTCAGATTTTATTTGAGCCATTTGCCTTCCACCGAGTTTTGTGTTTAGATGATTCTCTGGTGGATTAAACCGACTTATCAGAGGATTTTGCACTTGGCCTTGCAGCTTGAGGGCATACTGTCATCAAACAGGGCATGAAACACATGTTAAAGATTCACACTTATTCATAACATGGTTTGGATTCAAAAAAGGTACTGTTGCATTAAGATAGACAGTACTGCCTTTTGTGCATTATCACAAGTAAGGTTTTATTCCCTAATATAAACTGAAAAATAGAACCTGCATAGAAAAAAGGTAAACATATTTGTCACTGTACAGTGAAATGTGTCCTCTGCATTTAATCTGTGGTAGTGAACACACACACACACGCACACACACACACACACACTAGTGATCTAGGGGCAATGAGTACACACACACTCAGAGCAGTGGGCAGCCAACTCCAGCGCCCGGGGAGCAGAGAGGGAAAACGACAGCCCGGCGCTCTAACCGCTGAGCCACCACTACCCCTATAGAAAGCTATGCTTACCCAATATAAGCCTGTAATCATAGACTTGCCCAGTAGAAATGCAAATATCGAGAATTCGATAAGCTTTGTGAATACAGTCTAATGTGTGATAACCTGCCCCATTATATACTGATGGGGCAAGTTGTAAAAAGAGCAAATAGCCTGGTTCATTCTTTTCACACAGATATACAAAAGAGTACTAGAATACACTATTAATGTTGACAGTTAAGTAACTGTCCTTAACTCTGTCCAAGAGATGTATATGAAGTCAACATTAATAGTGTATTCTAGTACTCTTTTGTATATCTGTGTGAAAAGAATGAACCAGGCTATTTGCTACCCAGGTTTAAGGAGAAGAAGCTAAAACATGTTTATGTGAGGTATGGGAGTGGATTTGTAGAAGCAGCCACAGAAGTTGGTTGTAAGGTAATGGATAGATAGAGACAAGGGAAGTGCCATGCATACTATATTTCATTCACTGACCGGTTGAGTGGAGAAATGTCTACAGTCTCCCTCTTTCTCTTTTTCTGCGTAGTATTAGAATTTCCTAGGAACAGGAACTGTGTATCAGAACATCAAATATATTCTATGTTCTGTCTGTTTATATGTCACAAAGAGGGAATGAAATCAAGATGGCTAATTTAAAAAAAATATTTTGACTTATTGACATAATTTATCATTTTATGCTGCTGTCTTAAATTCTACTCTTAAAATGCATCCCACTTGTCTCTGCGCTGTATAGCGTATGTGTGTAATGTTCTATTTCAGCACATGCACTGGCTCCTGCTCCAGTTTAATCGATGGCCTCAGCCCTACCCCTCATCCAGTTCTGATTTTATCGGGACAGTTTGTCGTTAGCTGCCGACAGGAGGAAATGTGCTTCAGTAACTGAGCAAGAGTCTATATATCCAATTAATGGAGGATGCCCCTGTTTCACCGGCTGATGCATGATACACAATCTAAAGACACACACAGACACACACTTACTGGCAGAGCGTAAAACATACTGAAATATTAGCTCTGACCTGCAGTTAGCCATCTATGAATCCTTGTATTGATTTTCATGCATGCATAGATAACATGAAACCAGTGCCAACTCATATTTACGTCTCGGAAATAGAAGAATCTGCAGTTCTACTGTACATGATTTAGTTTATTGCTTGTGCTCTTACTACACTGAACTACACAGAAACTCAATCATTCAGAACCTGTGGTCAAATGTTTTAAAACAAATTGTTTTTGTGTTAACTGGTAAATAAAAAATTATTGGAAGTTTTTAGTAAAATTCATACAGCATAAACATCAAAGACTTTCAAAACTGTGCCTTGGTGCTGACAGTGACTGCTGGCTGTGAGTGTGATAAGCTGCGGCACTTCTGTCACATTATATAATTTAAAGCCTGTCCTATAACCTGCACACCTCTCCCTGCGTTTTCTCTGTTTAAATATGCATTCATTAGCATATGACACACTTTGCAAATACACAGTAAAATCACTGGTTTATGAAATCTGTATAGTGGGTCTGCAGGGCTGCAACGGCTGTGTTAGGCTGCAGGTGTGTATTGGCAGGCTGTGCTAGTCTCCAGATGTGGTGTGGTGAGGTCTGTGGGGGTTTGATCTCAGCTGTTTGGAAGTGCTGCCACAGTGGCTTACTGGGTCTCTTTTCATTTCTACTTTTAAGGAATCATTTTGTATTTTGTTTATTTATTTATTTAACAATTGCACAGTAAATTGTCTGTAGGACACATTTCTCCACACAAAAGCAACTCATTACCATTTAATGGCTCAGTGTTCCAGTTTTATGTCTGGAATAATGTCAAACAAGTCAGTAGATGACAAACACAAATCTTACTAATGTATTCTATGTTCCATAAAAGTAATATATATATATATATATATATATATATATATATATATATATATATATATATATATATATATATATATATATATACAATGAGTGTACAACATACATTATATGTCCAAATATTTGTGGATATTCTTATTAATAAATGCATTCAGCTACTTTAAATTGCACCCATTGACTAAAAAGACAAATACACACACAGCTTGTCTAGTTCCTGTAGAGAAGTACTGCCGATAGAAAATGATTCTCTGGAGCAGATAAACCTGCCAGGGATGGGCAACATCTGACTTCACTATCAGCCATGTCACTGAATGCAATTCCTCACAGCAATGCTCCAAAATCTAGTACAAAGCCTACCCTGGACAGTAGGGATATTTTGGAAGAAACATTGATTGAGCAGAGGTCCCAATATTTACAGTTTTTATTGAAATTATTCAACATTGCAAATCAGGTTTATTAGCACAATGTTAATAAACTAATCAAACAAGAACAATTGAACTAGCTCAACACTAAATGCCAAAATTATTTAACCCCTTCAAGACAAGTGTCTTTAGTACTTAGTAGAGCACCTTTTTACTGTTATGACCCAATGCAAACAGGATCCATTCAAACACAAAAACGTAGGTTTGGGAATCTGTTGTGGAGGAGGAAGAGTGTAACACCCTGCCTACAGTGAAGCATGGCGGTGGCTTGGCACTGGAAACTTGCAGCATGTGGAGGGCATGATGGATTTCTTCAAGTATCAGGAAATCCTAGACGGAAAATCATGCCTTCTGTGAGAAAGCTGAAGCTTTCAACAAGACAATGATCCCAAGCATAGCTCAGAGTCCACCAAGGCTTGGTTTCAAAAGAAGTCCAGAAAAATTCTGTGGTCATCACAGTCGCCTGACTTGAACCCCATAGATCTTTGGTGGGATTTGAAGAAGGCAGTTACAGTACACAAACCCAAGAATATTAGTGAACTAGTAGCCACTGCCCATGAGGAATGGGCTAAGATTCCTTAGGAACGCTTCCAGTAGCTGATGTCTATCTATGTATCATGTTTACAGCAAGTCATAACAGTAAAAGGGTGCTCTACTAAGTGCTAAAGACGCTTTTCATGAAGGAGTTGAATAATTCTGAGACTGCAGTTATTCATTCAGCCATTAAAGGAGCATTGTGTGTTGAATTTGTAGAAACTACTTGTTAAATCAGTTGTATATATACAACTTTGTATCCCGAAAATGGCAACTCTACATAGGGATGGAAAAACCTAACTTTCAATGGAAGTCATTTTGGAGCATTTCTGTTGGTCCATTCATAATGAAATTGACACAATGTAATGATTTACATTATGTCAAGTAAAATTGGCTTTTGTGTGAAAGTGTATATGTATATACATGTATTGTCTACATACCATCTATAAACATAGGCAAGCTATGGGGCTGAATTCTCATTTTTGCACTGAAATCAAACTCTTTTCACTTTTCATTTATTTCATTCCTGTCTCAACTTTGCAAACTGGCTCAAATGCAAACTAACATACACTTTTTACACAGTTTTTTAAAAGCTAAACAGATGTGCACTGTACTGTATCTTACATGCAGAAAGAGAACTTTATCATAAAGTTAGGCTCACAATTATATAACAAAATCATTGCGGATTTATACCCAGAAGTCTCTATATTAGGCTGTCTCTACTTATAACTGTCTTTTAGAGAGAATTAATGACATGTAAGTGAATTGTGTGCACATTATAGAATGGCTTCTAATTCCCTCCTCGGATGTCTATTATTCTGGGAACAGAACATGATGAAAAGAAAGTGGAGACAGTACTTGAGGGCTGATGAAATATAAATTGCATGCAGCATTAGTGATGGTGGTGTTTTTTTTTTTTTATTTTGTCAATTAGAAGCCTCAGGGAAGTCCAGTGGTTCTGTGGCCAGACTGTCGGACTTCAGGACTGATTGTGGGCGGCTCAGTAAAGCCTATCTCATCCCCTCTCTCTTACATGATAAAAAGCCTCATCTTGTCTTTTATATTAAGTTATGCAGACCAATTCAAAGCTGAAGTGAGAGAGATTTAAAAGACTGAAAGAGAAAGAGAGCAAGAAAATGATTCAGAGAGACTGAGAGAAAGAGAGAGAGACAGAGATTAAGAAAACATCTTACTAAATGTTGCCAAGCAATACTAAGCAGCGTAAGATGATGAGCAATCCATTAGGTACAGAGCAATAGCAGAAGATGAGAACAATAATACTACTAATAATATGCAAGAACCTAAATTCAAATTTCTGGCCTTGGATAGCCTATTTTCTGCTGAATGGAGGTCTCACTAATCCCCGACCTTCAGCGTTACCAAAGACATTTATTCAGGCGCTCACCATTTCAGAGTAAATATTCAGGCTGGCCTTGTCTGATAATGCCTGAGTATCAAGGACTTTAGTGGGTGCAAACCAAATCAGGGACAATGAAAAACGTTCATGAGGTGAAACTCAATGAAATAAAAGGTTTAGCTGTACATCCAAGCTCTCCTAGATCTATTCCAGTACTACAGGACCAGACTTCCACATTGTTTGCCAATGTTCATTCTCAAACACACCTAATTTAAGTCATCTTTCTTTCAGCAGAGAAACCCCCTGCGTCACAGGCCTCTAAATAATAATAATTAGACATGGCTTATTTAAAGATGCATTAAACCATCTTCATCTGTCATTTTTGTAAACACTGTAAGTCCCAAATGAATCCACTATTTGGATTAAATAACGATAATCTGGCCAACTAAATTAAACCAATTAAGTGTGTTTACCAACTTCTTATCTAAGTTCATGAAACTAATAACGTAAGTAATGTAATAACTTTCTTGCATTCTTAATGATTTTGTTGGTTTCTGTTAATTAGTCTTCATGTTCTATTTTATTTATTTTTCTTTTTTAGATTTTTTTTATGTTTAATATTAGGTTTGGATGCATACTACTTTTTTATTTTAACCATGATGGTGTTTTGTGTTTTCAGTTCATCTGTGACCTGATCTAAATAGATTTCTTTCATTCCAGACTTGCCTCACCCTCACAACCAACCTGTTGCACTACCAAAGCATGCAACATTGAACTGCTTGCAATTAAAACCTGAGGAAAGCGAATCTTCCAGTTTCTCATAAATTCATTTTTTAATCTCTATCATATAACAAACCAGCCGACAACACAGCAACAAACCTTTAAAATAATCAATACGTTTGTTGGTATATATTCATTATTAATTGTATTACTTATTTTGGGCTATAACAGTTTATTTTAATACCAACATTTTGTTTGTTTGTTTGTTTGTTTTACCATGAAAACTGAACATGTAGCCACTCTTTGAACAGCTTCTGGTGGAATTCCCTGAAATGAGTCTGATCATTTAATAGCCAGTTTGTTGTTACTAGTTAAAGCAACATAATGCTGCATTGTTACCTTTAAATAACAGCTTCAATATGAAGTTAATACTCCACTGACATGTAATAAAGAGAATAGCATCTCTGCTTTTATACTCCAGCCTCAGGATGCTGCTAACTGCACTATGTAACTTTGGTGAAGCTGGTATTACAATGCTTGCAAGAACTGTGTTCACTGCGTCCACCAGTCCACGCACTTTGTTCACTTTCGGTAACAATTCTATACCTCTCAGCTTATATAAAGCAGTTTCTTGTTGAGGGGAACCTAAAGCATGACTTCCACTTCCCGACTGTAGGGGTAGCCCAGGAGCTATCACTCAATGTAATTTTACTATTATTTAGTATGTAGACTACGAACGCCACACAGGATGTTTTCAGAAAATAAAGTTGCAAATCATGCAGGATTTTTCTAAACGACCTTTACTATTTCTTTAATGTTTTTTTTATATCCAAGAAACTTGCCAATGAGAAAGTATACAACTTAACTACAGCTAACATCATTCTTTACAGGAACTTCAGAGGAAGCCTCTCTTCAGAGCAGTATCTGGCAGGAAGCAGTAACTTCCTTTGAACCAGTTGTGTTCAGTGACCATGTTCAGGTGTACATGCAGACAATGTCTAAAGGTACCCATAATCCTTAGAACAATCACTCAGTGACTATTGTTGGGAATCGTGGGGCACACGGCTGCTGCTGGTGTTGGCAAAGAGAGACTTTCTTGATGTCTGTGCTGTGATTGAGTATCTCCTCTCCCCCGGCGAGATGGGACGCTTCCAGAGAGTCTCGCGGTGCTGCCAGGCTCAGCCTGTTATATAAGCTGTCAGCGATTTCCTCCGCTGCTTTCGTTTAAGGAGTGTTGGGACGCAGCAAACAGCAGCTGGTTATGAACAACACACACACAACAAGCACACACACACACACACACACACACACATGCAAAAAAGCCATTGACACATGAAACACAAATTCCACACACAGAACACAACAAAACGAAGTATACAAATGGAATACCCACACACATATACATTTCTCACACACAAACACACACACACACACACACACACACACACACATAATCCAAAAGCATTCATGTCAAACCTATATACCAAATGTGAATTGTACACACACACAAACCTAACCAAGCATCAAAATATGCATTTACTAATCTCAGAGGTATCAAGCATCTGCAGGGGAGCTATATGTACACACCAAACTATAACCCTAATCTTTCCAACCACCTGAACACACACATATTCAATCCCATTTCAGCTGTATGGTATGTATCTGTAAAAGGAACTGTTTCAAAGCAGGTTTACCTCCAACTGTAATCTTTTACCTTTTATTCACACTATCCCCAGTGGTCATACCCCACTGAGAGCCAGCAGTTCCTTCAGACAGCAGATGAACTCAGCTTTCATGTTTGCAGGAGATATGGAATGTAATGCCAATAAGAACATTTACATTTATGATGTTTCGTGGCAAATTTATTGTTCAGCCTTTCCCAAGGACTCTTACTGGTATAGTGTGCTATCAAGGACAAGAGGAGTGACCATCTACATTACCAACCCCCAGTTTTACCTATCATTACAGTCATGTAAAAACATTTTGCCAGAAATGAAATGTTCCAAAATTACTTGTAAATAAAAATGACTTCCATTGAAAGTTAAGAAGTTTTTTTTTTTTCACATTTGAGGTTGCCGTTTTAGCGATACGGCACCAACATCATATTATTCTAAATGATAAAGAGTTTGGAAAATAAAATGAAACGGCAAAATAAAATGGCAACATAGGTAGATGTCAAGGAAAAATGGCCCTTTCATTTCATACCAGTGCCCCATAGATGCACATAGTTATGATGCACACAGGGCAACAGTCATGTATTCTCAATGTAATTTCTTCCCACCATCTGAATGCACATGCACAAGTTTTTTTCATTTAAACCCACAATATGATGTGGTTAGAAACTGGCCCACAGTATTTTGACATTATTTCTTCTTTGATTTTTTAAAACACTCACAAAAATGCATGGACAGGATGCTCACAGTTAGTTAATATCACAAAAAGATTAAGAAGTGATATATTGTGTCGTCCTGCTACAGTGCTGGGACAGTATACCTTCAACACCTTCAGCATTTCTTCCTCCTCTTTTTACGAGGCCTGCAGGGACCTGCCTCATACCCTCCAGTTATCAGCTGGCAGCACTCTACCATCTGCTTGCATGCACACATTCCACTGGAACTGCACTCATACTGCATACAGGCAACCAGGCAGAATTAATTAGCAGCTAAAGAAACAATGTTGCGCAGACTGCATCTTGGCCATATGATGAGCTTGCAGCAGAAAGCCGCCATCTTGCTTTTGTTTAAATCTTTTTCTGAACAAAGCTTCACTCGCCGCCATCTCCAGAGTCAGCATCAGCAGTCTTCTGTGGCTGGCTCGAGTCATTCCCCATTAACAAGCCAGCCGCAACACACAAACGTCCACAGAACACAGCTGTGTGTGTGTGTGTGTGTGTGTGTGTAGGTTGGTATGAACCATCATATCCCCACTAGTTTACAGACTCCTCCTTTGATTCTCTGTCCTCATTACTTGCTCCCTTGTGTTTTCTCTCTCTCTCTCTCTCTCTCTCTCTCTCTCTCTCTCTCTCTCTCTTCTCTCTCTCTCTCTCTCTCTCTCTCTCTCTCATGCTGTCTCTTTCCCTCTATCTACACACACAATTTCAAACACAACTATAACTTTACTTTAACATTTCCCCTTATTACCCCAGCCGGACACTATAGAGCAGGACGTTTAAAGTAAAGTTTTAATTACTGCTCCCCAAAAGGAGCCAAAAAAGAGCCTTCACACTGATCTCCATATTACACACACACATACACACACACACAGCTGAAAGATAGGTTTAGGCCAGAAGCTACACATTCTTTGATACTGGTAGTTTCTCCCATAGCTATTTTACATCATCTTTTAGGCCAAACTTTGAAGGAGCTTCACATGAGGGTGTGGATTAAGACAAAAATGAGCACGAAATGGAAAGTCTCAAAGTGACTCAAAGCTCATTTCTTGGAGAAAACAACATTTCCTTGTTTTTCTGCCAAGGAAGAATGTTCGTTAGCGGTGGATACTCAGTACACACACAAAACTGATGCTAAGCTGTGTTTACACATGTCATTTTCTGTTATGAAAAGTATGTAGAGATGCAGAATATGAATTTCCTTATTAGATTCCTCAAACTTTCTGCATACATTGCCTGCTCTGTTATACAGAAACTGTTAAAGTCAAATAAGACCCAAGCAGACCCAAACTGAATGCCTCATACACTAAAAGTTAAACATTGTCAACATGTTGTTTGTTGTCTAATTGTTTTGAGACTTTTTTGCAACATTGTTTTGGGCCTAAAACCTATTCACGAATAAGAAACATTATGACTGCTGATTATCTTAAAACAAGGTTATGATATATTAGTTGGTAAACAAATCACAGATTCTCGTTTGATGTGTGTATGTCACCCACCTAAACATCCTGTGATTGCTGTGATCGAACACATTGTTCAGGAATATTTAAATATTTAGATCTAGAAGAACACTACAAAAAGGTTAAGGTGTTGTCTTGGCATCCAGTTTCCATAGATCTCACCTCAATTGAGTGTGTGTGGGATGTACATGAACTCACTTCTTAAATTTAGATCTTTACATGTATGGCAGCCATTTTATTCCAGGCATTACATCAAATGAAGCTGTTACCTGAATTTGCAGACAATGAATGGCATAAAGTCACCAAACAGCAATGTGAAAGACTAGGGGCGAGCCTGCCAAGACATGAAGGCTGTGATTGGCAGTCAGGTTATTTCACCATACTGATATTTGAATGCTCTCAAAGTTCAAATATTAGTCCTATGTTGTTTAAATTTGAATAATAACTTATTTGCATTATAAATATTATAATCATTTATTTGAATTATTTGAGCAGTAGTCATTTCTGCAAATAAATGCTCTAAATAGCAATATTTTTGTCTTTGGTTTATGAAATACAACACAAATGTTAATTTCCCCAAACACATTGCCTATTAATAGTTGTCATTTAGGGTGTTTCTTAATTTTGTCCGGAGCTGTATATAGTGTGAAATTTAGTGTGGTATATACTCATGTCCTGCTGCTTCTTTATGCAAGCCGCTCCTCTCTGAGAGCCAAACCCTGATTCAGTCCAGCAGCGCTGGTCAGTTCAGGGTGATAACAGCTTCACAGGGCTGTATCAAAGCCCACTGCATGTGGTGCCAAATATATCCCACCCCATATCACTCTGTGTCATGTTTATCCAGCTAGATGACTCACTGAAAACAACTCAACTGAATAAACAAAAGAGTAATATTAACAAACACATCTTATAGTCTCTGAATACAATCTCTCTCTCTCTCTCTCTCTCTCTCTCTTAACAAATCATCTCTTTTACACTGACAGCAAAGGCTATGTTCACATTACAGGCCTCATTAATCCATTCTTTTTTTTTTGTGCTCAGATCGGATTTGGCTATTGATGGTTCACATTCATTACTGTAAGTGACCTGTATCTGTCTGTAATGTGAACAAATCTGTACCTGAAAAAGTGTTGTGCTGAATTCTGCCTGCCTGCCAGAATTCCTTTGGGTGCATGCGCATCACGCACAGTATATATGACAGACTTGGCTTCTGATTACTGTTCCTGTTTAGGAATAACTATTAATATTACGTTTCTCTTCACAGCAAAAACAGAAGGATTATTTCATTTCACATGTTCTGGGTGCAGCACATGAGTTTTCAGATGCTGTTCAGTCCTAAAGCATTATGCTGATAAAACCTGCCCAGTGACAAGTACTGATAGCAAAAGTGACCCTCGCAGTTGGTTTACAACCCCCTCGTGCCTTTTACTCTGTGTGCACCTGTGCTGTGACCAGACTTTTCACATGCTTTACAAGATCAAGAACTAATACTTTAATAATAAGCTCTTGAAAGGCCTGGAGTAAAACTGTTAAGACCATGTGCTTTTGGCTTAATAATGATTAAGCTTTTATTTATAAAAGCCTGGTATTATACAGTGTTGCCAACCAGTCATTGGTATATAAACACCTGAGGCTCACCTCAAACCATTAAATCATGAAATGTGACACCACACCACACACACCACACAAATGTGCTGTATAATGGGTGTGGACGCAGCTGAAGGATAAAAGAGCTGAGGGAGGAGTGCTCAGGGCTCCTCTTTAAGCTCCAAAACACTACTGCCTTTCTGGCTTTTACGGAAATTTCATTCAACGCAATTAAAATTCTCCGTGAAAAAAAGAATCACAAAGCGTGCCGGATATGCCCTACAGCACACTGTTTTTACTGTGTGTGTGTCTGTGTGTGTGCGCGCATACGTATACACATAGTTGTGTGTGTGTCTATGTGTGTCCGTCTCTGAGGCTCATGCTGGCAGGGTGAAGCGGCAGCAGGCTGACACACTTTCTTCTGTGAAACTGGGTTAACAATTAGACACAGAAAGAGAGAGAGAGAGAGAGAGAGAGAGAGAGAGAGAGAGAGAGAGAGAGAGAAGGATAGAGGGAGGGAGAGTGAGATGATTAGCGATGAAGACTAATGAAACTTTGCATTAAAAAAGAGGAAAAAGTGTGTGTTCGTGTGTGTATGTGAGAGAGAAAAAGACAAAGACAGAGAGATGATCAGAATGAAAATGAACGAGTCCATTATAAAACAAAAAAAAATGTGTGTGTCTGTCAGAGTGTGTGTGTGTGTGTGTGTGTGTGTTGGGGGGGAGATAAAGGAGAAGGAGAAGGAGATAAACAGAGACAGGAATGGAGAAACAGAGACAGGAATGGAGAAACAGAGACAGGAATGGAGAAACAGACCCCCCGTTGGTAACAAATCTACTGTATTTCTCCAGTTAACACAGATGTAAGTAAGGACAAGTGAAGTGTTAAAAACACCAGAGTGACATTGATAAACTTCCTCTGACTATTTCACTCATTTTCTTTCTCTCTTCCTGTCTCTCTACTTCTCTCTTCCTGTCTCTCTGCTTCTCTCTTCCTGTCTCACTTTAGCTCCTTCAGTCTTTTCAGTTTTCTCTTCCTATCTCTGTTTCTCCATTCCTATCTCTGTTTCTTGGTTCATGTCCCTCTGTTTCTCTCCTCCTGTCTCTGTTTTTCTTTCCTGTCTGTTTCTTTCTTCCTGTCTCTGTTTCCCTCTCCCTGTCTGTTTCTCCATTCCTGTCTCTGTTTCTCTCTTTCTGTCTCTGTTTCTCCATTCCTGTCTCTGTTTCTATCTTTTTGTCTCTGTTTCTCTCTCCCTGTCTCTGTTTCTCCATTCCTGTCTCTGTTTCTATCTTTTTGTGTCTGTTTCTCCATTCCTGTCTCTGTTTCTAGCTTTCTGTCTCTGTTTCTCCATTCCTGTCTCTGTTTCTATCTTTCTTTCTCTGTTTCTACATTCCTGTCTCTGTTTCTACATTTCTGTCTCTGTCTCTCCATTCCTGTCTCTGTTTATCTCTTTCTGTCTATGTTTCTCTTTTCCTGTCTCTGTTTCTCCATTCCTGTCTCTGTTTCTATCTTTTTGTCTCTGTTTCTCTCTCCCTGTCTCTGTTTCTCCATTCCTGTCTCTGTTTCTATCTTTTTGTGTCTGTTTCTCCATTCCTGTCTCTGTTTCTAGCTTTCTGTCTCTGTTTCTCCATTCCTGTCTCTGTTTCTATCTTTCTTTCTCTGTTTCTACATTTCTGTCTCTGTCTCTCCATTCCTGTCTCTGTTTATCTCTTTCTGTCTATGTTTCTCTTTTCCTGTCTCTGTTTCTACATTCCTGTCTCTATTTCTCTCTTCCTGTCTCTGTTTCTCTCTTCCTGTCTCTGTTTCTCTCTTCCTGTCCCAGTTTCTCCATTCCTGTCTCTGTTTATCTGTTTCTGTTTCTGTTTTCTCTGTTGGTCTCTGTTTTCTCTTCCTGTCTTGGTTTCTCTCTTTCTGTCTGATATCTCTCTTTCTGTCTCTATATTCTTCCTTTCTCTGGTTTCTCTCTTTCACAGTTATCTTGTCTCTCAGTTTTCACTTGTCTATCTGATTCGTTCTTTTGGAGTGTTCTTTTCCTCTTTTTTGGTCTCTCCGTTTTCTCTTCCTGTCTCCTTTTTTTTTTCCTTCATGTCTTTTTTCTTAATTTCTGTCTCTCCTATCTTTGTTTTCTCTCTTTCTCGCTCAGTTTTTTCTCTTTCTGTCTCAATTTTCTCTCTTCCACTCTGGTAGTTTTTTATTCCTGACTGTTTTCTTTCTATCCGTCTCTCATTCTTGGGTTTCTTTCTTTCTGTCTCAGTTTTCTCTATATCTGTCTCCCTGTTGTTTCTTGTTCTTTCTTGGTTATCTCTTTTTCTGTCTCTCAGTTTTGACTCTTTCTTTGTCTTTTTTGTCTTCCTGGTTTTTCTCTTCTGTTTTCCTTTTTTTTCTTCTGTTTCTATTTTTCACCCTACCTGGTTATTGTTTTGCTGTCCCTGTTTTGTCTTTTTCTGACTTGTTTTTTCTCCTCTCCTGTCTCAGTTTTCTGCCTGCATCTCAGATTGCTCTCTTCTGGTTCTTTTTGATTTCTTTCTGTCTGCCAGAGTTTGATCTTTTTCTATTCCCATTTTCTTCCTTTCTGGTTTCTCTTGCTTTTCTGTTTGCTTTTTTTTTAATGTTTTCTCTCTTTCTGTCTACCAGTTTTCTCTCCATCTTTCTGTTTCTCTCTTTCAGTCTTGTTCTCTGTTCCTGTCTCTGGTTTCTCTTTCTGCCTCTGTTCTTTCTCCCTGTTGTCTCTTCTCTTTCTCAACTTTCTGTCTTTCAGTTTTGACTTTTTCTTTGTTTTTTTGTTGTCTCTTTTTGTATCTTGTCTTTTCTCTTTGGTCTTGCTTTTTTCTCTTGCCCTGCCTGGTTATCTTTTTGCTGTCTCTGTTTTGTCTTTTTTTACTTGTTTTTTTTTCTCTTTGTCTTTCTGTTTTCTCTTTGTGTCTTCCTCTGGTCTCATTTTTCTTTCTTTCTGTCTGCCACAGTTTTCTCTTTGGCAGTCTGTGTTCTCTCACTTTTTTCCTTTCTTTCTCTGTTTGCTTTCCTTTTCGTTTTCTCTTGTGTTTGCTAATTTTCTCTGTCTCATAGTCTTTCACTTTTTTCTTTCTTTTCTGTTTTTATGTCTCTGTTTACTTTCTTTGTGTTTCCCTGTTTTCTCTCTTCATCTTTTTGTTTCTCTTGGTCTCTTTCTGTTTTCTTTCTGTCCTTCTCTTTTCTCTCTCTCTCTCTCTCTCTCTCTCTCTCTCTCTCTCTCTCTCTTCTCTCTCTCTCTCTCTCTCTCTCTCTCTCTCTCTGTGTGAACAGAACAAATTATTTTCTTATAACAGCAGAACACCTAATTTATGCTGAATTCTAGTTACAGTAAATTCTGACAGACTGTATGTTCTTAACCAATCAACAACTTCACATGTATTTTAGTGTTTAGTGTTGATGACAGGCTAATAAACATGGACACCTAAATGGACTGTACAAAGTTACAGAGTGAGGTAAAAGGAGAACTTCACTTCACTCCATTTTGTTCCTCACTAGAGCTTAATCTCCATCTACTGGACACTAACACCTCCCTTCATTTCACTGTTGCAGAATTTGATGTTTGGGGTCTAAAATGCTTTGATATGTGTGAGTGTGTGTGTGTGTGTGTGTGTGTGTGTGTGTGTGTGTGTGTGTGTGTGTGTATGTTCCTCGAGCAAGATGCAGTCTGGTATGGTGTGAGAGGGTTTAAACAGAACGGGAGAGATACTTCAGCTTTGCATGGCAATGAGAACACACCCCTCTGCAAGCACACACAAATGCACAAGTGCACACACAACACACAGACACACACACTCACTCACTGCAATCATTCCACTTTAAAGCCTCATTCTTCACAGAACAGCCAGAGAGAGAGAGAGAGAGAGAGAGCGAGAGCTGAAAAGACATGGAGAAAGTAAAGAGTATAAAAAGAGAAAACAGAGAAAGAGAGGAAGAGAACACAGAGTTTCATTTTACACTTTGTCAGAAAAATAGCCATTAAATTAATAGACCCCATGAGACTATGACACATGGGGCCAGTTTCCCTGGGGTGATTTTGCTCAGTAATTCTGTAGTGCTGGATCTCTGCACTAATTCCATTCCTTCCTGAAAAATTATATACTTCTGTGAGAGCTATCAGGAAACACACACACCACAGAAGGAGGAACTGTGTAAGTGTGTGGGAGTGAGGTCAGTGCAAAAAGAAATCATATTTGAGATTAAAATTGACATGGAGAGTAAGAGCCAGCTGGAGAACACACTGAATTTGTGATTTCAGCAAGACAGAGAAGAGAAGAGGCGGACCAAATGTTGGACTTACTAACCTCTGCCTGTTTTACTTCAATTCATTCACCAAAACAGGATTCTCTATTTCCCACAGTGGAACCACATATATCTCAAATCATGAGCAGAAAGAAAAGCTAAGCAGATATCTGACGAGGTTTGTTTAGCATTTTGTGTTTAAAAGGTGATATAAAACTCATCTGAGGCTTCATATATTGTATTCAAATAGGCACACCAAACACACACACCAACACACACACCAACACACACATACACAAATGTACACACAGTCATTCTGTTTCCTCAAGTAAAACTGGTTCACACTGGGGCTGCATCCCTTCACCAACTTTTTCAAGTCTGTCATTTGACATTAAATATATGAAATACTAATGATACAACAGAACACAACATCCATCTCCATTGTTCACACACACACACACACACACACACAGTTACATATATTAGAGCCAATCCTTCTTTAAAACCCCCAAACCCTCCTTTAGTCCCAGCAATTCTCAGATCAAAGTGTGTTATGAGCTACACTACCCTCTTAGTGTGAAAACCTTATCAACTGTATTTACTTAGTATGACTCCAGCGTGTAAAGCAGAAGTTACAGTTTGCATTCATCCAGGAACAGAAGTGGAACTTTCCACTCAGAATCTCTCATTAAAAACATCAGTTGTTGGGATTTGGGTCAGACGTGGTCTGCTTTCTTGGATTTTAAAGAGAACGGAGCATTTACTTCTGCACTTTCAGATAAACAGAGGAGGAACAGAATTGAGCTTTGGTAGGAGACGCTGACAGTCAAATCAGTCAGGGACACTCATCATACCTCTCTCTCGCTCTCTCTCTCTGTCTCATACACACAAACACGCACATAGTAACTCACCGGTAAAGTTCCAGGGCGCGAGACCGTCCGCTCCGCTGCCGTTGGTTACATTCATTAGTTGCATTGTTTTCTTTTTAAGGGCGAAAGAAAGAAGAAAGAAAGAGGAAAACGAATAAATGAAAGAACGGAAAAATCCCAGCGTTTCAGTCTTCAGTCGGCGATCTTCCCACCGCCGCTCCTCGGGGTCCACGTGATGTGCGTGGCGCGCTCGAGCCTCAGGAGCCTCAGCAGCGCGGTGGTGGCCATTCCGGCGCGAGCGCGAGCCTGCAGCGCCGCGGATCCGCCGAGTGCTCCAGATGTGAGGCGCATCTGCGCGACTCGCGGCTTTCCAGCGGCGGGAGTGGCGATGACGTCACCGGGCTCGCGCCAATCGCTGCCAGAGAAGCCTGCGAGTCCGCGCGCGCGCCACGGTTTGCGGTTGCGCCTACGACAGAACCTGTTTGATAAGCTTTTGCACCCCCCCCCCTTCCCAATACTTTACAGCAGTGTACAGCACTGTCAGAGAAGCGTTACTCACCTGGCGCGAGCAAAACCTATCTAACCTGTCTAAATAAGATGAATAAAAATGTATGAGTTGGATTACTCTAAATAGGATAAATAAAAACTATCCAAAATGTATATGTTTGTAAGGTATCAATAACTCATGGCAACGATTTGCTAATTTCTCGTGTATTTCACTGTTTTACACTAGTGCGCCTCTAGTAAGACTGAAGGACCACAGCTCTGAAGACCCTGAGGCTCTTTAACGCACCTGCTTGGTTACGTCAAAAGAGAAACACTCTCTGCTCTGATGAATTTAAACGGCACAAGAGGAGTGCAGGTTTCAGGACTAGAGGAGTGGACAGCGCTCACCGGCTCAGCGCTCACTAGCCAAGCGCCCACAACCTCAGGTTTCAGAACCAGCAGCGTGGACAGCGCTCACCAACTCGGCGATCCTTCACACCATATACCAAAAAACACCGCAGTCAGAACTCAGTGACCTTTTTGTACAGACAAACAGCTGCTGGTGCGCTAAAGAGTGACAGCCGTAACAGAGTGGACCAATGCGAAGAGAGAGCAGCTTATAAAGAGAAAACTAAACAACAGCAAGTAAAAAGGAAAGAAAGAAATATGAACAAAGTATGAAAGCAGGGACAGTGTTGGCTTAGTGGTTAGAGAACTAGGTTATTGATAACAGGATTCTGGGTTCCACTACTGGCTGCCAATTGCCACTACTGGGCCCCTGAGCAAAGCCCTTGACCCTCTCTGCTCCCAGGGTGCCACAGGCTGTCCATAACACTGGGCATGTATGCTCACTATATGCGTGTGTATGTATGCATGTATAGTCACTGCACTAACACAAATGGTGATTGTGGTTATTGTCAAGTCAAGTCAAGTCAAGTGGGTTTTATTGTCATTTCAACTACATACAGAGTACACAGTGAAACGAAACAATGTTCCTCCAGGACCATGGTGCAACATAGACAAGTGCAACACAATACAAGTGCGGACAGACAACACAACACAGTACAGACAGAGAATAATAAATAATTGGCGGTAGTGTGTGAATTATGCAGTGTGTAATAAATATGAGTCCAGTGAGGTAGTAAGGTTATTAGTGCAAATGCTTTGTGCAAAAATGCTTCCCATTTTATTTGGGGTAAATGGTTGGAGAGAGAGAGAGAGAGAGAGAGAGAGAGAGA
This sequence comes from Salminus brasiliensis, assembly GCF_030463535.1. Taxonomy (NCBI): domain Eukaryota; kingdom Metazoa; phylum Chordata; class Actinopteri; order Characiformes; family Bryconidae; genus Salminus; species Salminus brasiliensis. Next base: position 7,585,386 of record NC_132902.1, on the reverse strand, counting down.
GAGAGAGAGAGAGCATGTAACAGAAAAGACATCAGTTCAGATGTTGAGTTGAGTTGAGAAGTCTGATGGCTTTGGGGAAGAAGCTATTGCAGAGTCTGGTCTTCCTGATGGCAGGAGGGAGAACAGCTGGGCTGAGGCTGAGGCTGAGGCTCAGGGTAAAGGTGGTGAAACATCACTTGTGCTAACTGTATGTGCACACTCAAAACTGTGGCTTAATCTGTCACTTCTGCTGGTGTTCTCGTAGCAACCAACAGCTGAAACAGACAGTTCACAGTGTAGTGACACTTTGTGTAGATTAAACCTGCACATGCATGTATGTTGTGTGTGTTATGTGTGTGTCACCTGTCTGCATAACACCAGCACTGTAGTCTGTGAAATGCACTACACTGCACAGTTTTACTCTTTTTCAGAAAACTTGGGGTTTTCTGCTCCCTGCCTCAGACCAGCTGCCCACCTTCCATTTCTGACTACATTGATGCTTATATGGACTCTAACTATTAATCTACTCATCACTGCTATCTATATTTATGATTACATCAGTGCACCCAAGTACATCAACTGACTTTTGTGTTGTTACGGTGACTTTATATCAGTTATGGTGTCTTTGACCAAAAGAGGATAAGTTTTGGTTCCTCCCAAGGTTGCTTCCTAGAGTTTTTTCATTACACTGATGTCATTGACTTGCTCACCAGGTTTTATATTCTATGAGTTTTGTCTTATTTCTGAAATACTGTAAAAGCTGCTTTGTGACAACATCAGTTGTTGTGCTATACAAGAAATTTAATCTGACTTAATTTGCAAGGTCTAGTAAGGTCTATGTGCACTTTAAAGTGACATGAAAAACAAATCAAGTTTTAGTGCTGTGGTGTGTACATACATCTGGAGTGCCTACCAACTCACAAAGTGGATTTAATAGAACTGAATTTTAGGAAGAGTAAGCCCTTCTTTCTTCCAATCAAATGTCCTATAAATTCCCATTGCTACCATCTCAGTTTATGGCAAGGTTAGCGCATCCCACCACCACCCTGTCTTCTCCTATTAACTCCATCCCAGAATTCCCTTTCTCGTACAGTCTCCTTTATGTAGATGGTATGTTTTGAACTAGCAAACTGTAAAATAATGTGTGTTTTATGTGGGCCATTGAGTTTTGGCGTGGTTTCCTACATCAGAAGCCTAGAATTATAGGTCGCAGGGTGTGCTTTTTTGGGCTACTTTGAAAATGTGCTACAGCTGCCAAAAAAGTAGACTGCACAAAATGAAAACAAAATGGCCTCATGAGTGTATATCGATCCTGATTTGAGTAGCTGGATACCTAAGGAAGAAAGACAGGTGCAACAGACTACAGCTGGGAGGGGAGCGAATGGGGAGAGATAGTGTGTGTGTATGTGGAGCAGGATAGTAGAGTGTGTGTGTGAGAGAGAGAGAGAGAGTGTTTGTGTTTGTATGTGTGTGTGCAAGAGAGAGAGAATGTGGCAAGGAAAGCATGCAAGCATAAGAGTGAGAGAGCAGAGATGTGAACTCAAGGTGAAGTAAATGTGAAAAGCGACAAATGAGAATAGATTTAGAAGTATGAGACTTTGTGTAGCCAGAGATGTTAAGAAAATGTGGGGCGGGGTGAGCAGTGGCTCATTATCATTTACAGGAACAAGCTCTCAAACTAGCCAACCTGAACAGGGCTATTTACATTGGGTAAGAAGTTTGCTGTGGTGCCAAATTCCCTGTGGTATTTTGACCAAAGCAACTCACAGATGTTTCATTACGTGAGCTGTGTTAACTTGTAGAAAAGGGGTATCATTTGTCACCTTTAAAGGAATGGTTCACCAAAAAACAAATTTCCTGTACCCTAAAACCCTACATTTTTATTTGTGTGCACAGAAGCTGTGAGGCAAATGTCACAGTCTTACCGCAGTCTAGAGTATAGAGTCCAAAGATCACAGTGTCCAAAAAAGTGTTCTTTCAATTCACTTTGATCTTTGTACATGAATGCACACACACACATACACACACACACACACACACATGGACAGAGGAAGACAGATGCAGATCTTCCTAATGGTGGGTGTGTTCTGCAGTAGAGATAATTGTCGGTTATGGGAAACTAAAACTGTCTACATCATCATCATGGTCATCAGTCAATACATGTGTTACTTACAGTAGGACTGTCATAATTACTCATTTCAATTTGCATAATGGTAAATTCTTCTTTGGTCTGTCTTACAGTAAGAAACTGTCAGGATCTGAGAGATACACCCATTTATATGTATTTTTTGGCACATGTTTTTAATACACTGACTGCACAATTTATTAGGAGAACTAGACTAATACTGAGTCTCAAAATAGCTGCTTTACTTTATGGAATGAATTCTAGAAGATCATGGTGATCAGTTGAAAAGTACCCCTTTCTTTGTGACATTATGCTGAAAATAACCATAAGAAAATGTGACAACTACTGAAAACAGTACTGAAAAGTGCTCTGGCATTCAATCAATGATTGGTTGATATTAATGAGCCCAAAGTGTGGCAAGAAAACGTGCCACACGCTATTACACTACCTCCACCAGCCTGAACTGTTGACGCAAGGCAGGTTCATAGGTTCATGCTGTTAATGTCAAATCTTGGTGCCAACCATCTGTGTGAAATTTGGATTAATCAGACCAGGCTACATTGTTCAGTTTTGGTGAGCCCTTCCTCACTGCAGCTTCAGCTTTCTGTTCTTAGCTGACTAAAGTGGAACCCGACGTGTTCTGTTGTAGTCCATCTACAGGTTTTCTCTCAGACCAGTCTGGTCATTCTCTGTTGACCTTTCTAAACATAAAGGGGGTTCTGTCTGCAGAATGCCTGGATGTTTTTTTCTTATTGCACAATTCTGAGTAAACTATAGAGCAGAGAGCACAGCGTAATGCCTCTCCTGCTTAAGAACAAGTGATTCAATTAATTTGTTAAGTGCCAGGTTTACAGGTTTACAATTTCACTGTTACATTTAAAGCCCACAGCTCACCCCATCTAGATGCTGTTGTGCTTTAAAAAAGATTTGCTTTGCTACCATATAGAACCCATTTAGCTAAATGTGTCTGTCTCACACACTACAAATTGAACATCAATTAATTTTATTAATGCACACTACATTTGATGAAATCTTACAAAAATACAACTGCACCCTACAGTTCTTCATTGGGTTGAATAAGAATTTTGTCAACATTATGTAAAGCTTGTCTAACCTCTCAACATTTGCTATTAAATAATGCATTTTTGGGTGAAGCATAACATGCTTTTTATAAAGAACACTGTAACCACATACAACCAACACATACCGGCAATACAGCACTTGCTTTTGACTGACCCAGCAAGAGATGCAATTAGGTCATGTGCTGTGCCAGAGAAAGAGACAGTGTAGTGACAGATGCACCAGAGTGGTGCAGGCTTTCATCATCAATGCAGGAGGGTTGACACTGACGGAAACAGACACTGCACATAACAGGCCCAAATAAAAGAGATATTTAATCACAGAACCAAACTACATCCATTTTTCACATCTGTATTTCTGGCATGATGTTCTTTGCCAGTGCTATTTTAGGCCTGTGTACTAAGAAAGCATCCATGCAACCATGTCATTTGGTGTTACTATATTAGCATGTATAGAAAAGAAATGGTTGGGCTACAATAAAAAAGAAGAAATTTTGTATTTCACAATAGTTATATTCTTTACTTAGAAATAATTAATTAGGCAGGATCAGATACAGTATATACAGATACTAAAAGTATGTCATACTTTCATTTGCCACAGGCAATAATTTCAGTTTACCTGTGCTTATGAACTACATCCTTTTTAGATTTTGAGCAGTTGCTTAATTTTGTAAAATATTTCACAGTAAAATTTCAGTTTATTACTACTAGATGCATTGCTTTTAACGTAATGTACTGTATCATATGAGTAGTAAAAAACAGCATACTGTGACATCCCAGACAAGCAAGATACCTATGATTTAGCTCTAATCTGCTGCTTTCTTTCAGGAATACATTAATTAACTATTAAAATACAGTAATCTTTTGTTCATACACAACAACTAGAATACTAGTATTCTACAAGATATTCTTTTGCGAACAGAGGAAGGTGTACAATGTATAAATATTGTGAAATGTTAGAACACATGCCATTCTCCCTATAGGTTTGTTTGGCACTCCTAAAGAACTAACTTTGGCACTTTGTGATTGGCCAGATATCCCATGAGGAAAAAAAAACTGAAATCATGTACATTTAACATGAATAGAAAGTTATACAAATACCAGCAAGGGCAGATGAACTTACCTAATTGGCTCCATCCATCCGTGTCCTATACAAAAATAAAACATTCATCTCCTGATGACCCTGAAACATACCAGCACATTAACTACTGTCCCAGTTGTCAAGCTCATGGACTGTAAAATCTCCCCCAGATATCTCCTGCTTCAAGGGCGCTCTATAAGTCATTCATGTGTATCCTCTGTGGAATGGTATAAAGCTCTGGTATGGTGAATATGAAGGCCACATGCCTATCCTTCCCTGGGTCCACTCATGTCTTCACCTGAAACACAGAAATAAGACAACTACAACCCAGGTACAAACATCAATATTGAAACAATATTGTTTCTAAAGTTCCATTACATTAATATAGACTAAACATCAGTAATGTTCATACCTTGTGTATAAGAAAGTGATATACTATAAATAAGATTATTATTCATACATATATCCCAAACAACCCAAACTAGGGATGTACATGAAATAACATCCTGACAAAACGTAAGGAGAAAAAATGAATAAATAGAAAAAATAGAATAAATGTTTACATTTTTTACATCATCGCACACATGGTGGGTGAAATACAAAACACAAGTGCAGTGTAGCACAAACAAACAACAAGCTGTAAAAATATCATGTTGTTTAATGTGCAAAGAGCTGTTCGAATAAAGGTGCTTTCATTGCTCAATGCACATTTTTATCATAAAAGCTCAGGGGTGTAGGTTTGACTTTGACATTAGTGGGGACATAAAAGCAGCCCACAGGGGGGCTCATGAAAGCTGAGGCTTTGCATTTATGATAGACTTAAAAATGCAATTTCATGTCATCTAGAGCCTTTATTTTATAGATATGGTAGCCAACACACTCATGGGATTTTGTATGTTCCTAACACAATGATTACACAGTTGAGATTATGTTAACCAACAGCATCACAGTTAGCTTTCTGTACCTAAGTTTTTACTCTGTACCAGAATAAAAATCTAGGTTTTTACTCTGTACTGATTCAAGAATATAGTAATGTTGTAATGTTATAAGTTATAAGTTAAGAGGAGGTCATTAGGAACTACTTCAACAAGTTAAAGTGTAAGTTAAAGAAAAAAAAAATCAAATGTCACTTGTTAATGTTTACACTGCTAAAAGTATTGAAAAAGATAAAATACCCTTGAGGAACTTTTGGAGGCTGTTCAATTTGAAACTGATTGTTGTGATATAAACAAATTCATTGCAAGGGACAATTCAGTAGTAATTGGATATTGGTATGGAGATCTCTCTAGCATTCCTACCTAATTATATGCCCTTGAAAAAGCTTCAGTTCAATAGTAGTTTAATAATTAGGCTACATTAGCTAGTCATCTTGTTAACTAAAACTGCTAAATCAATAATTAATTTAAAGGGAACTGAAATAGTTCAATCACATTGACAATGACCAAATATTATGGGTTTGTGGAGAAGCAAAACAGTATACTAACCAGCCTACTTGTGTAACCTTTACTTAATACACAATAGGAAACAAACATACACAAATAGGACATACACTATGGAATACACTATGAAATGGGACAAGGCTCACACCACAAACAGTGCATCATAAAACTGATTGATGAATAAGGGAACATTAGTTTTTCTTTATCAAGTTATATATGGTCCAATTTGACTATGAATTGAGTGTGTTCAGATCTATTTATTCTGTATAAATAATGTTTTACTAACACACTACTGATTGGAGGGTGTGTACATTTAACAACCTGAATAATCTCGGTTCACTGGTTAAATCAAAATAATGATGATCGATATTAGCAATCCCATTAGTAATAATCTGTAAATAGTAAGTACAACTATTCATTTACTTTACTAAATTGTCAACATGTAGTTTGTGAATGTGATGTAATCTGAATCTTCATTAGTTCATGAGTCATTCACTTATGTAGCAAGCATAAACACATCATCATCATCATCATTGCACAATCATGGCAGATAGGGTAGACTGATTGTTGCACTTGCCTCTGAAACAGTATTCTGTGAGCAGGCAGATGTTTTCATGAAAGACAACCAATGGCATATTGTTGCTTCTTTGAGAATGTCAACTGGTAACTGTCTATATTGGGTTGACAAGAAGCTACTGAGGGAGACAACAAAGATGTTGCTGATGAAGAGAGTAGAGGAAAAGAGATGAAAAGACATTAGAAGTAAACTTATTAAATATTATATGATTCATCTTTTATGTTTCCAATTAGGTTTTTGTGACTGAAAAACTACATCAAAGGGTCTTTATAATGTAAACTTGTAAACATATAAAGTATATATTAGGAATGTAAGCATTGGTAAAGTTTTAAAATATACCTTTTTGTAATTTGAAATGTTTCGTTATCAACAGATTAAAGATGACTTTTTTTCTGTGAAAATGATAACAGATCAACCTGAAGGGTGATGACAGGGTTGTGGGTTCAATATCTGGGTTCACTAAACTTACCTTGCTTACCTTATGTGTATGCATATGTTCACTGCTTGGATTGGTTAAAAGCAGCCAAATTCCATCCACAAATGATCATTGTCTTTGCAATTTAATTATGGTAAGAGTCATGGGTTGCAGTGTTCAAATAATAAGGATTGGATTTCTAACAAGACCTGGAAGTTAGACTAGCCCAGTGAGATTGTCTATGCAATCTGCCTTCACTGTCTCTGAAACATTATATGTTTGTAAACCTAGGGAGCTCAGCATAATTGTAAATGTCCTGTATGTGATTGGCCAAAATGAGGTTGTTTTAAACCGTTGTAAGTCATGACTGACAGTGAGAGCATGGCGCTCTAAGTTCTCTCCTTTCCAGGCGAGTGCTCAATCTGTTTCCATTAGCTGAACAGGTACAGGGTGTAATTAGAGCAGATAAAAACATGAGGCAGTAAGTGGCCTCACTAATTTGGTACATTATTAAGATAATGTGTGTTTGGTGGCATTAGCAATCCACAGGGGGACCAGATTCAACATAATCACTGCAAACAGCATTAACTCAGAGGACATTAAGAGCTGAACAGTGACAAAACATGATCTACACACTGAGCCCTGCAATTTACCACATCAGTCAATCTACTGTCAGCAGAAGGTGTGAGAGACATAGAGATAGAGATAGAGATAGATAGATAGATAGATAGATAGAGAGAGAGAGAGAGAGAGTATACATATACAGTTGTTGTGGTTGACAGTTCATATACACTCATCATGTCATATTTCAATGCTTTCTTTGAACTGTTGTTTTTTTTCTGGGACTGGATGAGTATGTAATATTTGTAAACTTAATAATTTAATTTGTGTACATCCGTATGTATGTTTTTGACTGTGTATGTATAATTTGTTGTGTTGTTTTCAGAAAATGCTGCGGCATTTTAAAACTCATGGTTTTATATCAAACTTGTATGTTGCATACTCATTTAGACCCAGAAAAAGAGAAGTTTAAAGAAATCACTAAAAGCCCAATATTGTAACTACTTACAATACTGTAAGTACAAGTTCAAACTGTGTTCATGTACGACATGTACTTTGGTCAGGACAATTCCACCATATTTATGCTTGCTTCTATGCCTTTTGAAAGATGACAGGTGAAGGCTAAGTTGTATTTTAAGATAAAAGAGTTCTGGGTATGGATGGAACTTTTGGCCAATGGAATATAATTCTCTTAATGGTTACCAAGAGAACAGTACTTGTCTGACTGCATTGTGCCAAATGTAAAGTTTAGAGGAGGGGGGATTATGGTGTGGGATCATTTTATAGAAGTTGGGTTTAGCCCCTTAGTTCCAGTGAAAGGAACTTCAGCATTAGCAGAAGATTTTGGTAAATTTAATGCCCCCACATTTTTGGGAACAGTTTGAGGGATGGTCCCTTCCTGTACCAACATGAAAGCAAGGTCCATAAAGACATGGATAAGTGAGTTTGGTGTAGAAGAACTTGACTGGCCTGCACAGAATCCTGACCTCAACCCAATAAAACACCTTTGGGGTGAATTAGAGCAAAGAATGCGAGCCAGGCCTACTCATCCATCATTACTGTCTGCTTTATATGCGTGCAAAGGTAGGCAAGCAAATACTTTGGCAATATAGTGTAACTTTTGGATTCTAGCCCATACAAACTGTGGAGTGTTAGCTAATGCTACTCCTGATTAAACAGTGAAGCACTTTTGTAAGTCACTATGGATAAAAGCATCTGCTAAATGTCTTAAATGTAAATGATTTTCATGGGAGGTATACAAGGAGGAAACCCTTGCTGTTAAAATATATATATATATATACAGTCATGCCCGAAAGTATTCATACCCCTGTCAAAGTTTGACTTAAATTTACTTTTATTTAACCAGAAATTATATTTTTGCCTGGAAATGACACAGGCATCTCCCAGGAGATAACACGATGATGTACAAGAGGCATCATTGTGGGAAAAAATATTTCTCAGCTTTTATACACATTTGAACAAAAAGTGGCATCTCCAAAATTATTCATACCCTTCTCAATAATTAATAGAAAAGCCTTTATTGGCTATTACAGCAATCAAACGCTTCCTGTAATTGCTGACCAGCTTTTTGCATGTCTCCACTGGTATTTTTGCCCATTCATCTTTAGTGATGAGCTCCAACTCTTTGAGGTTCGAGGGTCTCCTTGCCATCACCCTGATCTTTAGCTCCCTCCACAGATTCTCAATTGGATTCAAGTCAGGACTCTGGCTGGGCCACTGCAAAACATTAATGTTTTTGTCTGCTAGCCATTTCTTCACCACTTTGGCTGTGTGTTTTGGGTCGCTGTCGTGCTGAAATGTCCACCGGTTCCCAAGGCCAAGTTTCTATGCAGACTGCCTGATGTTGTTGTTGAGAATCTTGATGTATTGCTCTTTTTTCATGGTGCCATTTACTGCGATCAAGTTCCCTGGTCCATTGGCTGAAAAACACCCCCAAAACATTAGGTTCCCACCACCATGTTTGACAGTGGGGATGGTGTTCTTAGGGTTGAAGGCTTCTCCTTTTTCACGCCAAATGGTGCACACATCATTATGGCCAAACAATTCAATTTTTGTTTCATCTGACCATAAAACAGAACACCAGAAGTCTTCTTCTTTGTCCAGATGAGCATTTGCAAAGGTCAAGCGGGCTTTTGTGTGCCTTTTCTGGAGAAGTGGTGTCCTCCTTGGCCTGCGTCCATGGAACCCAGCAGTGTGCAGTGTCCGTTGAACTGTCTGCCTTGAGATGTCGCCACCAGCAGAGTCCAGATTCACCAGGATGGCCTTGGTGGTGATCCTTGGATTTTTCTTCACCTCTCTCACTATTCTCCTGGCCAGCACAGGTGTCACTTTTGGCTTCCGACCACATCTTCTGAGATTTTCCACAGTGCGGAACTTCTTGTATTTTTTAATAATACTTTGCACTGTAGCCACTGGAACTTGAAAACATTTTGTTATGGCTTTATAGCCCTTTCCTGACTTGTGAGCGGCCACAATGCACAGCCGCAGGTCCTTAGTGAGCTCCTTTGTCTTAGCCATGACTGTCCACAAACCAACTGCAGAGAGCTGCTGTTTTTCTCCTGTTGAGTTGATTAAAACAGCTGTTCCCAATGAATCAGGGTAATTAGGATGCTTTAAAACAGCTTGGACTATTTGGAATGGTATAGAACTTTGGATTTTCCTATATACTGTGACAGTTTTCAAAGGGTATGAATAATTTTGGACATGCCACTTTTTGTTCAAATGTGTATAAAAGCTGAGAAATATTTTTTCCCACAATGATGCCTCTTGTACATCATCGTGTTATCTCCTGGGAGATGCCTGTGTCGTTTCAAGGCAAAAATATAATTTCTGGTTAAATAAAAGTAAATTTAAGTCAAACTTTGCCAGGGGTATGAATACTTTCGGGCATGACTGTATATATATATATATATATATATATATATATATATATATATATATATATAATAGTAGTACTACTAGTAGTAGTAATAGTAGTAGTAGTAAATGTGGGGGTGTAACTTTTTCCTCATAAGGAAATTGAATTTCTAGTAATAAATTTTACAAATGAAAATTGTATAAATGTAAAAATTTTTAAAAGGCATTTCTTTAGTTTTATATATTACATCAATCTCTTAATATTGCTAAAACGATAATCTAAATGTGTGTAAATATGTTTAAAAACAAAAGATTGACTTTTTTGTGATTTCATATTTTATTTTAAAACACAAGTAAAAAATTAAGGACATACACACAGCAACTGAATGATGCAACACACATTTATGAAATCAGCCAGATGATGTAAATATTATTTTGTTAGCCTTAAACATTACTTTGTGAGCAAGAAGAATTAATGCCCCATCTGTTTGAGTGAAATGATTAGCAGTCTGGATCAGAACTGTGAAGCCCATTAACCCAGCTTCAGTTTGAATCATCTTACATTCCACTTGGCCTGTGGGTTCAGCCAAGCAAAGCAGGGGAGAGAGCGACTCCCCTGAGGGTATGTTTGGAATTCATACACTGTCGTGTGCTGTTACCCCCTGTGCCCATCCCCACGGCCTTCTGCCACAGACTACACACCCTCTACCCTACTGTGCGTGAGCAGAAGGAAAAAACCCAACTAACAGGCATGACTCAAACATTATCTTTCTTTCTCACTCTTTGCCTCTGAATCTGACTTCTCTAATTCAGCTTGTTCCCTTTCTCCTTCTCAATCTCTCTCCCTTTCTTTCTCCTACTGGCTCTTTACATTCAGCTCCTCAGAGACATTTTCCCTACAGCTCTGAGGAAGCACACCTTAACCTGACACAAACACGTTCTCCGACCTCTCTGTGAAGCAGAACATACACCTTTCCATTGATTTATAAAATATCAGAGAGCCGGAGCCCTCCCACCAGCTCTATGCAGGCCAACAGAGAGGAAAACTCCAGTGTGCAAAGCTTTCTGATTCAATTCCCTCCTCCACCTCTTTCTCCACCTCTTATTCGCACCCTCCTGAGAGATGAATAGAACTTTGGTGGGTTTATATGAAAGAATTTGAAAATAAAAAAACTATGAAGCACAGGCTCTATATAGCCACCTCTCTCCCTCTCTCTCTCGAAGCGAGAGAAGCTGCTGTTCCTTTCAGTTGGGAGTAAAGGGTAAAGAGAATATCTGCCCTCATTTAATTATAGAGAAAAGAACAAAGAGTTTGATTTGAAAAGTTAAAATAAATCACTAATGATGTACTACATTTTAAGACCCACAGCAATGGAATAAAGTTGCCATACAGGTGGGTCATTCAGATTTGTGACATTAAACATGGATATTTCTAAAATCATAACAGATAGATAAGCATGAACATACTTTTTTGAAGCTGAACTCCTTTGCCAGCTTCAAATAATTTTGGTACAGTTAAGTTTTGGGGATTATTAAAATATTTCTAAAACAGCTTAATATGAAGTTGTGAGTAAAAATGTGTTATTATTTAAATGATTATTTCTCAATCTAATTTAATTCATACAATGCACCTTACAAAAGAAAACAGGCGAAGATTGTATTATTAACATAGTTAACACTTAGATTTAGCACTTGTCTTTAGATCTTTTATAATTGTTGTATAGAAGAAACAGCAATTAGATGTTACATATATCAGAACTGCTCTGGTGGAAAAGCACCACTACTACACCAATGTGATATTTTAAGAGATAAAGGTTAATATAAATCTACCTTAATACAGAATTAAAGGTTGGATATTGGTTTTAGCATATTACAATGATCTAGTTTCCACCCAGCCTGTGCCAGCTGTATCAACTTGTTATCAAGAGTTGTGGGGTTACATACAACAAACAATGTTGGGAACCACTGTGACAGGAGAGGAGATGTTCAGGGGACTGTGGGAGCCATGGCAAAACTTCGGGTTGCACAACTTTTAGAGTCACTGCACAGTAGAATTGGTTGTTTGCCTTTGTAGCAATTGTTGCTCTTGAGATAAACGTACAAAAAGAAAAACTTGTCTTGTTGGTACATCTGGAACCTTCAGAGTTTAACCCTTCACCCCTGCCTTCCATGTTTGGTAGGAACCAAACATGGAAGGCAGGGGTGAAGGGTTAAACGGGTGGCAGTGGATGGGTAGGAGGAAAAAGATTGTCATGCCTTGCTTACAGGTGAGGGTAGTTGTGCCTCAAAAGATAGTAAGTTGTATTAAAGGAGTAATGGCAAACTGCAGTAGCTCTTTCAGTGCAAGTGTTTTTATTAAGTAATAGGTGGCACAAACAAACCCAATTGTATTTACAAACTATGCAAAGAAGCCAACATTTCTCTGCAACACAAACCATTGGTTCAACCAACCATCCCCCTCACAAACTTGAAATGAGCCCTTAAATAGGCTAACAGTGATCTACTACACACAGCCAAAACCAAGTATTTTCCTCTGCAGGGTAATACATTAATGATTAATGTATTAATTAATGTACAAAATAATTATTAGCTATAACATAGGTCATAACTCAATAAAATAAACATGGTCAAAAGAAAAGAAAATAATAATTAAAACATTGAGCATTGCCTCGATCTGCTCAGGCACTATTTAAGGGCAGCCAAAAGTGAGTTTTGGCTCTTTGCCAGACAAGAAAGGAAAACAAAATGGATCAAAGAAGATTGTGTAAGTATAATCCTTGCTTGACTGTTGCTAATTTGGAAATGTATAGCCCTTTGGGTTAAGGTATGAGAGTTCAAATTCACAGTAACAGAAATTGTAATTAGGCGGACCCAACTTTTGCATGCCACTGCATGCTACAGCTTGAAACAGACATCATTTTTTGTTTGACGTGCACAGGCTGTTAATACAATGTGTGTCGACTACATCATTTAGACACCAGAGTATTCCTGGAAAATAATGTAACCTATAGATCAGTACTGACCTTAAGGAAAGTCCAAATAGTTTATATAAAAAGAAATATCACTAATTCTGTGCCTAAATCATCTCTGTCGAGGACATTTCTTAATGCAGTTACTTAATTGCTGTTACTTTTTTCCTTTATAGACATGAGTAAGGCAAGTAACTACACGATTATAAACATTTAAATTGTAACATATCCTGCTGCTTCATTACAGGAAAAATAATTAATACTTTGCATTAGGTTAAAGCAGCATAAGTAAAAGGGAAGAGCCAGAAGGTAACACAGGCTTGAAGACACCCTGAGGAATCAGTACCTTTCCACTCCACCATCAACAAACCTGAGTAGCTACTTCATTCCTGACAATCACGCTGCCACAAGTACTTAAGCTGCCACTTACCTCATCAACGCTGATAATTCTTCCAGTCTCCCACCTCCATATTAAATTTCAGCTCTCCAAATCTATGTATGTAAGTATGTCTTAAATAAAAAGCAAAGGCCCCATTTAAACTTTTACATTTTCAAAAGAGAAAATAGATTAGTATAATTAAGAGGGATAAAGGACTTATTTTGCAATATTTCACTTCATCCCAGCTAGAACGTTACAGGAACGTTAAGTAATGTTTTTTAAAAAATCCAGGTAGGCTAGTCTTTAGTGGTATAATGGTTTGCTTCACATACCATTATGGAAACATCTAAATTAACTTAAACTAAAAATGCAATAAATAAAATACAATAACATTGATCAAACTTATATGACCCCCTCTGATAATTAATATTTAATGAATGTATCCTAAAACATTTTCCAAACTTAACCCCTTTATGCTCCTTGACTTTTATTACACAACCTTAGCAAATCCTAAGTTATAACTGTGTGGAGGGTTCAAATAATGAACTTGCATTACTTATTTAAATATGCATACCCTATGTCAAAAGCCAATGTGTGAGAATAAACAAATAAAGGTAAATGTCCAGAAAATCTAAACATTCTAATAACCAAAACTGTAATTTTCAGTTTCGTTCATGTAACGTTCTTCTGACCAAAGTAAGACAAGGCAATAAAGGAGTGGCTCTGTAAAAAGTGTTAAGGTCCTGGAGTGGCCTAGCCAGTCTCCAGACCTCAACCCCATAGAAAATTTGTGGAGGGAGTTGAAAGTCTCTATTGCCCAGTGACAGCCCCCAAAACATCACTGCTCTAGAGGGGATCTGCATGAAGAAATGGGCCAAAATACCAGCTACAGTGTGTGCAAACCTGGTGAAGACTCACAGGAAACATTTGACCTCTGTCATTGCCAGGTTATGTTAGAGTATTGAGTTGAACTTTTGTTATTGACCAAATACTTCATTTTCACTATAATTTACAAATAAATTCTTTTAAAAACGTACAATGTAATTTCCTGGATTTTTTCCCTCATTTTGTCTCTCATAGTTGAAGTGTACATATGATGATTATGGACCTCTCATCTTTCTAAGTAGGAGAACTTGCACAATCAGTGGCTGACTTCACTGTAGCTGGGATATTGTAAATATAAAAACTAGAATTAAAGGTAAATATTGAAAAACATTTCTTACACATTTTCATACATCTGTTTGTAATCCATTTGCACATTCATAAACCCAATTACTGTAGACATAAACAGTGAAAACAGTTTAAGCTTCAAAGATTGTTGTTTCAAGGCTGTTTCTTGTTTTAGTTTGGAAAATGTTGTAATGATTTTTACTTTTCATAGATGACGTTCTGTCATTAAGCAAGTGTAATTGACCTTGCATAACTCAGTATGAGTTATGAGTTCAGACATACAGCATGCATAATCCTAATCAGATATTATAAATATAATCTTCCAGTCTGCCAGTTTGCAACATTAGCCTTGCAGTTGTAATGTAAAACTACAGAAGATTCATTCCTTATTTGATCAATGACATTTGGCATAATGGGTCAAACTGTTAAAAAAAAAAAAAAGCAAAACCTCTGCATAGTTCTTTCTTACTCCAGCATAAAATGTGATGAATACTATAACATAAAATAATTTTGAATTTTCAATTTGAAAATATCTATATCCCTTGGCCAACACTTTCTTCAACCACCACTGATAGCTCTTGTCTTTCTAAATATTCTCTATGAACTTTGTCAGTAAGGAGCAGTACTTGTCCATTCCTCCTCCACAAAACTGCTCAGGCTCTGAATTTTACTAGAGAGTGACAGAGTTCTACTTTAGTCTTAACATCACAGGACTTTCTGGCACATATCTCCAGTGTCTCTAAGGAGAATTGTTTTGAATGTTTTTTTGCAGGCAAGGACATATTTCAACTGTGCTTTGTGGAATGCTTTTGGAGCTTTATGATCAATCAGCACAACTCTTTCAGAGTGACGGTAGTTTCCTTAGGAAGTGCCCTTTGTACTTAAAAACTAAGCATCTTTTTCCATTTCTGTATGATGGCCTATACTGAATTCTAAATGAAGTTTCCTTCTGAACTTCATTGCCATCTTACAAGTATGCTTTCCTAGAATAAATATTTGCTTAGAATGAACTTTTCAACCTTTGAAATGTCTATAATGCAAGGCCTTAAAGCTGAGTATTGGTCTAGGTATGATATGGGTTCCTAGACAAATAGCTAAAATTCCAGGCATATATTGATGTTATATTGATACCATAGTCTGTATACATTTTACTAAATTCCTGTCCAATACTATTAGCCTAAAATACAACCTCTTGGGTAACATATGCAAGATTCATAACATGGGCCCCAACATTTAATGTGATGTTTTTTTGAATAATAAATGAGGATTGCTTGCCAGTTTTACTGTGACTTGTCGCTACCACTCCTTTGCCTCCTTTGTATGTGCTGTTAGCATTACTTAAAAATCAATGCCCTACAAAAAGCAACACTTGAACCTGTTTGACAGTAAATTTACCCAGTGAGAAGCCAAGACAGACAATTGTTTTCTTTACAAAAGTTAAAATGTGTTCAAACATATGCATGTAAAATTATTCACTGAAACATGAGTAATCTTTTTAGATTGATCATTAGGGCTGACATGCTCATGTGGGGCATGTATGGTTAGCACAACTGGGAACCAGAATGTTTTCCAAGTTCCTTGGACACATTCCACCCATATGAGGCCCAAATACATTTACTGGGGGTAAACATTACAATTGCAGTTGTAGATGTAGGAGTAGATGTAGGAAATGTATTAAAAATCGATTGAGAAGCATTTCTCAGAAGCTGAGAAGGATTTATATACATTTAGGAGAGATTTAATTTTGTTGCTCTGTCATTAACTGATGAAATATTTTTGTTTTGAAATGAATTCTTAAAACGAACACATTTTTTCATGCATTTCAGTTTCTTTGATTTTCAGCTTTTGAGTCGGCAGAAGTTGCATTTGATAAATTGTAAATGTCAAGCAGCATATTTTTGTTTAAATACTGTTTCCTTGCTGCCAATTGTCTAAAGCAACAAAAGGTAAGTTTTGACTTTCTTTGGCATGAATCATGTCTTTTTTTGTCTTTCATTGACAATTGCACCTCATAAGCATTAGCATGATTTTAATTTTATGGACACTCATAAAACAAGAGAGACCTGTGGGCTGATAAAGGCCACAGCAACTTTAGGAAGATTTGCCAAGCCACAGATGTTTTGTAGGATGGCACATCTACTTCTGGCCCATTGTTGATTTACGACATGGTTGCTAACAACAATTTATTTTCACTTTCATGCTCCTTTGCTGTATCAGAAGTGTCAAGTTTTTTGGCAGGCTGTAATGCATACAAGCTTGAAACCTTCTCCAGCTATCATGAAGCCTGATTTAAACTGGAATGACATGGCATGAAAGGCAGACCTGAAATGCTTCCAAGCAGTTTACATTCTGTGTTTTTTCCACAATGACCTAGCTAGAATAGATTGCAGTAGTGACTGTTTAGCCCCTTAAACAGCTAAAAGGCCACTGCTAGTTTATACAGAAGTTCTGGTAGTTACTGAATACACATTAGTGTGTAAAATCCTTACTGGGCAGGTATCTGGACTTCCAGGAATTGCCTACCCCTGCTTTAAGTGGTGGTAGTCCCTTACCCATATTCAGAAAGCAAGAGAAGGCATTGTCACATTACTTTGTTTACTTCTCTAATATTCCAAGAAGAATTTGGATTGACTTGAGATTGCTTCTTTTAGACTTGAAGTTACAACAATAATTATTCTTATTAATGAGGTGACTCTCGATGCACACACAGCTATGATGTTGACATGAGCATGAGGTAGCAAAGATCAGAATGTTTCTTGAATTTGTATACAGTAAGAAGTGTAGACTCAGTGTAGTCAAGCAGGTAACGGTTTTACTGTTTGTTCCACCTACAAACAGGAGGTGAAGGTGTGGAGGTTTGGAATCTGCAGCTTATACCGTAAATAGATGTGCTCCGATCACAACTCCCTCCCAGATGTGTGTTCTGAATCATATCAGCAATAATGACTCATGTCCACTGAGAGCTGAGCATAGAGCCTGAAGAGTGCATTACTGACACACACAGACACAGCATTCGACAATTCCAGCACGCCACAATTATTTCCAACAACACAGTATCACCAGCCTAACAGGAAGTACATAATCAACACTGATCATATTATTCACTCCCAGAGAGGGAGTGCAAGAAAGTGAGAGCAAGATAGAGAGAACAGGTCCAGTAATACAAGGGATTAATGCTGCATTCGTTTAGATGAGAAAGTCCTGAAGCAGTGTGTTCTATCAACCTCAAGTGTTCAAGGTCACTCACAATAAACTAGCATGTGTTTTTCTGTGCTATTTTTAAAATACAACATTATTTTGGCTACTGCTAATATGTCCTGATTTCCCTCCACAATTTTAGATAGCCCATTGTCCAGCCCACATGTTAGTACTCTTCCCCCATCACATGTAATGCACACAACACTGGGATGGTGAGGACTGACCCATGCCACTTCTGATGCATACACAATCAGCCGCTGTCTGCAATGCAACATTACCAGGCAACCAACAACTCTGGGGAAAGCACCAGGGTACCTGGCTCTGATGAATCAGCTAGCAGACACCTATGCCAGCCAGCATCACACTGGAGATCACTGCGGGGTGAGGGAGTCGTCTTTTCACCCGGAAAAAGCAAGACCGGTTGTGCTCTCTCAGGCTTCAGCTGCTGATTGGCAGGCAGGATTACCTGGGATCTGAACCAGCAATCCTCATATGCATCAGATATTTAAGGGGAAAAAAGGACAAATACAATGTGATACTGTAACAATCAGAGCCAGGACTTTCAAAAAACTGTTTCTGATTGTGGCGACACAAAAAACTAGAGTAACTTGCATCTTTAAAAAGCAAAAAAAATAATAAAAAATAGCCCATCCTCAAGGTTTCAGATTCCATATTAATATCAGAAAAAAGTCACTTTCAAAATTTGGTGCAGCACAAATTGGCTGACGTAACATCAACGCTATTTTAATCATGGAGGACGAAAGTAGTAAACAGTCCATCAACATGAAGTGATTAAATTGCTCTGTACAAATAAAATAAATGGTAGTGGTAAAGTAAATAAAACATTTAACCCCCATTTCAATTAACAGATGAATGAACTTCTCCTCTGAGAAACCTACCACCCATCTCATATTTGAAAGCAGCACCGCTTTGCTACTTTGCACTAGTGTTGTCATGGAACTGTAACTTAGAATTACAAGTTGGAGAGTCACTCAAGTGAATTTTCCCACTTTCAAGGCTTAACAGTTCTGCCATAGAAAAAAAATGCAGCATATGGTAGACTTTTAATGCAGCTTTGTTTCTGAACCTGTTTTTCCCTTTCTCATGTGTTACTTGTTTATTTGTGTGTGGGAGCAGCTGGTAGTTGAGATTTTCAGTAATGTTTACCCAGCAATCAGAGCAGAGGAGGGCACAAGCCACCTTCAAGCATAAGATGCTGTTTGCCAACTGCCAAAGATATTAAAATGACTTCTGATCTTCTGACTTTTTCAAACTTTAAGGACTGCTGAAGTGATATTTCCCCCTTTGCTTAAAAAATCTGACAAAGCTTACATGATGCATTATATGCCCCATCCTCCACTTGCGGAAGCACTAGAATCACAATCAGATAATCAGAGTGCAGCCAAAACCAGTGATAAAGATGGTGGCATGACAGTGAAGAGAAAGATTAGAGAGGATGGGCGGTGATGGAGATATTTTCATATGTAGAGAGGATGACTCATTCAAGCAGTCCAGCAAAACCAGTCCAGCTACCAAAATAGAGCTTTAACTACAACAAAACGAGTTAGAAGCTGTCATAGGGGTGTGTGTGTGTGTGTGTGCTTGTGTATGAGGATTTTCGAAGTTCAGTTTCCTGCTTTCTCAGCTCAGAGAGAAAACTGTCTGCTTACCAATCAGCTCTCAGCCCCCCTTCACCACCACCCCCCCTCTTACACACACTGACAGGAAATGTCAAACAGACACACACACTCTTAAAAAAAAAAAAAAAAAAAAAAAGCTCAGTCATGGTGTTTGCTGCCAGATTGTGTGTGAGGACTGATAAAACATCCTTTTTTATCATATCATTTTAATAGTTTATTTTTGTATAAAAAGGTATAGAAAGGTATATTGCTCCATCACACAACATAAAGGGTAGCTGGTGTTTTGAAATGATGTAAATAAAGGGCATTACATGGTGTTGATATAAGATTGCATAACGACATGTGCTACAGCACTACTGACTATTTTGCATTTTGGCAGTAATTCTGTTTTTACTACTTATATTGAAAGATTTGCTGTTTATCTGTATGTGCAATTTAAATTCATATAAAAGGATTCACACATTGATACATTTTACAGGATTTTACAATGATCTACTTCGAGACACCTCAGACAAACACACTCACATAGTCACATGCTCAATCTGCTGATAAGGAGATCAGTTAACATGTGATTAAAATGCTTTAGCTGCTCTTTACCTATGTAGATAAAAACAGAGATCCAGTGTCAGTGTCCATCTCTCTGTCTCGATTTCCATCTCTCTTTCTCTCTCCCTGTCTTTCCCTTTCTGTATTTCTATGATGTTGTTAGGTGTGATTAGATTTCCTGCAGCAGAGATTATCTAATTGGACGAAACTTGCCTTCAGGGAATGCCGATATTACCCAGCATACGCCTCTCAGGGGAGCAGTCACGGGTGTGTCAGTCACAGCACAGAGAGAGAGAGTCTATCCTTCTTTAAAGCACATGTAGCAGAAGACCAAGGTAAGGTACGTGTATCAGAATATCAAGGCTCAAAGTTTCCGTAGCCCCAGGCGTGAGCAAGTGTGTGGTATCTAGGCTTCTAAATGTGCTGTTGGTTAAAATAGTGATGAGATCTTAGGTCCTGCTCTGTAGTCCAGAGCATACATTCAGCTGCTGGCAGTCATGTCCAGATTGGCTTCATTTCAATTAGCCCAAAGAGTCAGACTCTTTTCTTTTTTTTTTATCTTTTTAGCCAGTCCGATAAGGATGACTGCTAGGCCTAACTATGCATACATGCACTTGACAGTTTATTAAGTACTGGAATGAAAACAAGCTTCCAAACAAAATGATCCAGCTAACAGAAACTGACCACTGAATAAGGTCTAGAGGATGACCAACACATCCTTTAGAACAGGTTTAGCTATAGTCTACATACAGATCAATGCCTTGCTGCGCCTGATACATTTATACCATCACAACACACAGTGCCATGTCAGTGTCACTACAGTGCTGAGAATGGTGCAGAATGGTTTATAAATAACATCTGGTCTGCAGTGGCCATTTAGTGGTGGCATTTCCACTAATGGACAAGGAGCACTTACATGGTATGTGTACGGTATGTATACTTAATAAAATAGTTAGTAAGCACTTCATCTAGCAAGTATATCTAATAAATGAGCAAGTGTTTAATTATGCCACACAGTGACTCCTGCACCAAATGACAAAACGTATATCAAATAGACCTCGGTGAAAGTGAGAACACAGTCAGGTGTAATAATACATTGGAAATAACCATGTTATCTGTCTTAATACTTTTGCAATATGTTTCAATAAAGGTAGTGATCAAAGAGTAAAAATAATATATAGTTGTCTCTTGATTGTTATTTAATGCAGCTCATCTGTACATACCTTATTGTTAATTGAACAGGTGGAGAGAGAGAGGCTGGTAGATTTTCATGTCGTAATTACATGTGGGGGTCACCTTGTGTGAGGGTCAACTAATCACTTACCTCTGATTCCATTAAGATTCTGAATAATGTGGCATAAAAACAGAAGATTGAAAGCAACCATCATATGAAGCTCACACAGAACTGTGAAACAGAATTTGACATGTTGAGAAACAAGTGAGTGACAGCGACTAAATATAAACTGACATCTGTGACCACAACTTTGAGTTAGTATGTATACATGCAACTTTTCTTGACTAGGGTTCTGGATTTTCTTACTGACCTATACACTTTTGCAGTGGATTAGCTTGTATATTATGATATATCCCTCCAACAGACTGTAGGGGCGATCAATTTAAAGGTGATTGAAGGAGTTTTGGGCTGGAGTTCAGGTGGCTTCTGCTTTATGGTAGGAAGTCAGTCCTCCCTCTTATATGTAGCGCGAGGAATGATAGATGACAGGATTGAAATTGAGGTGACGGGGTGGTGGAGCATTGTGCAGACTTGATGTAGACATGTGAACAAGGTAGAGATTTTGGAGGACATTAGAATAGGAAGCAGAGGTTTCAGGAATGTTCCTTCTCCCAAAATTGAATTTATTTATTTTATTACTTCACTTTCTGAGCACTTTAATTTTGTAATGTTCTATGTCTGCTAAATTACAATGTTATGTCTTATGTTGTAACATTTTTATTGATAGGATCACCAGCTGCTTTTACAATAATACACTGGTAAACACTGTACTGGTAAACTTGGTAAACTGGTAAAATAAAAACATATGGTGGACTAATGTAGCCTTCACCCTCCTACTGGTACCATAATGTGGTCATAGAGAATGGGGAGGCTCTGCCCAATTACAAAAATATTCATTTTAATATTCAATTTAAGTTTTGTAAATCTTTTTTTATCTTCCCTTTTTGTTATGCATTATATATATAATGTAATGTTGGGGCAAGGATTCTACCACAGCCATCACAAGCTATTTTGCCAGTCACTTCAAGGACAGAAGAGGCATATAGACATACAATTACCGCAGTTAGCAACAGGAAAACAGCTTGAGTAAGAACAGTAGACTTTATCAGGTGTTAGATTGCTTTTGGGCCCTAACTCTTTCACTGTCTGTCCATGCCATCAAACCCCCTCAGTGCAGACAAAGGCCGTGAAACTGCAGCACTCTGCTTCACAAGGAACTGTTAGATTTAGAGCAGTTCAGTTTTATCAATAGACATTGTCACAAAGCAGCTTAACAGAGATTTGGATGAACTGAGGGCAAAGCCTGAGGTCTGAACCTCAGTTACATTATAGCAGATAAAACCTATAAAATGAAAAATATGTGAAGCACCTGACCAAAGGAAAATGTATCTCTCAATAAAAAAAGCAAATGTTATTGCACAATTTAGTACCAAGGTTCTTTGACTTAAACTACAGCAGATCTGTTTACAAGAGGTATTCCATCATAGAGAACAACAATTTAACCAGGCAAAGAAAAAAGCAAATTTGCATGGTCATGTTTCTTTACAAAATTGTCTTCACTAAAGAATACTTGAGGAGCCCATTTTTGAAGAGTGCAGTTGCTGCTGGAGATAAGAGCATGTCGTATGACATTTGACTGAAGAAAAGTTAGTGTGTGTATTTTATATTTTGCCTTGAATTGTAAATGTACGTCAAATTCATTACAAAGAGTCCAAAGGTCTGAGAACATTGATAATTGGGGATATTTTAATGTAAACTTAAAAAATAAACAACAAACTGTTCATATAAAAGGAAGCTTATAATGTTGATGAGTAGTAAACTTCCAAGGCTGCAGCCACGAAGCATGTCAGCTGGGTTTTTGTAGAACATTATAGGATAGAAAAATTAATTTGTAAACAAGCGGTTTTGCTGTCAGTGACGCTGTTATGACAGCAGAGTCTACCATCTGTGCCAGTGAAGTGACAGTACACTGATATTGATTATTTTGGAGAAGTTGTTTCATTTTTCTTTTAACAGTACAATTACAGTAAACACTATTTCAATCAATTCTACTGTAAACAAAATAGATGCTAAACATGCAAAATATGAGTATGTGGGGGTGAGTTTTGTACTAAGAGAACAAAATAATACTGAACACTTGTGTGAACTTGTGATCTTTGTATATTGCAACTCATCAGTCTCCCAGTCACTGAAATACAGCCAGTCAAACCAGTGCTATATGAACACCCACAATACAGTTCTCTTTTAATGGTTGTAGATGCAATGCCAACCAGCAGTAAACTCACCATCTGCAAATGTATTAAATTAATTGCAATTGCAATTCATTCTACAACATACATTATTCTACTACATTTTTCACCCAACTTGCTCCTACCTTTTTAAGTTTGTTTCTTTGAACTTTGTAACTTTGAACTTTGATTAAGAAGGCTTTGGAGTAAATAATTGTCAAATCTGGCAAAGTCATTAGGACAATTCTGCAACAAATGTACATTGCATGTAGTCTGAAATCTCAAATCTCCACCAAAATAAGCGATCTTTTTTTACAAACAGATTTTTGTAGGTTACATTTCACTTATTCAGTCATCACAAAGTTGTATCTTGTTACTTATCATTGTGATGTTAACAAATATAAATCGAAACAGATTTTAACGGATAAGGGGGTTGCTGTGGACAAATGCCTTTGTAATGTTTTAATTTTAATCTTTTACTATATTACAGTACTAGCAGCAAGCTAGATGTTAAGTTTCACAGACTTTCTCAATATTGCAGAAAGTATTTTAGAATTACACTAGAATTACACTAGAATTATACTTACCATTCATTTCCACAACCCCAAATGGAATCCCAATGTCTCCTTACTGGAGAAGCAAACAAGACTTCATGAGAAGCAAATAAGATTAGTGTCAGAGTGTGGGGACGGGGCAATAGCACAGAGATCAATACCTGTTCCACAGATGAGTAAGACTTACCCTGTCTCAGAGAGTACAGTGTCTGTCAGTAATGAGATTGGGGCACAGCACAGAGTAGCTCTGCCCTAATGCTGGGCTGGGTTGAGCAGTCTTTTCTCTCGTTTCAGGGACACACTAATGTCTCCCAAGAGGTGAGAAGGACTGGATAAGAGCACTGGGACTCCCAGTGCAAATACATAGCTTAAAGCTACAGGAAAGTTTCTAATTACAAACTGTCTTATTAATATTAGCCCTGGGTTGCAGGGGGCTTTGGGAGAGGATCTCTCTGCAGTTTCCATGTGCCTTCTAATCTGTCCCTGTTATATGTAAGATTATATATATATAAAATTGTAATAAATAAATAAATTAAATAATTTGTGTGGGTCCTTTACTTTGACTTACCATCCTATCACACTAAATAGTATTGTCTATAAATAATGTATTGTTGCTTTAAATGGCATTGCAGAGAGGATGTGACATAATTTGAGCATTTGGAGCAGCCATCAAAGTCAACCCAACCAACCTGTAATCCCCTGTAACACAGGGGAACTTTTGTATTAAACTTTTTACATTATTAATGCAAAGGAAATTCTTTTTTAAATTGATTGGCAAATGTGCTAGGACAGGAACCTGATCACATGAAGAACTGTAGCCATTTAGGATGCAATTTACCATTCTTTCACATACCATCCCATTTGATTGTGAATATGGCTCCCATATCTGAAAAAAATAATGATCTTAATAAGAATTTGATGCCTCAGGTGGACAATGTTTTTTTTTTAATTTTTTTTTTAGAATGTATATAACTTCTATTTTAAAATATGATCTAGTGTAAATTTTCCATGAGATAAGCAATATCGCAATATAACCTTTGTTATGAACTTTAGTTCCGCTCATTCTAACAGAGAGCTGTAGGATCTTGGTTTATGGTTTAAATTTCTAAAGGGCAGCACAATCTGGCTCTAATGCTGGCATCATGTAAAGGATCACAGGTTGTGGCTCCAAGCGCTTTAGACACTGCACTGTCATCAACTACAGGATGACATGAGCCAGTCGAACTGTCTGCAAGAGAGAACGCCCCATCAGAGGAAATGCCAGCAGGCCCATGTCTCCTCTCCCAGCTAAATGTCACTTCCTTTATGTTCTTCTACCATTCACCCTCTTCCTTTCTCCATTCTCCCACCTCCAGTCTCTCTTGCACTTTTCTGCCACGTTTCCTTCATTTCCTTTCTGCCCATTATCATGCGAGCACACACTCTTCATTCTTTATTTCCCTCCATCTCTCTTTCCATACTTCTCCAATAGAAAGCTTTGGTTTGTCAGCCTCTTTGACTCTGACAGCTGCTCAAAGCGCTGAGATTATTATGCCAGTGAAATCAATGACATTCAGGAGAGCCTGTCCACCAGGAAAGGTCACGTACACAAACACACTGTCTCTGTAGACACACCATCTATACACACACACATACACTCAAAGTCTCAACAAACCATCTAGGTATACATGCACGCACACACATGCTTAAAGAGTCTCTATTGCTACACACTCATACACTATCTGTAAAACTTTGACAACTTTTAAAGCAGCACTCTCTCAACCACACACACACACAGACACACACACACACACACCATCTGTCACACCCTGTAAAACTAAGATTTCTGTCCAATTAGTGGAAGGGATAGAGAACGTTCGGTACATCATTGTCAATCATGTGCATATTTTATTATGCACTCTGGGTAGCTTTATGTAATGAATTTTTTGAGACAAAACATTGAACATTGAGGCATTCAACCACAAATTTAACAGTTAACATTATTCCATTTAATAAACATTTAACAGTTTAATTTTAAGTTTTTCAGAGCCATTCAGGATGACTGTAAGACTGCCTGTGTTTGTAGGAAACCGATGTATTTATAAACAGTACACAAAAGAAATACAGGCACAAATGGCAATTACTCACTAATAAGGGGAGGTCCTGAAGATCTTAATTATTTTAACACATTTCCCTCCTTCTCAATCATGCATAAACTCATTTTTCTCATAAACTCATAGTAGCTTTTGGTAGATATTACAGTGAATTTCCCTGCTTACTTACTATAGTACAAATCCAGTTTTAATTCTTTCTATGTCAGACAATAATTGTATGAAAAAAATGTCAAACCAAAGAAGCACTGGCAAAAACTTGACTATTAGACCTAGGCCTTGACTTAAAGCCACATCTGGCAAAAATCCACAATAATGCAATTTCTGTTAGTCCTACTATAAAGTTCTTAGAACATGCATGTTGGCCATTGGCTGCTGAAATATTACAATATTTTTATGCCCACAAATCAGGAGTAGTCTAAAAGAAGAAAACAAAGAAAGTTTAATTGCCATTTCCGTAGTTTGTAATGTAATCAAGAAATGGCAATCAATCAAAAGGAGGTCAAGTTGCACAAATATGACAAATATGATATGAACCTTTTTTGTGTCCGAAAGAAGTTAAAGTGACCTGGTGCATTTTGGAAACAAGTCTTATTGACTGATGAAGTTAAGATATAACATTTTGGCAGCAATGAGCAAAGTCTGTTAGGGGTACAACATTTTCATAAAAAATGCCTCTCCAACTGTTATGAAAAGGGGTTGATTAAGGGAGTGGATTGATCATGCTTTAGGCTTGTGTTGCAGCCAGGGGCATGAGGGACATTTAACTAGTTCTAAATTCTAGAAACAAACATCTGAAAAAAAGCTATAAAGATGAAAAAGGATGGCTTCTTCAGCAGGGTAAGTACTTAGTTACTTCAAAAACCCTTTCACCATGGGCTACCTCAAAAGGCAATAGCCCTCACAGTGCCCCAACTTCAACATAATCGGAAATCTGTGAATATCGAAGACTTTAACAATTATTGTTCTCTGTCAAATTGTTAAGTTTTGTCAAGATTACCATTTTTCTCCCAGCACGCTTGCCTCTTGTGTCTTCTTGTAGAAATACAAGACTTTAGTATGGAAGTTCTTCTTTTAGCGCTTACTCAGAAAATATCCCCAGTTAGTTTGTATTGCCAAGAATCTAAAAGATACTTTTAAGCTTACATACTACTAAATACTAAAGTCAGTATGAATGCCACAATATTTAACATGCACTACACTTTGCTGTACTCTTGGAAGAGGTTGGTCCTCAGTCTGTGATTGAAGACAGCAAGAAACTCTGCCGTTTTTACTCCCAGGGGCAGTTTGTTCCAACACTTAAGTGCCAGAACAGAAAAAAAGTCTGGATGCTTGTCTTCTGTGGATCTCAAATGATGGTGGGTCAAGCAGAGCCATATTTAAAGCTTGTAGGGCTCTTGGTAAAGATTGGCTTTTGACCAATTTTGGCCTTTGCCATCAAGTATGAGGGCGCTGGTCCAGTCAGGGTTTTGAATCTGATGCAGGCAGCAACAGAAGGCCAATGGAGAGAACACAGCAGAAGAGTTCTCTTTACTGCCTTCCTATAGCTGCCCATCATCTCTCATGACCCCAAATACTGATGCCCCCCCCCATATACAGCCCTCTGCTGTACACCCTGCTCCTCCACTACTGCATCACAAGACATCAGACCAATCATATGACATTTGCTGATGGTACAGCTGTTAGGAGGCTCATCTCCAACAATGATGAGCACCTACAGGGGTGAGGTAAGACAGCTGGAGTCTGGTTTTCAGAAGGACACAGCACCCCACACCCCTCTGCACATCAACAGAATGACACTGTGAAAGTTTGTGAGTGCACATCACTGACTAGCTCTTCTGGGCCTTCTTCTAGGTAAAAGATCAGCAGTTCTACTTCCTGAAAACTGAATTGGACTGGCAAGCATGCACCCATCTTCAACTGCTTCTATTGAAGCATCAAGGGCATCCTGCCCTCCAGTATAACTGGTATGGAAACTGCTCTGAGAGAAGAGCACTGCAGCAAACGGTGAGGACTGCCCAGTGCATAACTAGGTCAAGCAAGTTTTCCTTCCATCAAGGATCTGCACTGAGCAGTGTATGCAGAAATTCTCCACAATCAGGATGGATTTCTCCCACTTTCCCATGGACTATTTACACCCCTTCCATCTGGGCACAAGCTACTGAGCATTCAGGCCAAGTCATCCAGTCTTATGAACAGTTTCTTACCAGAGGCAGTCATACTGCTGAACAGATCTACCTGATGGTCCTCAGTTACATTCAGACACAACCACCATATCTGGTTGCATTATATTTGGTCCTCACTTTTATCTATTGCTCCACCTGCAGCATCTAGTCACTTTAGAATCAGAAATACTTTATTGATACAAGGAAGGAAATTGCAGTTGTTCATGTAAGAATAATTCTTAGAGAGAATTATTGTTTTTGTTTATTGTCTCAGTACCAGAGTAGTCATTACTGTGCAACCATCTTACTGGTGTAATGATAATGAAGTTGAATTAAGTTAAGTATTTGAATTATCTTAATATTTTAGAAATAACAATGTGTATGTGTCTCTGCTCAGCTGAGTCAAATTAACGTTAGCTCCCCCTACAATTGCAAAGTGTAATAAACTACATATTCAAATTGCACTTTGAGACTCCCCTCATGGCATACATTTTACAAGCTGAGAAATTTAGAACCAGCAGTGAAAGTCAAAGAAGCAATTTATAGAGTAATATTACAGGATTTAATACAAATATAATTTGGGTTAAAAAGCATTACATTTTTGTGAGGTCTCATGCAGCTGGAATAGCAATGACAGATTCTTCATATTACAAGTCAGTGGATCATCACAATGATTATGAAGTTATTATTTTAAGGTAAAAATGCATAATGTTGCTTTACAAAGTATAAAAAATGGCTACATTGTCCTACACTATTAAGAAATGACACACCAATGAACATGTCACCCTCTTAAACATAATATTAAAACACTGCAGTGCAACAATTTGTCAAATCAGCCCAATAGGTAATTGTAAAAGGTATCTTTCCTTTATGTGGTTTGTATTGTAGGAAGAGCTCAGCCATTTTAGATTTGATGGAATGGAGGTGGAAATGTGAGTCAGCCCCAGGCTGCAATCTCACAATAATGGAGAATGGGATTGTTCTGAAAAACACAAGCAGTATGTATGTGTGTGGTTGCATGTAGAATTATTAACCTGAGCGACAAATAGGAAAGCCCTTCACTGATAGATAAGATTACAATGAACCAATAGGCACAGAGGATGTAACAGCCAAACAGACACTACAGTAATTAAATTTCCTGTCTGATGTATGTTGATGTGTATTTCATATCAAATTTCTAGCTGTCCCCATATCTAACCCCAAAAATCTGCAGACGAATATTCAGACAAAGATGCATCAATCAAAAGCATACACATTCACACCCACACAACCTTACATGATGAAACATGCTGAAAATCTACTTTCACAGTTTTCTACTGTCACTGAAAAATTCTTGTTGGGTTTAGTTGGATCTATCTAAAGCAACTTGGCATACAGTAATCTTAATGAAATCCATTTTAAACAGTTCAAGAACATTGTGCTGAGTGTAATATTCTCAGTGTGTGTGAATATTATGTATGTAATATAATGGGGCTAATGCATATATATATATCTCATAAGGACCATTGACCTATTCATGTTCAGCCCATAAAAGCATTTTAGCTGTTGCAGAATCTTTTTAAATTTGGATATTTCTAAAAATTATGCATGGCCACAACTTCCTAAAGCATAGAAACACTGGAGTCTGGACTTAAATACTGGGGGAATGATTGGGTTGGGATCATGGTTAATAAGGTGTGAAAATGTAACAATAGAGTCATAGTTACAAGATACAAGATAACAAAACTATGTTTTGTTAAGGCATGGGAAAAAGAGTTGGGAATAGAATAATTAAGTCCTGAAAATTATGTCTACAATGAGAAAAATACAATGTGATAATTAAATTATGGAATTAAATTAATTAAATTAAATTAATATTTAATGAAGGTGTGAGAATTATATATTTAAAGTGGCTACGACTTAGTAAGGAAGGCCATTGTCAGAGCTTTGTAATAATGTTTAGATAAATCAGATGTAGTTTTTGTTGTTTTGTTTGTTGTTGCTGTGTTGAAATCATGCAGTCTCATATTTTACATTGTTCATTTTACATTGTTTTACATTTTATGTACATCATATTATGTAGCAAATAGTGGTCTCAGTATGGGTCTCGATCAAAGCAAAAGAGAAAATGCAGATATTACACTCATAAAATAGTAGAAATATCAGTACTCTTAGTGCAAATTTGACAAAGCACAAAAAAACATAAAAGTAGTGATAAAAGCAAAAACAAGAATACATTTCCATTTATTCATTTAGTTTAGTTTATTAGCAAATAAGTCAAAATAGTTGTCTAAAACATTACCTTACACAAACAAGGAAAAAAATGTTTATAGAGGAAAATGATCTGCTGTTCCCTGACCCTGTACCAGTGGATTATGGAGGGGGTGTGATGTGTTGTGTTGAATGTCAAGGAGTTTAAGTGTCCTTCTCTCAACCACCACCTTAAAACCATCCAGGACTGAGTTAGCCTTCCTGATTAGTTTAATTAACTTTTTTCTTCTCTACTTCTGATGCATGACACTCCTCACAACAGACTGGTAGAAGATTGCCAACATCTTGCTAAAAACTGTCATCCCTGTCCTGTACACTGCCTCTGTGTTGGCTTTTCAGTCCAGTTTGTTGTTGAGAAGAACGACCATCTATTTGTAGGTGTCGATCAGATTGTAACACAGGCTAAATGTGCAATCACATGTTCAGTCATGTTATCCCCTTACAGTGTTAATCTTTGCTTTGACTTCCACTGAAAATTTAAAGTTTTTTTCCTTCCTCTGTAAAGCTGCTATTTTGGAGAGGATTTTCTGTGAAATAGTTATACTATATTAACAAGACATTAATAATCCATTAAATGCTCTACCCCAACCTAAGACAGTTTGTGTTAACCCATAGTTTTATTGACTTTCTTTGAGAAAGACCCACACTCAGTAGAGCTTAGACTGCATTAGGCAATCGCTCAGTAGGGCAATTCACCCTAAATGCCTTCAGTTTTTGGGTCAGTTAAAATAATACAGAAAAAATGGTTGTACCTTCAATTTATGACAGGAAAGCTTTCTCAATCACTAGTACAAATTCACAGGACTGAGAAGGAGATTCTTTATCTAGTCTATTTTGAGGGTTTAATCTATACTGCAGGAAGTAATACTAAAAACGGAGACTCTGTAAAGACTCAGTGGCTAAAGGCAATGCAGCTGAATGCACTGAGCATTAGATTAGCAATGTGCTTTCCATAAACCCCAACCTCAATTCACACATCTCCAAAACAACCCTCAGCAGCCACGATCTCCTGTGTAAGCCTAAAGAATTGTCACACAAACACACACACACACACACACACACACACACACACACACACACACACACATACACACTTTCTGAAATCATTCTTCACAGACACTAAAGAGAACAGGGACTGGAGAAATGTAGGAGTGGAAATTGGAAACTGTTCAAAAGAGTGTGTCTAAAGAGTGTGTATAGCTCCCCTCTACAGCCCCCCAGAGCACATCAAACAGTGCCCACAGACAGCCCACATATCGGAGAGGAACATTACGCCGAATTTCGGCCAATTAGCTAAATGGTACAAGCCCGCCGCTAATTCTGCTCTGTTTCCAAGAATTGTCTGATGGTAATCTCGGACTTCTGAGGGCGTATAAGGACAGCCTTTTTAAAATGAACTAAAAGGTTTTCAGGGATTGTGTGTGTCTGTGTATGTGTGTGTGCATGTGTGCGTGATCTGATGTTGCTTTCCCACAGGTATTAAGGGGTCATTAGTAGCTGTTATTCTCATGCCAACACCATCACAGTCTGATTCATAATGACACAGAGGTGCAGCGTTTCATAAGCTATCAGAAGTGTAGTGTCCATGTCAAGCTAATGTCTGTCAAATTGCATCAGTGTATGGCCTCCCTCGCTTGAATTTAATCTCAGAGGATGAGTTTAAAAGAGCTGAATTTTTTTGTTTTATTTGGCTACAACATAGCAGTGTTTAACATAATCAATTAATAACACTTAACAAAAAAAAAACATATATGTAGAGTTTTTGGATGCAAAAGCAAAGCAGCTGCAAGCAGTTGGTGTTCAATAATTATTCAGTTATCAATAATTGGTTTTCAATTCAGTCCTCCTAAGAAACCAGGGTTAGAATCCCACACAAAAAACAGCAGTATTGACCAGTATTGACCATCTTCTGCCCTAAAACCATTTAAACTTATCTGTCCAATACTGGTCATTCTTTACACAGTAATAGCCTGAGGCAGCTGACCTCCTACCTAATAACCCTATCTATTGTCAGTTATCTTTCTTCACAGTGAGGGAAGGCAGTTTATTCAACATGGTTAAACACACAGTAATAACATGTAAAATCTGGTGCACTTTCAACTATATATATTTTGTTTTAAAAATAATATTTGTTCACATGTTGACGTCTTCAAAGGCAGAAATACTTGAAATCTGAAATGTTATAATTTATGGCTTTATTATATGGCTTGTGGCACATTTATCAGACCCAGTCAAAGGGAAACCACAACACTTCATAGTTAATTAGCAAGGCCATTGTTAAATTAATTCAGTGTTAGCGTTTTGAAAAGATTTGAACAGTTAGTAATGTGTTTGATACCAGTAAGTTAAGATTATGATTATGAGGATCTGCACACAAATGAATATGGCTTAAAAATATATTTATAGCCATTTGTACCCGGAATTAATTATATCTATCTGCCACGGTTGTAGTTATTGGTAATTGTGCCACCAACCTAATACTTGCATTAAACAACATGCTATTTAGGAACTTGGCAACTCAGCAACTGTAAACAGTGAATGCTGATCCTGGTAGCCAGCAATAAAGTGCAGTTTTTGTGTCTGACTGCCAAACGGTGGTCGTTACACTTTGCATAAAATGACAATCTGTTGCAAAGAATTCAGTTGCAAAAGTTAAGGCTCCTCAGTGGTGCAGCCATCTAAGTATTGGCCCTGTTATCAGTTCAGCCCCTGGTGATGCAACAGCCATCTGTGCATAATTAGCATAATTAGCCTTGCACTGTCTGGGTAGAGCAGGATTAACCATCATCATTACTTTCATTATTTTTACCATCACAACTAACAACTTTGTCCGCACACCTGAGCATAACAAACATACGTGATGATAAGGTGACTTTTTCACATTTCTAATTAGTTTTGACTAGAGGAGGATCAGTCCCCCCTGTTTTTTTGTTTCATTACTGGATTGCAGTAACATCAGTTGTAAAAAGTGCTATACTAATAAATCTATTTATTTTAATGAGAGGAACGGATTGTTTTTACAGAATCTACAGTTCTACTGCTTTCTGATATAAATAAATTACATTGATTAAAACTGTAAGCTGCTTTTCATTAAAAGAAGGCACTGATCGGATACCAGAGATCGGTATCAGCCTGAATAAAAAATCTGCAAGATTGAATATCGGAGAAAAAAGAAAAATTAATCTGATCAATTCCTGTAAGAAATCCAGCCTGAATCCAGCCTGAATCCAAGGAATCCAAAGTGCTGCCACATGGTTTAAGGATAGTATGGTGCTGTACAGTGCAGAAGTTATCCATGTGTTTGCAATTAAAAGAAAGAGAAAATACTGGTGTGCTCATATATGTGTCACTTTTAACTCACTCTACCAGTGTGGGTAACCCTATAGTCAAATAAGCAGCAATTCTGCAACAACTTCTGCAACAAAAACTTCAAACAAGCAGAAACTGACTTAAATATTTTATTCCATCTTAAATGGTATAGGAGACAGAGTTTAACTGCTGCAACAGGTGGATAGAGAAGCCTGAATAAGAAGCTGGCAGCTAAGAAGCTATTTGAAATATAAAAAAAACAGAGCCAATGTAAAGCATTTTTTTAAAGTAAACCAGCTAAATATGGTTGATTAGTTGATGATGGACAGTAACTTCAAACTGTATTATTTGTTTTAAATTTCCTGTATTGACAATAGGATCTCAATATATTTGTTATTTATTTACTTGTTTTATGTCAAGTAAATGCAAGTATGCATTTATTTAGATCTTCTTAGTTCTTTTTTAAAGCCTCCTATGGACAGGTGCTGTAAAGGAACATTTTGCTATAAACACAGTTCATCTGGTTCTTGTGCATAACATGTTGTAGTTCCAAAGTTGCTGTAGTGTCCATGTCAAATGAAATGTTAAATATATGTAAATGTATTAGACACTGAAAAAAACACCCAAACATTTAGCTGCAAAGCTAAGACCACCCATCCACACAGTGTTGGATAGCAAAGTTGTTCTGGCTAACCCCTCAAACAGTAATGTCATTATCAGGTTTTTAGGAAGCAGTCTCAGACTCAAAACAGAAATCCTAAAAATGACGGTATTAGTTGACAGTGAGAGTAAATGCAGATGTTCTGTGATACTGTATATTTCAGGATGGAGAGAATGAGTGAGTAAGTGGGGCAGATGGTCTGTGCAGTAAGAGAGAGCGAACTGAAGCAGCAGAACCCAGTGCAGTAGAGCTGAGAGTGCTGGGGGTGAGTACTGTACAGTTGGGGATGCTAGAGGATGTGCCTGAGCAATGGAGCAAGTGGAGGATGGGCACTTTTATTTTTATTGCTATCCCCCCTCCCCTTTTTAAACAGTAAAATTTTACTTCCAGTATAACGATGTGAACAACTGTTTTTGTATACATTTGTTAGCATTCCATAAAACATATCTATAGCATGAGAATAACATTAAAGGAACATTTTAAAAGCCAGCAAAATATTTCATTTGGAGGTTAATTCCCACCAGACAGAGGAGAACCAATCACATTTTACGTCACTGTCTTTTTTCTGCCAGCAGTATGGAACTGTCTGGAGATTTCCATGGAATTTATTAAATTCATGGCAAACGTCAGAATTCTGTCATGTGTCATATTAGTTGTAGCAAAATGGATTTTCATAGATTTGTGATTTTGTTTTATTTAAATAAAGTTTGTTTGAGAGTTCATTAGCCCTGATTCCACAGTTCATTCAGAAATAGGTTTCTGTTGAAATAATATAGAAGTGTTCTGTTTATTTTCACTGTGAAGTAACTTTAGCATTGGCTATTTATTCTCAATAAACACAAAACAAAAATTATAACACATCATGTGTATTTTGTCAGGCTATGTAAAGTCGTTTCCCTAGCATCGCTGTAGTCTGTGCCTGCGTTCCAAAACTATAAATATGCAATTCATTTGCAATACTCTACATGTATGTATGTGTTGACCCGCTCCTGGAAGCAGCCATGTTCTCTGGCTTCACTGTTTCTAATGCATTTGTAACAGATTTGTGCCCAGTTTCCTAAAAGCTCTGTAGATCATCTTAACTGAAAGAGAGAGTGTTTAATGTGATTCTCACTCTGCCAGCCCTGACTGTAATTTCATTGTGAAATGTGGTTCATGTTTGCAGTTCGAGACACGCTGCAGTGTTTACAACTACTTTCCATTAAAAGTAGCTAAAGCCTGCTCAAAACGTTGTAAAATGTTGTTACATGATGCCATGCACTAATTAGCATATGTGATGTCATCACATAAAATTTTATTCAGCCTAATGTCAGTCCTTTACATCAGGTTGCTTCTCTCCTTTGTGTGTGCTCACATTTAGCCTACTAAATTTAGCCTACTAATATATTAATACAGCTGTATTCTCAATATAGCTTTTCTCATTTACATATTTTCCTGTTTCTGTTGTCAGAGAATGGGAATGGGATGAGTGTGAAATGCTGACTAAGACCTTCCAAGCCCAATTCAGGCTGTTGCATTGCACTTTCAATAGAAGGCAATGTAGAAAAATGTTAGTCAAAGTAATTGAGCATTTCTAGTGATCCATTCATCATGCAATTTTAACACATTATAAAGAGCATGTGCCACATTTGTATTATGTGTATATCAGTTAAATAAAGTTTATTGTCATGTATGGGAATAATGTTCAATGTACAGATGTGTCAAGTTCAGAAATGGGATTTAACTCAACTGAAAGTTACTGATTAGACAATGATTTGTTTATTTGTTTGAATTAAAACAAAGGATGAGCAAAAAGGGCAGGTTTAGTGACTGTTCCTTGTCAATGTGCAGCACATTTATGCATATATCAGCTGCTCCACCTCTCTGCCAATCACAGAATGAATGCAGTGAGAGGTGTGCCTTTTGTTTATGGGACTTTTAAACTAGTAAAGAATGCATGACACCCAACAAAGTTGTCCTGCTGCTGGGGAAGAATTGGTTAAGCACCTGTTTCCTTCGCACCACGATGAAAATGTGATATTTTGATGAGTAATTAGCCATTAGGGAAAAAGCAAATATATATATTCAGATCCTTGAAAAAGTGGTATCATTACATCTCTACTGTACATCAGCTGACTGACTACATGTGAGATCAGAGTTTGAAAAGGGACAGATCAGAGTGGGAGTGAGGTGTGGGAGCTCCTTTGGAAACTGTCAAAAGACACATGATGACATAAGATCCATTAGTGACATGATGGCTTCTCATTAAGGCAGACAACTGACCCTCAAAAGTCAGCAGTCATTACTTTTTTTGCTATACTATTCAATTCTAATGATGTAAATATATATATAATACATTTAGTTACATAACTCACTTCTGAATTACATTTATATTATTTTTTCATCCTGCTTTCTTGTGTGTTTTTTTATTATTTCACACAGAGAAACAGAGCAAAATGCTAAATAGTTACATGAAGAAAAATACTTTTCAGCAAATTCAAATCCTAATGATTTATTTATTTAAATGTATTTGTTTTTTTTAATCTGCATTTACATACATTCTATACTTGATTCGGTGAGCAATGAGTGAGAAATAACTAATGTTGAATTACACTGTACTTTTGGTCTCACTGTTTAAAAACAAAGTCTTATTTTTTTAAGAAAGAGAAATAAATAGAATCCTAAACTACAACTGTGTTAAACATTTGAAGTATACATTGATATTTTGAGACTGAAATAGTCTGAAGAACATTACATTAATTGTAAAATTAACAGTAAAAAAAATAAATATGCATTTTACATATGCACATCATTTTATCAGGAGCCAAGTAGTTGTTTCATAAGCTGTATTTAGAGAAATTAGAACATATTCCCTGAGGTGCTACTTTTTAAGCCTGTAAACAGGAAATACACTCTGCAAGGAAGAATAAAACTAAAGCTCAGGCAGTAAATATCCTGGTTATATCAAGAATATGATGTGAGGAAAAGTACATCATTTGGTCAATAAAAATAAAAACTCTGAAGTAGTAAGAGTAAATAAGTAAATAGAGAAATAAAAAGAGTAAAAAAAATAGAAAGGAAGACAGAACAGAGGAGTGAAAACTAGAAGAGAGGGGAAGAGAAGAGAAAACAGGAGAAGACAAGTGAGGAGAAGAGAATAAAGGAGATGAGAGGAGAATTGAGAAGAGAAAATGGAGAAGAGTGAAAACTAGAAGATAAAGAAGGAGAAAAGAAGAAGAGTGAAAACGAGAGGAGAAGAGAAGAAAAAACTGGAAGAGATGAGAGGAGAAGAGAGAAGAAGATGAGAAAGAAGAAGAAAAGAGAGAAGAGTAAAAACTAGAAGAGAAGACAAGAGAAGAAAGGAGAAGAGAAGACCGAGAACCGAGAAGGAAATAGAAGAGTGAAAACGAGGGAAGAGAAATAAATGAATAGTGATAAGAAGAGAAGAGAGGAGAAGAGTAGAAGACAAGAAAAGAGAAGAAAAGAGAGAAGAGATGAAAAAAGAAAAGAGGAGAGGAGAGGAGAGAAGAGAGGAATGCAATTACAAATAGTGTGCATGTACTGTCTTTCTGGTTGAGGGCAAATGGAGGTTGAATGCTATCACTTACACAGGTTTTATCTCAGATCAAGGCTTATTTTTCCCATCCATCTCCCTTTACATGCACATGCACACACACACTGAAAGAAGAAAGAATGGGAATGGTGGAGAATAGCAGCACTAATGTATCATTTGCATCATTGTGATGAAATCTGAGAAGGTTAGGCATTATTAATGGAGTGAACAGATAGCCTGTATCACTGTGCAATACAAGCCAGTAATGTTTACTAATGCATTTATAGCTACATCAATATTTCATTAAGTATTTATCATCCGTATCACTATGCACCACTTGGTGCTGTGAATTATTTGCAATGTACAAAACAAATCGTTTGGGTCAAATGTAAGCAAATACAAACAATTTAAACACAAACAAAGCAGCATATACATGCACATAATGTCAGATTGCATTAGATTCTCAGTTGCTCCTGTTTTGTGTGTGTGTGTGTGTGTGTTCAAATCTGGTTGCAGCCTATAGCCTGTATTTATAAAAGAATATGCCAGTGAAATTATATATCTTTACATATAAAAATACCATACTGTGGTCAGCAACACACTTCCCCTTCACACACACACACACAATCACACACACACACACACACACACACACACACACACACACACACACACACACACACAAACTAAGTTAGGAATGTAACAAGAGTGAATGTATTTCTTCCAGACTACCACAAGTTGTACAATGTGAACGATGCAGATCAAACTCTCCCATGCTGAGAAAGAAAGAAAGAGAAACTGTGAGGCACACACACACACACATACACTGGTAAGTGCTCACTCTCATTAAAGAAAAGTTATGACTGCCAGAGGGCAGCATCTGGGCTATAGCAATAACAGCAGGTCAGAGAGATGCTGCCCAGATCACTCTCAGGCTGCAGGTTAAATACATTTTCAAAATGCATTGCTAATGTGGCAGAGCCGCTAACAACACACCCCTACCATCTGGCTATGACATACACATTACTGCAGTCTACCTGCTGCACAACACACCACTCAGTTGCCAGTTCACAAGGTACACCTAGATTGTGCTTGTACAGGCACTCATTGGCTGTATTAACTTCAAGCTTAACAGATGTTTGCAGCTGAACCACATGGACAAAAACAAAGCTTTCGGGAAGAAAGGTTTATGGTCGGATTTGTTTGGCCAAAGTAACACATTTGGAGGAGGAAAGGTAGCATTTTCAGCCCCAGTAACACTGTTCCAACTGTTAAGCATAGTGGTGGTTGCATCATCTCTGGAGCTGTACATTGCACACAGTGAATGGAATGCAACAAGCCTGGTTGGGCAACAGTTTTACGCAGTTTTCACGCCCAATATATTATTATTATTTTTTATTATTTATTTTTATTATTTTTTTATTTTTATTATTATTATGTATTTATTTATTTTAAGTGCATTTGTAATCATTGATTTTTGCTGAATAATGTTATATGTGTACATATTATATATTTTACAACTGGTTACATCCCATCAACACATTTAAATTGAATTGTTGAAGTGTAATAATAAAGATAAATATTGTGTGTTTGACTGGGTGAAATGAATGTTGGAGGTTTTGGGGGAGGAGTCAACAAAATTTTTTGAGCTCATGCATTAAGTTCTGCTGTGCAAAGCTCTTCGGGAAACCCTTACAGATTTGACGCCTCTTTTCCTCAGGTCTATAGTTAGTTGCTTTGTTATTTGCTAAGATTTTATGTTTTTGATTGAGGTGTTCATAGAACATTTCTTTTGACATCTAGAGTATTAAAAGGACATTCACCCCCTTTTTACACTGACAGGTTTGGCATTGAGCCAAAATAACATTAGTGAGGTCAGGTGTTTGATGTTTGATGATTAGTTCTGCATCACAAACTCTACTGCAGTTAATCCCAAAGTTATTCAGTGGTCACTGTGGCACTCACACCACATTCAATTTTATCAGCGATGCTTTTTTTGAAGATTATACAAGTTGTGTATGTGCAACAAACACCTGTGTCAGCATGTGTGAGATGTAACTTAGATGTTCAAATATTTGCATACACCTACTCATACAACTATTCTTTTAAATCAAAATGGTTTAATAGTGAGACAGAAAAGTATAACAGTACATGTGTAAAAATGGTTTCTACTGTACATGTATGTAAATGTGTCTCACACTTTAGCAACATAATATTGTGTTTAAGGAACTTAACAAGCTTACCTACAGTGCTCCAACATAGTCCTGGGAGACTCTCTAAATATCTTGGTCTAGTTTATTATTAATGACTGTCCATGGGTATGTTGTTATTTATTCATATCTTTAAGACAAGTTATACCATGTTTACTAAATGAAACTTAAAATGATCCTGATAATTCATTAAAAACTTACGTTAGACAAGTCAAGGTTCTCAATGTGCTAACATTAGTGTTTCCCTTGTATGGCTTAGTGATTAGTATTTTTAAGTTGGTATTTTGATGCATATCCCTTATTTCTTTACAGCAATGTAAAGTCTTCAGCTACCCAACCAGGCTTTTTGGATTTTCTCTTTTCAATGATATTCAGACAAAGTGCAGCTTCTTTACACTCTACTACTTCAATAAAATTTTGTTCATACTTGATTTTGGAATTGGCAGTAATTTTGAGTGCATCTGTGATCTTTCTGACACACATTTTGTTATCAAGAGACTTTATGTTTGACAGAATAAGTAATATTATTCTGCTTTAACTTAATATTAAAGCTTCTAAAGCAGTGTCTATCAAAATATGAATGCAAAAAAAGATGTGCTGGATGGCCTTCCATGAGTAGCACTGGCAATACCACTGTAAAACATGTTTATTTGAGTAATATATTTTGCTTTGCTTTGTAGATACAAACTAAATATTTATTAAATGCATTTGCCATAACCCTAAACCTCACCCTGGTCCTAGGCTAGTCCTGGTTCTAATTATATAGGATAAGAAAACAGGTTGATTAATCAAATAGTAAGTTTGCGGAACAAAAGTTGCTATTGTTTACCTAAATTATTTACTCATGAGTTATAATGTAACTGAATTGATGTACCTAAAATTGCAATGTGTCCTAAGAAAACTTTTGAACACTGTATTCCCTCAAAAATCTTCTCTTACATGCTTTCTTTCATTTCTCACACTTTGTTTAGCTGGCGTGTATTTGTATTGACTGCAAACATGAACAGACCTGTACGTTCATTTTCTTATTGCCACGCTCTCCTCCAAGGCAATCTCTGGACTCCACCCAAATAAGGACTTCCTCTTCAGTGTGGTCTTTTCATAGTCTAAGAAAACTATCAGGTTTGCTTGCCTTACCTTGCCTTGCTCCCCTTCTTGTTACTTTGTTGGTTTTGTTTGGTTTGCCCCAGTTCTACCTAAGCACTGCTGAGTGTTTTGTTTGGGTGATGAGGAAGGATTGCACCAACCCTGCCAACCCAGCATACAGAGGGGTATATTGCTAATTGTTTGGCCTTTTTTTTACTCAAACCCTTCCTTATGTAAATCACATTGATTTGCGAATGTCAAGACTACAATCAGCTAAAGCAATTGTCTGAGCCTTTGCACCATACATCTGCTGTAGGTTGAAATGTGAAATGTTAAGAGGTGTAATTGATCATTTACAGTATAGATAGTTTCTTTAATCATAACATTGGGATTGTCTTTTACGCATTGGAAACCAATCTGTTTGGACTGTTTTGTGAATGAAAAATCTCACTGAGGGTTGAGAGGTAGTATGTAGTACTTTAACAGTATGGATCCCGATGCTTTTGTACTGCAGTATGTACAGTGCTTTTTAAAAACAAGGAGCACATACTGTCTGTCTTTCTTATGCAGGTCTAAGAACAAAAATCCTCCCACCACAATAGCTCTGACACACAGAGAGAGAAGGAGTGATTAGAGAATGAGAAAAAAGAGAGGAAAGAGGACATGGGAAACGTGGGATGGTGAGTGGTTATGGCAGTGTGGACAGAAAGCCTGGAAAGAGTACAAAGGCTACACACAAACGCACACACCTCCACTGAGCCCATGTCAGGCAGTGGACTCATGCATAGGCTAGCTTCTCTAAAAGAAAAGTCTTGAGAAAAGATCTTTCATTGTACAAAAACATAACACAAGATATGAGCACAGAACACATACTTGCAGAGAGCAGTTAATGAGGTGAGACGGGTCCTCCTGGACGAACATGTCTCCATGTCTTTCAGATCAGCATAGGTGTGCATGCTTGGCTGGGGGGTGTGAGG
Organism: Salminus brasiliensis; assembly: GCF_030463535.1. NCBI lineage: Eukaryota > Metazoa > Chordata > Actinopteri > Characiformes > Bryconidae > Salminus > Salminus brasiliensis. The sequence goes on along the minus strand of NC_132902.1, from coordinate 7,543,055 downwards.
CGCTGAGAGCTCATTAGTCATGTGCAAGAACTCAGGATGATTACAGAGCCATTTTAGAGAGAGAGAGAGAGGGAGAGAGAGAGAGAGAGAGAGAGAGAGAGAGAGAGAGAGAGAGAGAGAGAGAGAGAGAGAATCAAAGCTGGTTTACAGTATAAAAGCCATTTTCCTATCAAGACCATACAGGTGAAATACACAGTATTGGGACACCTGTTCATTTATTGTTTCTTTTGAAATCAAGCGTATTAAAAATGAGTTTGTCCTGTTTTTGTTGGAGTAACTGTCCTACTGTCCAGGAAAGACTTTAGATTGTAGATTTCTAGACTAGAAGAGGATTTAGATTGTTTTCAACAACAAGAGTGTAAGTGAGATCATTTTGGATGATCACTACTCCACCCCATCACGACTCAATTCAAAATGTATTGGATGGAGCACCAACATTCCAGGGAACACAGTTCCACTGCTCCTCAGCTCAATGCTGGGGGGTTTAATATCCCTCTAGCCCACGTCTGGCATTAGGCATGGTGCCAATGGATTCATGCTCATCTGCTCCAGAGAGTCTTAAAGTAGCTGAATTCATTCGTTAGAAGGGGTGTCCACAGACATTTGGAGTCGATAATGACAAGGCAAGGCTCATATTCTGATTAACAGGCATTTATGTCACTCGTACAATCTTAAGACTAGGTTCACAAGCTAGATGCTTGCCTGTTGTCAGAGAGCCGGGTGCATTTGTCACTTAACGTGGTCCAGAACCACCTACTTCAACAGGAATGGCCATTTGACTGACATGCAAAATAACCAACCATGGACCATGTTTTTAGCATGATGTGTGAGAGCTTGAAGCCTGCAACTGTGAATACTTTTAAAAGCTTCTAAATGAATCAAAGAAATTCTTAGGGTTCTTAGTAGGGTTTTGAGACCAACAAAAACACAAAACGGTTTTTAAATGATCATTTTATTTACAGAAGGAAAAAGATTTAGCAAAACCTACATAATCCATGCAGAAAAAGAATTGCCCCCAAAATTGGGTGTTCCACCATTCAGGGGTGATTGTTGTCTTGCTGCATAACCCACTTGGACTTGAGTCTCAGATCAGGGACTGAAGATTGAACATCCTCCTGCTCATCATCAATATCATCATCTTAACCCCAATTAATTAAGACTTTTTATCTTTTTATCTTTTTCCGCAATAGGCTAGTTGGTGTTGGATAGTTTGTTTTTTTTCAATAAATTAAATGTACACACTAAGGCCAGTTTTCCCTTTGGTTTAATTCAGTGTTGTGCATAAGTAGCACCTATAAGATTAGCAGCATGAGCAAAGTGTGATTGTGCATGTGGTGAAAACATATCAAACAATCTCCTTTGACACATGATTCTACTCACTGGGGACCCGAGTGAAAATGATGTTTTGGAGACTTGAATGGTTTTGGAAGTTCCAGACCAAACTCATTTCTCTTGTGGAATCAAGTGCAACATTGCCTCACCTCATAACTCAGAGCATCAACACTATGAATTCAGAGGGTTGAGGTGGTACATTTGCAGTGTATCACCTCTGTTCATTCTAAATATCACAGTGAGTATATCCTGACTGACACATCACTTGAAATGACCCTTACCATAAGCACTTATTGTGCCTCACAAAGAGTGTATTGCAAAGTCTCTTCAACCACTAGAGTACATTAATACTTTCTATGTTATAAAGTATTATTTGAGAACATATTAGTACAGACATCTTAATTTTGCAAAATGCAAACCAATATTCATCCATGGAGAATCATTTTTCTTTAGTAAGTTTTAGTGTTGATAATCTCTAGTATTACCCATTTTCTTTTATTGAAAACATTAAGTGACTTCTCAGAGGCATTGGATTAAATTACACAGCCATGAATCCAATAGAGCATAATTGTCCATACTCTCTATGGGTGTGTAGGATGGTAATCATGTTCCCCTCATCTTAATGCTAGCCAATGCAGGCACCTGCTGACTGACACTGGAAAATTGACAATGAGCATTCTCTAAGCATGGTTAGCTGTACACTGATGTTGTGTTAGCATCAATTTGAAAAGATGTGAAGGCTAACTTCACATGAATCAGAGAAAGCGTGTGCTAACAATCATCAGACCTAGCTTGTGGGTGAAATTGCAATAATTGAGAAAACGGGGTTAAAACAACCCGACCTCTTACAAAAATAAGGACTGAAAGTAATGTTAGAGCTTTATTTAAAGGCAATTGGAAGTTTCCTGTAAGAGTAAGAAAATATTTAATTTTTTTTAAGAACTTCAGCACTTCAAGGTATTTAACATGGAAATAATACACACTGCTCAAAAAAATAAAGGGAACACTTAAATAACACATCCTATATCTGAATGAATTAAATATTCTCATTGAATACTTTGTTCTGTACAAAGTTGAATGTGCTGACAACAAAATCACACAAAAATCATCAATGGAAATCAAATTTATTAACCAATGGAGGCTTGGATTTGGAGTCACACACAAAATTAAAGTGGAAAAACACACTACAGGCTGATCCAACTTTGATGTAATGTCCTTAAAACAAGTAAAAATGAGGCTCAGTATTGTGTGTGGCCTCCACATGCCTGAATGACCTCCCTACAATGCCTGGGCATGCTCCTGATGAGGTGGCAGTTGGTCTCCTGACCTGGACTAAAGCATCCGCCAACTCCTGGACAGTCTGTGGTGCAACGTGACGTTGGTGGATGGAGCGAGACATGATGTCCCAGATGTGCTCAATCGGATTCAGGTCTGGGGAATTGGCGGGCCAGTCCATAGCTTCAATGCCTTCATCTTGCAGGAACTGCTGACACACTCCAGCCACACTCCTGATAGCGCCTCCAGCCTTTGGACACTACGCTGACAGACACAGCAAACCTTTTTGCCACAGCTCGCATTGGTGTGCCATCCTGGATGAGCTGCACTACCTGAGCCATTTGTGTGGGTTGTAGAGTCCGTCTCATGCTACCATGAGTGTGAAAGCACCACCAACATTCAAAAGTGATCAAAACATCAACCAGAAAGCATAGGTACTGAGAAGTGGTGTGTGGTCCCCACCTGCAGAACCACTCCTTTATTTAGTGTGTCTTGCTAATTGCCAATAATTTCCACCTGTTGTCTATTCCATTTTCACAATAGCATGTGAAATTGATTGTCAATCAGTGTTGCTTCCTAAGTGGACAGTTTGATTTCACAGAAGTTTGATTTACTTGGAGTTACATTGTGTTGTTTAAGTGTTCCCTTTATTTTTTTGAGCAGTGTATATATATATATATATATATATATATATATATACATACATATGGAAATAATAATTTGACAAAACCACAGTTTGAAGTCTAAAATTGTGTTGGCAGTGTGTTCTTTTGTTTGTATAGAAATGATTAAACCAAAAAAAAGGTGAAACTGTGACAAGCAGCAGGACAAAATGTGTCTTTAAGACTGAACTTGATCACTTGAGACTATACAGCTTTAGCAACAATCAGTTACAGAGGACATGATGCCTATTAAATGATGTTAATTACATACATACACACATACAATTACACATATTCAGTTGCCATAAATGTTTATGCCTCTAGATAACACTGGACTCTGAATATGAAATGCTGATATCAGAAAAAAATCCTCTTTAATTCAGAACAATCCACCATTAACACACATAATCCAGTGATTCCAGTGGTTCCATTGTGCTTCATTCAGGCTTCATTGCATCAAGTCAACATACAGAAATAGCTCCTTTCACAGATTCCACCCTGTATCTCTCGCTGTCTCTCTCTCTCTCTCTCTCTCTCTCTCTCTCTCTCTCTCTCTCTCTCTGTTTCTCTCTCTATCTTACACACACACACACACACACATACACATCCATGATGCTTTTCTGAATTGGATTAATTAAAAGGTTTGCTTTGATGTGAAAGAGGCTCCTGTTCCCTAGTTCCACCACGTTATAGAGAGAGAAGAACAAGAATTACAAGAAAAACAATGGCATTAGAAAAAGAAGGTGAGAAACTAGCAGTATTACAACGTTTCATTAGGGGGTTCTTAAAAGGTTCTTGCTACAGGCTAATGCCATATGTTGAAATATATAAACTCAAAGAACCATTTAAATGTTTCGATGGTTCCTTGCTCATGGTTTAAAGTAACAGAATCTTTCTGCATTGATTGCATAGTGGCCTGATTGTTATTTGAATCAGTGGTTCCCTACTCTGGTCTTAGAGGAATATCATGTGTTAGAGCAGGAAACTATTAAATGTCCAGGGCAGAGGGTCCTCCAGGACTAGAGTTGTGAAATACTGATACAAGTCAGTGATGGACAAATACAGTCTAACTAAACTAATAACACACTGATGACTGTGCTGTCAATGTCCTTTATTGAGCACATTGAGTATACTTCCACAGTGCAGGAATAACCTAATAACATCTAAACCCTCCATTCACCTCCACCAAACATTTCTTGTAGCTATCATTGAGTAGGAATGGTGTCCTTCTATACATATTTTTTTCTATACCTTTTTGTTTGGTGTTCTAATAATGCTGTTTTGGGTTGTTTGTTCTGTTTTTTTAGGATTTCATGTTGTGCTCTTGGAGTGATCTTAACAGGATGCCCACTCCAAGGGTGAGTAGTAACAGTCCTGAATTTTCTCTGTTTGTAGCCATGGTATTATAGCCCTTTCCAGCCTTATGCATCTCGAAAACACCACAGTCTATTGAGGTCTTCTGAAAGCATTTGCATTGCGGCATGGTTTGCAGTAGCCAATCTTTCTTGGGAAGAACAGATTTGTCAGTACCCAGGCTTTGTGTGTCTTTATTTAATTGGCAAAGCACATGTAAAACCCACACTTCTCACCTCATCCCTCTAATTGAAACACCTTTTGTCAATTAGTTCATGAAGAAGTCATTTTCACAAAGATTAGGTGGAGAAGAGTAAGAGTAAAATAACAAAAATAAAACTGAAATGAATAAGTAAAAGAGAAGGAAAAACAACATAAAACTCAGCTGTTGGTCATTAGGAAGAATGTTAACGTATAAACAAATGATACAGTGATGCATGATGGGAGAAAAAAGAGCAAGAGGTGTTACTTACATCTTCATTTTACAACTTATTTAGCATGAGCTCCACCCCATCTACCTAGCAAACAGTAGTCTGACAGCAGACCCTGTTGATTAAACTTAAATCTGTCTCTCTCTCTCTCTCTCTCTCTCTCTAGAGTTTCCCTGCCAGAAACGGAAACCCTGGACCTGAAGATGCTAATGTCAGGCTAACTTTCTGAACTTTTTGCGAACCAATTAGTTCCACCATAAAGGCTCATGTGTGGGATGGAACGTCCCATGGTGGGAAATCTAATGAAATACAGTAACAGGCTAGCCATCACACACACACACACACGCACACACTTCACTCTTCCATATTTATAGGCAGGAATTCAGACAGTCTCTTTACAGCATCTAATATCTAATTGAGGAAAGGGCACACTTCTCCTAGAACTCTCTTTCAGTACTTTTGTTTCAGGGAAATGTCCAGAGAAACTTCTCTCTCGCTTCTAGATCAAGTGCGACAGCTTTTGTGCTCTCGCCACCCTCTTTTAAATTTCCATCCATTTGTGAGCTTATGTAATGCTCTCAGCAGCGTTTAAGTGTCTCATGCTCTCTCTGCTTCAGAACTGAGTGTGTTTGCTGAAGCGTCATTATTCACCCCCCCCCCCCCCCCCCCAAATAGACAGAACAAGTAGAGAGAGAGAAAAGAGGTTAATTTGGTTAGAAAAACAGGTAGGTTTGACAAAGTCATGATGGGAAGCATCCTAAGAGGCACACAAACAGCACTGAGAGTGTGCAAACAAGCTTGATCAGAACAGTTAGAATGTTTTCACCCAGGCTTGTGCAGGGCACATGAGGAGGTAGCTTTAGAGATAATAATAAAAAGAGAGAAATTAGAACAATTCAGGGCAAGTAAGAATTAAAATAATTTGACTAAATGATAATGAGAGAACTGTCTAATTTGCCACTGAGAGGGAATATACTTTTCTGTTTAGGTCATTAGGTTTAACACTTTTTCTACCACCCATAATACTAGGGCCTTAGCCACACATATCTGGATTTTTTAAACAGAGATTTCCCTCTATCTGTTTTTGGCCACAGAGATAGAAACCCTTGCTCTATGGGTTTTAGTCCCTCATACAAAGATACATCAAAACACCACAAATAAGAAAGAAAACATGTTTATGCACGTTAAATGAATATATGAATGTGTATATTAATCTTAATTCTGGTGGCTTGGTCCGCACGTTAGTTGTTATTGACCTAACACTGACAAGCATCAGTTGCTAAGCAGAAATAGGAAGACAAAAAGGCTCCAGCCCATCACAAAGCCACTGACTCTCCAACCTTGGAGATGTTGAAACTGGATGCCCTGACTCTGGATCCGCTGACTGTAGCGCCTGTGCTTGGCCCCGATAATCAAACCTGCTGCCCCATGCCCTGTAGGACTTCCCTACAAGTCTCTCAGAAGCGCTTTGGGGCCTTGCATTGTGTCTCTTTTACCTCAGGAAGTACCGGTGTGTGAGGACATATCCTTTTTAAGCTGGTGTTCAGGATTCTTTTGGACCCTGCACCATGGGCCCCTATAGTTCTGGATGTCTTCAAAACTGACAGTAACGCACCATAACAAGTTTCAGCACCACTGAATTAATCATTTAAGTGGGAGCATGTAAAATTCATTCAAGGAGTCATTAGGAGGCAAATATTACCATGATATCCATGCCTGTAAGGAGTGTATGAAAACTTTACAAATAGAGTAATAGTTGGAGTAAGTGTTAATAATGATGTCTTAAGTAAGAGTCTATGCAGTCTAAAGTTACAGTGTTTTCCAGGCAAAAACACATTAATTGTCAAGATAAGCGGTTTATTGTTCTCTCATTTTTGCTTCTGTGCTTCATATAGAAGAGCCCTACTGCAAATAAAAACGTCCATCTTCGTTTCCTCAACCATTTCCCAGTTCAGCCATGTGTAAAAATGCTTTGGGTTTATGAATAGCAGTCAAAGGAAGGTGCTGTTATGCAAATCAATCCTGCATTATTAATCAAGAGAATTCCCAGGTAGAACTCATGAATATTTAGAGCTATTAATTAATAATTCAGAGTTTCCCAGCAGATGAGAGAGCTAAACGCACGCACTGGTCATCTCGGCTTAAACACCTCACTCCCAAATACCTTAATGCCTACATCTCCCATGAGGCATTTGTGCTGTATTTTTGCAGCTTAGGGTAACTGCATGTATTCTCACACATGTATACACATATATCTACAGGTCTCATACAGGTCACCATGAGTGAGGCAATGAAACAACACACAATGAAGTAATCACCCGGCCTTTACATTTGTATTTATTCAATTATTTTGATCATGCAAAAATGCAAAGGTTCAAATATTGCTTTTATACAATTTCATTTTACATTTACAATGTTTACATTTCACATTCACATAAAGGTAAAGTGATATTTTATAAATATAGAATCATGTCCAATTGTTTTGACAATTAATCAGTAATTGTTTTTCAAAGCCAAACAACAAAGAACAATACTTAGCACAAACGTCATTCAAAGGTTCCAAAATACTTTACTGAAAATGGTACAAAGGCAAGCCTTTATGTAAAAAAAACCAAGAAATCTATATAGTGTATTCAGTGGCTTCCAGCTTATAACTTCCACTGGCATTGTGAAATTCTAAATCATCTAATGATTTTGGTGCTTTTGTATTTGTTTCCTCTGTTGTTTTTCAGTTTAGTTGTTGGTAGATTAATATTGTTATTCAGGACAGTATCAGTGTCTTCTGATTTTTAGTATATCTTTAAAAATATCTAAAACTAGATTTTTTTCGGCACAACAGTTTCTAGAGTTTACTCAGAATGCTGCAATAAAAAAAACTACTTGAGTGATACCCAGTTGATGAGAGGTCAACAGAAAATGGTCAGACTAGTTCAAGCAGATAGAAAGACTATGGTCTTGGTGTGTAATTGTGGTGAGCAAAAAATCTTCTCAGAATGCACAACACATCAAACTTTGAGGCCGACTGGTTACAACAGCAACTCTTTTTATTTCTGACAAAACAGTCAGAAAAGCTGAAATCTGAGGCTGCAGTGGTTGGTAAATATAGCCTGGAACCAACAGCTTTTATCAACGGACCCAACCTGTTTCATGTCAACAATCCAGGTGGGTGGAGGCTGTGGAATGGTGTGGGAAATGTTTGTGGATAGGCTGGACATTTGCAATAAGGGATATTTATCATTATGTGGGTCATAGATATTAGCAATGGTATATTAGTATATTATTTGTAATAGTGATAGTTATTGTGGTAAACAGTCCATCGAGGACTGCAATTCCGATATTACGTATACATGGGATTTTCAAGTGACACCACTTTAAATTGTAATTAATTGAACTGTAACTAATCATAAATTAATTGTAATGCAGTGATAAATTCTATAAATAATTGATTTTTTCTGGCATTAGTCTCTTTTCTCATTTCTCTGGCATTAAATCTGCTAAATGTGTTTCCTGTAAAAGGCATGCATCTGCCTTTTTTAGCTTGAGGGCCAATGCCAAAGTATGTTCCATGTTATTTCAGCTGTGGCATGTTGGCATGCTAGACATAGTCGGCAGTTTTTGTCAGGTGTATGTGTGTAGGTGTCTGTGCTGTTGTGTTTGTAGTTCATTGCTGGTATGAAGATGCACACTGGTGTTGGAAAAGAAGGGAAAGTAAAGCACAAACACAAATATGGTGATAGATGTAGACAGACACGGACAGGATTATTAAGAAGGGTATTGCTTCTCTTTTTTATATACAAAGGGTAGAAAGAACATGGTGCAGTGTATCAAGTGTATATATATATATACATATATGTAATATGGTGGCCTATTTTCCGCAGCCAATATTCAAGGTTTAGATTACATGTGTATATGGGTTTGGAGAGAGAAGGATGGAGAGAAAGTGAACAAGAGCAGTCCTCTGGAGAGCTAATTAATTAGTTAGTCAACTAGCCAGCTTAGAGAGATAGAAAGATAGAGAGATAGCTAGACAGACAAACAAATAGACAAATATGTAATCAGAAGAATGGATGGCGGGACAGACAGGTGTCAGAAAACAGAATTTCAGAACAGCTAAGGTATCACATCTTTGTCTCTGAATAGACGACCACTGTCATCTATGTGAACATATAAAACTGCTCTCTATCTGAGCTGCTTTCTCATGGTGAGTGGCTTTCTGTGTGTTTTTTAAAGGGTGTCGGTCATTAATGCCAAAGTTTGGACTCTTTATGGTCTCATTATTCTTAGCATTCTCTACAATTATTATATTAGTTATATTATGATTATTTTGCACACCTGAGCAAAAGGACATTACACTGAAAGGACATAAAAGGAAATCAGTATGTTTAATTATGAGACAAAATAACAAGGATTATAATAAGCATTTAAAAGACTGGTATTATGGGCTGTCATGCAATTAGCTGTTTCATTCAGTATTATACAAATAATGTAAACAAGCTTTAGCCCAAAAGAACATTGTGACATAAATTATCACATTCGCCCACCCCTATTTCCAAACATTAATTACAGCATTAAGCAAATGTGTGAGAACACAACATTCATAAGTTAAATCCCCTGTTCTTGCTGTGGTCTCCTAACCCTGTGAACCCTGTGCTCCACACTCATTAATTCCTGCTGATTAAAGCCAATTAGGTTTACAACACACAATAGACGCAAGGAAAATCTGAGGTAGGTCACTACAGCTGCTTTATATAAGCAAGTACAGAACAGCAGTGTAATCAGAGCATGGGTTATATAAGCATGTAATGTCTATATAATTAGGCACAAAAATAGCCATATCCAAAGCTAATGGGTCATGTTGTTAAAACCATAACATTGATCATTAACAGTCTGTAGTCCTAAAGTCTGTCCATTAACACAAATCAGCTGTGGCAGTCCATCTCTTGCATTATGCAATTAAGAGAACCTTTTGCATAACAGCTATTTTCTCCCTCACAAAACATGAATCATTATTTCCTCTTATGCACCATATACTGCTGGATGTGCCTATGTGTGCAAGCATCTTGTGCTTTCTGAAATAAATTAATAAATATATTAAAATGCCACCACACACAAACACATATGCCCACTTAAACTCAGCGCTACAGCTTTTTTTTTTTTTTTTTTCGGTCTCTCCGTCTTGTGCCTGAAGGACTTTATGCAATACTGGCTCTCTGAAGCACACTCCAGTACTGGCCTCTCAAAGGCCTAAAAATACTTTCACCAATCAGCAGGCCTTGTCGATGCCCTGAGTGTCATTGTTGTGCATGAATTAGTGTTGCTTTGCCATAATAAAGTGTTTGTTACAAGGTAGAACATATTTTGTCAGAAGGGCCTTACACCCGCACCTCCCTTGAATTGATTTGATTTGATTTCATTTGAATTAAATTTGTTTACTTACTTTAAATCAGTCACATTCACTGTAGTCTACATTGCTATGAAGTCAACTCAGTCTGTCACTGTTTGCAGAAAGTGGCCTGATTGCTTAAATTCCGACTAATCTCAGAACCAACTAATCAATCATAAAGAAGCAGAAGGAAGCTGTATCTCTATTTTTATGCATCAGAATGAGTCTCATAATAAGAAGGCTGTACATCATTTTGCATTTAGGGACATGCTCAAACAAAGCAATCTGCTTTACTAAATGCATAGTGTCAAATGCTACATATTTGCAGTTTAAAAACACATTTGTGTGACACTCAAAATAAAAAGGTACTTTGTGAAACTTTGTAAAACTTAAAGATTGTTCTAAGCATCTATATGATCGCCACAGTACTAGAAAGGTGTCATACTAAGTAAATTTAAGTGAGGCACTGTCACTGGATGCCACCAAATGTCAGTGTGTCAAAAAGTCAGTTAACCTAAAAAGACAGTTTTCCAGTATTTGCCACAATATTTTATCAAAACCATGTAACAAACATGGAGGCATGTTAAATGTTAAGTGTTCAACTCCAGATGAAAAATTCATCATGTGTAATTTTTAATGAGGCAACCAATAAAATGAGTTACTGAACGAGAGTGAACGCAGGGCTGAACAGTTGGATGTTTGTTATTAAAAACTGGGCAAATCAAATGATTTGAATAAAGAATGTTACAAAACAGCCAGTGTAATTTTATTACCTGAAGTTGCAAAGGTAAAGGTGCACGTATTTGTCACTGTACAGTGTGTACTGTACAGCGAAATGGGTCCTCCGCATTTAACCCATCTGTGGTAGTGAACACACACTCACACACACACACTAGTGAGCTAGGGGCAGTGAGTACACACACACACCCAGAGCGGTGGGCAGCCAACTCCAGCGCCCGGGGAGCAAAGAGGCTAAAGGGCCTTGCTCAAGGGCCCAACAGTGGCAGCTTGCCAAGCCCGGGAATCGAAGCCCTGTTATCGATAACCCGGCACTCTAACCGCTGAGCCACCACTGCCCACTGAATCTTAACTGGAAGTATTGCCTGCCCTAACCCTAAACTTAAGTCGTACAAATTTGTACAACTTGTTGTACGAATGTTCGAATTTAGCACAGCATTTAGATTCAGCTGTTAGTCAGTAATCTAATGAATTGGGTTCCATGGCCAAACAGCTGGACACAAACAAACGTGCAGCGCCACATGTTGCCTGGAATTCTGCAAGTCTGATGAATGAATGTGGTAAAGAAAAATGTATTTTTATTAATAATAACATAACATTTCTAGAAGTTGGGTACCTGATATGATGAGATATATATGTATGGGTAAAACATGCACAATGTTTAATAATAAAGTTTTAAAAAATGGTAAAAGGAGAGAAGGTGTAAGGAAGTATGGTGGTTGGTGTGGCGCAACAGATGACACCACTACCTGCCACTGAGCTACCACGCCATGTGGGAGACTGGGGTTCGATTCCCGGTCTGGGTAACTGTGCTGCGCTACACCAATAAGAGTCCTTGGGAAAGACTCCTAACACTACACTGGCCCACCTCTGTAATACGAGTAACCTTGTAAGTCGCTCTGGATAAGAAATGTCAGAGAAAAAAAATTAAACAATTAGAATCAGGTGCAGTGCATTAACTGCAACTGCACCTAATTTCAAGATGATGCAGAAGCTCTCATTTAAATCTCAGACACATTTGCTCTTGACTGTTGAAGTGAGTGGTTTCACCATGACAAGATTCAAAGAGCTCTCTGAGGCCTTCAGAAAGAAGGTTGTAAATGCAGATGAGTCTGGGAAGGGATTTGAGAGATCTCAAAACAATTAGAAATCAGTTCCACTGTCCTCAAAATAATTTATAATGGAGAAAATTTAAAACAACTGCAACATTACCAGGTCAGGCCGTCCAAGCAAGTTCAGCCCAGGAGCGGACTTAAGATCCAAGTCTCCAACAATCCTAAAAGGTACTCACGGGACCTACAGCTGTTGTTAAAGTTGATGTCAAAGTACGGCATCTGCCATGAAGGTACAGCATCAGTATGACTCTAAACAAGTTTGACTTGATCCTGGGAGATGTGCAAGGAGAAAGGAAATTAGGGCACCACTAATGTTTGCCTAAAGAACACCTAAATAAACAGCAGGACTGAATCAGAAGTTGAATTAACAGTAACAGAAGACATGTTTAACACAAACCAATCACAGAATTTGTGGTTGGCGGATGTTTTGCTGCAGCAGGGTCAGGCAAGCATTCTTCCACTGTAAATTCTCCATTTTACCAAAGGGGCTTGAGATCATTCAAAAACTAAAGCTGAAGCAGAGCTGGGCAATGCAACATTACAGTGATCCAAAACTTTTCAGTAAATCCAACAAGAAATGACTCAAAAGAAAACCCTTTGCACAGATCACACAGATGAAAGAATTAAGCAAGGAGGATGGAAAAAAACTTTTTACCAGTCAATGTTCGAGAATAGTAGTTGTTAATATTAAACATCTAATTGAGAATTTTTTAAGTAATTTTCTCAGTTTTCTGATATCCATCTTTCAACATTATTAAATGAAGATCAAATGTCCATATGTTTAAACACGTAAAAAGATACAAAACGAATGTTTAAATGGGGTGCATATGTATATAAAAAAAAAAACTGGGACAATAAATCAATAACCTTATAATGAGATCAAACCATTCTATAGTATCACAGTAAGACACTATGCCACACTGGGGAGAGTGAAGCAGGGAAAGCTTTATATGTGCATTTCAAGATTGTCAATGGGTTGATGACTGAGAGGCATAGCAAATGGCCTAAGTCTTCAGTTGATTTTTTCAGGGAATCACAAGAAGACAGAGTGCTTCTGATGAGACAAGGGTCCGACTGAGGTCAAAGAGTTGGAGCTAGAGAGTTGGAATCAAAAGACTCAACTCAGAATTTGATGATTAGAGAGCATTCCCAGGTTGCAAGTAAAATAGCTATCCAGAGATGATGTGACTTTGATTTACTAGAGTTTAGCCATCTGAATTGGTTTTCTTTCCAGCTTAATCTGGCATCATACAACTCTAAAAATCTTACAAATATTACAAACACTTTTTTTCTTTCTTTTCAGATTTTCAAACAGAATCAATTTCTCATCTAAACAGTATAATATCATACAAACAACATATGCTATGCCACAAAATCCACAAAAAAAACACAAATGCAAATGTCTTTTTTTGAAACTGATATTTTGTGTTTTTTCTACTGAACACTGTGTGGTTTCCATGCATGGAATAGGTCAAGAAGGGAGTCACGTACTCTGGGACTCCCTAAATGGTCTGCTGTCCAGCAGAAGTGTTTTATGGCTGGTTCAATGGTTGTGCTATACACATATTGCAAGATAAAGAGCAGAAAAAACAGCCCTTTGGATGCTTTTTAGAGTGATCTGGTCTGCACTAGCATGAAGGTTTGAGACTCAATCAGGCCCAACTGATCCCTAGTGGGAGAACCTCGCTTTTTAGGAGCAGGCAAAACCTCTTCTCCATTACAGCAGTACCTCCTTGACCTATTTTTCTTCATGTTGCCATGATCAACACCACATGTATCTAATGCTTGATTCCACAGTTTAGACATGGACTGAAAGTATATTCCCTAAGATGTATCCCTACACTGGTTTTAAGTGATTCTGTGAGATTGCTTTCAGCTTGAATACATACTGCTATACGGTTCAGTGGTGGAGGAATTCTGTGGCTAGTTTTTAAGCTTCTTAACATTTCTAGAAAATTTCACTGTTTAGTGAAAGAACCTCTTCTGTTTCACCATAACAAAGCCCCATGCAGGTGAAATCCTTTGGGAATGTAAGCCTTTAGCAAACATGACTGGTCAACCTCATCAACACTCTTGTGACTAAATGAAAATGCACTCATTTTCTAAATATTGTGAACAAGCTGCTTTGTTAAACTCTTTCATTTGTCTTTTGGGTATTTGTCCATATTTGTTAAAGGTAAAACAACAGCTGTAACAGCAGCACTCCCTGCTCTTTGAATATGAGAAGAAAAATGCCATTAGATTTTTTGCACTTTCATCTTCTAAGCTTGACCTTGCAGACATGTATTCCATGTGTTATCATGTTAACATGATTCTCATTCTGAGAGAGGCCAAGCTCTTGGTGGCCCTTTTCCATCAGTCAGTGGGGGCTGACACTGACAGGTGCAAAGCAAGGCAGAGCAAGTTTACTAAGTATTTCAGCTTTTAAATGTAAACATTTCTGAAAAGCACTTAAACAGTTTCATTGTTAAATTAGAACCCTCAAAGCCTCCCCTGCCCATCTGGTCCAATAGAGCATGCGCTCAGAACTGAGAGCCAGTGCAATTTAAATGAGTGTCTTTGTGGTTTTATAGGTGGGACAGACCTCAAAACTTAAAACTTAACTGCTTTTGTCTTCTCATATAATCAAGCAAGCATGCAGCACAGATCAGTTTTGAAACCATATTATACTCCACCATGTCAGGGATGTGCTTCTCCACTCCTGGTTTTAACCAATGATTTTCGTCAGTGTGACACTGATTAACCCATGTGAGCATGTGAGTGTGTATCTGAGTGAAGCAGAACGCTGAGCAGCAGCAGGTTTCACTGCCCCAGGGTGAGCGAAGCCTCAGATAATGAGCGCTCTGCTGTGTGATATCCATAACAGCAATTAAAAGAGCCTCACTAGCTGCTCCTCTCAGTTCCCGCGTTGTCTTCCAGCAATATATCGTGGGAGAATCACCTCGGGGAGACGGTTCTACACTACTCTCTGAGAGCAGCAGCAGAATGTGGACTGGGGAAAGCAGTTTACTGCAGCAGAACTACTCTCAGACTACTTCAGCAGAAGCATCTGCTAGAATAGTGTTTATAAAAGGGGTAGTTCCGCTTCTACAATCAGACTGGCTGCACCCAAATGAACATACTATACTACCATACATATTAATGCAGTTAATACAATTTATACAAATTTTTTTATAAACTAAAAAAAAAAAATTATCAGGCAAAACGTTAGAGAAGTGGGCTTGACATCAAAAGATCGCAGGTTTGAATCCTACCAGCAGGTAAGAATTGGGGGTGGGGGAGCGAAGGCTGTCTCCTCCCTCGATCCATCCTCGATCTAACCCCCAACTGCTCCCTGGGCACTGAAGTTGGCTGCCCACTGCTCCGGGTGTGTGTGTTCACTACCACGGATTGGGATAAATGCAGAGGACACATTTCACTATATATTGTACAGCGACAAATACTTTTGTGGTATAATATGATATTTTGCTGTTGTTTTAAGTAATAAGCCAATCGAGACCATGTGATAATTTACGTGCCTAACCAAAATCACACACCATTAAAACATAAAGCACAGTCTATTCAGTTCAATGCAAATGTGTATAGAAATGTGTACAGAATTAGTCATCAGTAGGAATCCCAAGAATCAACACAAAATAGGAAGAAAAAAAAAAGGAAAAGACAACAGTGGCATGGAAAAGACCCCTCAGAGCTGGAGGAAGAGCTCACAAGGGGAATCCATCCTCCTCTTCTGAACTATTTATAAATTATTGATGAAAGTTACTTTACCACCACATGAGACTGTCCTACTGCTCAGATGTGCAACACAATCATAATAATCATGACTTAAATCATAAATCATAAGTGATTATAAGATAATCATAGTAGTGATGGTAATGATTAATGGTAGTAATAATAGTGGCAGATAGTTAAAATCCATGTCATTTTTAACAGTCATTAGGCAGGTGGCAGTGGCAGGAGGGTGGGCAGCTGGTCTGACGCAGGTAAAGGGGACCCCAGTGGTCTTTTAACAGGTCAGCAGAGAATGCTGAGCAGTATCAGTTTATAGAAAGCTGACAATGTTGAGCAGCATGAGAGTGTGAATGACAATTCCAACAGATCTGACCATAACAGCCTAATTAGCCAGAGGGTTGAGTCACAGAAGCACCCTGAAACACTGACGTTCATCTGTTCCACCGCCCACACACCTGAGTAAACTCATGCAAATGGCAGGATGACAGCTCCAGCATCTCAGTATACTACAATTCCCTGTGTCCATGAACCCCTGAATCTGCAACCTTCTAAGGGGAAATGTTAATTACCTAAAGCTAAACTAAACAGATGAGTTTTCAGCCTAGATTTAAAGATTGAGACTTTGTCTGCCCCAAACATTATCTAGAAGGTTATTCCAGAGTTTGGGGGCTTTATATGAAAAGGCTGTTTCCCTTGCTTGAGATTTTCTGAATTTGGGAACTAGTAAGAAGCCAGCATTTAAATATGACCAGGTAAGTATAATGTGAGACAGGCAATGTCTATGAATGTCTCATGTCTCAGGTGAATGTTTATGAATGAGTAGTTTTAGTCGAGGTCTCTGTGGGGGTCAAACTTGCACCGGCATCAAACCAAACAGGGTGTGCAGTGTGCCTTACTGCTCTAGCATCTTCAGTATCCTTTGACCAGAACCTAGACAGGAAAACTGAAACTATTCCAAGCCTACTTCAAGAGAAATATTCATTGTGGAATAGAATGACAATGACAGTAGCTAGATAGCCTCTAATGTTATGCAACAAATAGACTGGGGAAACCAGACGTTTTTCTCAGGCGTTTTAGAATTCAGCAATGTTAACAGCAACAGTAAAAGCAAAACGCTTCATTGAAGACATTTCTAACTTCTTTCACAGCTGTGTGTTACTAATGTCAAACCTTTTTGATCAAAACACCACACTGACAAAACCCAGCAACCATGTAAGCATAAAGGAAACCTTTAAAACTATGATAACTAGAACATGCAGTCAAACCAGCTGCATAGATACTTAGCTATACTTAGCAGATAACTGTGCTATTCCTCAATACACCGAGGGCATGTGTGTGCGTTTGAGAACAGGGAGGTATAACATGTCACAAATTCAATACTGTACCACTCACACCTGCAGCAGTCAGGGTTCTGTCAGACAGGGCTGAGAGGCCTCTTAATTGCTGTACTGGTAGAAGGAAGTCGAACGGGAGCCATATTGAACAAAATCCCTTGAGAAGAATTTGAAGCCTGAAATAACAACCAAGTGGTCTCTTATCCTTCTCAAGCTCGTACACGATGAAATGTGACAAACACTTCACCTATAGATGAGAACCCCTCTTGCTTCAAGCTCTTGTTCTTGCCAGTAGCACTGAACTCACAAAAGCTGCTGGTTGTGTCCTGCTGAGAGAGAACAGCAGCAGGGAGTGAAGTTCTATACAGTCTATCAGATGCCCATGACAGTACACTGCACAGTCAGTCAAACTCCTAGACAGTACACACTGTGCAGCCTAACGAACACTCAAACAATACACTACACAGTCTATTAAGGGCTCAGTCAATACACCATATAGCCTATATAACACACAAGCAATACAAGAAAACAGTCTTTTTAACAGAAAATACTGTACAGCCTCTGCCTGATCAACTACCTAGTCAATACTAGAGAAATCTCATTTGCAGACAGGTGCACAGTGTTCTCTCTGTGGGTTTTTTAAGAATCATGGTCACCAGGAGAAAACGTTCAACTTGAGATATTAGCCAATTTCTCAGAGAGCAGCTTCAATTGTTCTACCCAGATCCCCGCAGATTATCAGTTGAGCAGATTACTTTAAGACAACAAACTGCTAATGATCAGTACTGACCAGGAGTAAGCACACATGGAGCTGGAGGGTGATGCCCTGCGGACTCATTACTGTCATTCTAGCCTGTTTCAGCGCTCCACCACACTGGAATAAACTATAGTGTCTGGGTGAGGAGAAAGGATATTTCACACAAGATCCAATGAATCATGTAACTGTGATGACCCAAAGTCAAAAGATGAGCAAGGCAGAATAGTGCTGTGACGGTTATGTCTCCATGTTACAGAAGTTGGGTAGAGCTAATTAGTCTCCTCCAGTCTTTTCCAGTTTGAGGTCATCTTGCTTCTTGTAAGAGTCATGTCAGCTTGAGTGTAGACCAGACCTTTGCTATTACTATAGAACAAACATGCAAAAAAGCACAGATGTATGAAGAAGCAGCTAATGCCGTCAATGTTGGGGATTTTAACCCATGAAACTTAAATGTAACTCAATAAATGTTACCCTTCTGTAACCCAAGCAACTTAAATGAATTTTTGTATGTTGTTCGTACTTTAACATGTCAGATTCAACTCATCAGGTAAAATGCCTTTTAGGCCATTAGCTACTGTAGATTGGCTGCAGTTACTCTGAGAGATTTGCTGATGGGGATTTCCACCTTGTAATTTATACTGGCAGAAAGTGCATACATATAACAATATATTGTCTTAAGCTATATCAATCAAAAAATCAAGCTATTCTGTTACAGCAGAGAAAGAGTCGGAAACATCAAGATCCAATGATAAAACAATAAGTCACAAAATGCAATGCCAGACATTCTCTGTAACTACAGTGGTGTGAAAAAGTGTTTGCCCTCTTCCTTATATCTTATTTTTCCACTGCTTGAGGAGAGGCACTAGAGCTTGTTTAGTTTAATTTATATGACCATCCAGCCAGGAAGGTAGTGCAGTAGTTTAGAGGTTATAACTGTATGGACCAGCTTCTCACCATCTTTGAGAGAAAGGATATTTCACAGTTTGGCAATTACACTTTTAATTTTTAATTTTTAAATTTTAATTTT
This sequence comes from Salminus brasiliensis, assembly GCF_030463535.1. Lineage (NCBI taxonomy): Eukaryota > Metazoa > Chordata > Actinopteri > Characiformes > Bryconidae > Salminus > Salminus brasiliensis. The sequence continues at coordinate 7,523,916 of NC_132902.1, read as the reverse complement.
GAATTGTGTGATTACACACAATTACACAACCATGTAGATTTAGATTTACAGCAACATTAGCAAGTTTACTTCTCATTGTAAAAGTGGTTTATCCAGTCTTTAATGTTATAAAAAGACTGTTACCTTACTGAGACAATGGTCATCATTTGGTTTATATGACCAAGCATCAATAGTTCTGGCTATGCAAGCTGATTGGCTGAGAAGCATTCTAAACGTGCTGTTTTTCACTATAATAGCACAGTTTTTCCAATACTGTATCACTCCGGTGAATGCCATTGCAAAAAAAAAAGAATTCACACTAACAAAAATCAAATGAACAGGAAAAAAATGGTGTATGTTAGAAGCTAGAGAAGTGGAGAAGGAACTGCAGGCTGTTCAGTGAGTGAGTAGAGCTCACTACTGTGACATAGCAACAAGCTGCTTGTCAAGGAAGCAGGAGGAAGGTAATGCTAACATTAAAACATATTAAATGCTCTGTTAACAACTCCATTTGTTTATTTCTTACTTTATATGTTTTCCAAAATATTGTATTAAAGCAATAGAACATCCAAGATTGCGTAATATCATGAAATAACATTTGTAAACTAAAGCAATGGAACACAAGAGGGAGTGAAATCACAGCATGACTATGATAAAGCATATTTCACCACAACCCTGCTGTTATTTCACTGCCTCTCTTGTTCTATTGCTTAAGCTTACAAAGGCCTCTACAAAGACGCAGCACATAAAGAAAGCATAGTAAAGGACCAATCACTAACCCAGTGATGTCCCCATGGGGACACCATGTTTCACTTTTGCATGATCAGAGCATTCAGTACTTAAATAAAAAAAATTATTATCTAAGTTTGAATGGAGCAAAGATTGCAGATTGTCTGTTACAAGCACAAGAGCTTCAAGGTATGATGGAAAGGAGATACATGAGCCACCTCATACATATTTAGGTAATGATTTGAGAAAGACTAAATTCTGTCTGAGTACCTAGAGTCAGTACTTGAGTGCACCCTGTACTATTCTGAATGCACATGAGAGCATCAAAATTCTCTAAGAAAATCTGTATTTTAAGAACCTGGAACTGTGCTTAACAAGAAGTATTTTGAAGCAGGTGAGCCAGCCACTTTAAGGCTAGGCACTGCAAAAGATCTGGCTTCATAATCTGCATTTTGTTTTGCTATACAAATATTAAAATCATATATTGTGGCTACACTGCCGTCACGACCAGTCCCACAAGCACTGTAATAAGATAAAGCCTTATAGTTATGTAATCACTTGGTTTGGGCCATGTGTCAGAAAGACACAGTTTGACACATTATGGTAGGTAGTAATAAATTCATTGTAAAGGATCATGCATTAAACCGCCCTAGTGTAATACAAGAGTTGCTGGCATGCCATAAACTTGAAACTTGAATGAATTTGTATTGTATTGTATTGTATTGTATTTTGTAATTTTATGTAGTCATCAAAGCAAATTTCTGATTCTTTTGTTTTTAGGATATGCAAGAGACAACCAGCCTTGATGCTGTAGAGCTTGTTTAAAGTATTATGACTGACTAAGCAGGATATATTCCTCAATTTAAGATAGATAGAAGAATGACCGAGTGAATTATTAAAGCCCGGATGTAGCACATTTTCAATGTTCTCGATGTTTGACAGAATGATGAAACCAAGGCGAAACGAGCAAAGCCCATATCTCTGATGGAACACTGGCTGCTCCCAAAAGGTCTGAGTGATCCACTTAGTCAGTACTGACATCATCACACTAATCCTGGATCCAGCAAAGAAGCGTGAAGAGCCTGCTGAACGCCTCGCTTCCACTTTAGGTAGGTGGGCCAGAGGGGGCTGGAGATGATAACCCTGGCTTTGGTCTGCTTCCAAACATCCAGAAAATAAGTGCTCCTTCAGGACCTTGCTGCATAAAATGGAAATGTTGTTTGTTCCTATGTAGAAAACGTTGATGCTGATGTGGTTATGTTTCCGCAACATCACCTGCCAACATCATGAACACTGTTGCCCTGAAAATAAGAGACAGCTGAATTATCTTTGGAGCTAAATACCTATATAAGTAACTAATTAAATCACTCTCACCTGTGTAGGAGTAGAGATGATGACCCCTGATGTATGTCATGCCAGTAATGCTGGAGATAATACTGCAGCATAGAAGGCATCCTAGTCTGGAGGGCATGATCTTGTTGTTGTCTTTTTCTCCAGAGTTGATGAAAGTGATTAACAACAAATGATTGCTTGACCATAGTAAACACTTTATAAATTAAAACCCAATAAAAATGATCATTTGGAGCATTGACTGTCCAACTATTACTTGGACTGGGTTCAGGTGGCAGCAAGGGCATTGGTTTGATTTTGACATTGGTGGGGACAGAAAAGCGGTCCACAGGAGGCCTCCTGGAAGCTGAAGATTTTTGCCTTTATTATAGACTTCTGTACATAATTTCATGTCATATAAAGCATTTATTTATAGATATAGTAGCCAACATACTCATAAGGGTGTTTTTTTACTGTCAGTATGTTCCTAAGACAATATTTACACACACTACCACAGTTAGATTTCTGTACCCTTACTGAATCTTGGGGATGGGGGGTAGAGACAGAGACCAAACCATAAACACAGGGCCACATGCTAAAGCACACATGACAATCTTGGAAAGCATTAGTAGAAGTAGGAATGAGGTCAACAGAGATCTTGCAGATGGAAGGGCTAAATATAATGGCATCAGTTTTAAATGAAGATGTGAACAGGATGAAACATGAGGAAGAGATTTCCTTCCTTAAATTTTCTCCAGCTTGTAAAATAGCTTGATGTGGTACTGAAGATATTCCCACACAGTATTGGCCAAGGCCCAGGATCCACACACACACACACACACACACACACACACACACTCCTCCATAGCAACGATATTGTCCTGGAGTAGCATCATTTTACACTGAGACACAGAAATACAGCAAATTCTGAATGAAGCAAAACAAAAACCTTCAGAAGAAATTCACAACAAATATTTTAGAAATTGCTACAAAGTGTTCCCTAAAGCAGAGCTAGTCTGCCTTATGACTTATGATACTGTAAACTCATACTGAGTCAGGTGCTGCCCATGTAGTCTACAGCACCACACACATCAAGACCATTATTATACACAGCAGAGTCAGAGTCAGGACCACATCAAGTGCAGCCCTCATGTACAGCGTGCTTAAGGGACCATCAGTTCTGGTCCGGGAGGGCCGGAGTCCAGCACAATTTGGTGACTTTCCTGTTCAGACTGATCTGATTCAATTTATCAGTTAATTACCAAATTTACTGAATGACCCATGGTAGACCTAATCACTGGTCCACAATGTAATGTGTGTATAATGAAGAGAGAGAGAGAAAAAAAAATAGATGTTAATTAGTAAAGTGCATCAATTACACTGTATGGCCTATTCAATTGTGTGTATAAGCAGCTTTGGCTCAAATGAAAAGCAAAAGAATCTGTAAGCTGTTTCCAATATAATCTTTGTGAACTATTTAGTGAGGTGAAACAAGCTGACAAATGTTCAGTAGTTTGTCTTTTCCTTCTGGTTCGATCAATTCGGAGTTGTACTGTCAGATAAACCAAGGAGCTAAATCAAACAAAGCATGTTCTTCATAAACAAGTTTTTACACATTTTTAATACTTGACAGCCTGGCATAACTATGTCCATGTGTGGCCTGTATGGGTACCAGAAGGTTTTGTCCTTCCCTTCCTACCTGTATTGGTCCCTCATATGGATGCCCACTAGGGTTAGTAATGGGACCTGGAGGGGTTAAATATGGCCCCATCTGGGTTGTACATTGCATACGGGGCCTGGATAATGGGGTTAATTTGTGAAGCCCAACTGGGTCCCAGTAATAACCCACTCAGAGTCCATGCCCGCCGAGAAACCACCTAGTCCATGTTCCACCCATGTGAGCCCCACATGAGCATGTTGGCTGAGATTTATAGCCTCTTTCTTAGCATTGGCACCTAGGCAGTTAAGAATTCTTAGTCAGTTCCACCAGTTTAAATGGTAAGTTATGTGAGGCAGTAGGTCTGGGGCTTTTCAGTTCATGAATAGCAAATGTGTGCATTCTGCACAATACTGCAATGAAGGATTAGCACTTTCTCCTTCCATAACATTCACACTGCTCCAGGAGTGTGTACTCACTGCCCCTGGTCAGTACTTTGTATGTGTATGTGTTCACTACCATGGCTAGGTTGAATGAGGGAATTGAATTTTGTTAAGCATTGCCTGTGAAGTGTGTTCTACTCTAATTGTCTAGGGTCTTTGGTGCCCCCTCACACACACATTGATGACTATGCTCCATTTGCAGCTTCTGAAGTAGAAAATTATGTAAATTAGTATCTTAAAAATATAAACTAAAGTAAGTTAATTTGCAGGCAGCAGACTGCAAGCAAGTATGCAAGTGACAATGAGAGCAATGTAAGGTGTTCTCTGTCTGTCAGCATGTGTGTCCTGCAATTGGCTTGGAGAGAGGCAGCATTTACACTGAGGTGTGAAGCAGAGTTTACACTGGTAGGCTGTGCAGATGGATGGAACATATGCAGCCAGTTTTGCTGATGATCAGTTGGGGGTAGAAAGCAACTGTCAATGCCAAGATTAAACAATTAGCACAGAGTGTGCTGCTAATAGACTCCACTGAAATATGCTGCACTGAAGTGCAAGTGATTATGTTTTCTGAATGCCTTTTTTTTTTTTAGAGAGACTCTATTTAGGAATGCGGTAATAGCTGATTAATCTAGCTGGACTGCGGTGATCTAACTGGTGGCAGCTGTGTGAATTGGCCTTGATTGGTTGGAAAGTCGCTGGTTTGATCCCCTGAACTGATAGGACATGACAGAAGTGCCTCTGAGTAAGGCACCTAACCCCCAACTGCTCCTCGGGCACCACAGCTAGGGCTGTCCATAGCTCAGAGTCTATGTCTTTCTAACACACACACACACACACACACACACACAATCTTGTGTACATCTCAGCATATGATACGTTTCTGGTTGCTTCAGCCGCAAATTAGATTTTTTTTTTACATCCAGTCCATATCCAGGTCTAAGCAGCAAAAAATAATTGAATAGAGTGTATAGGACTGATACAGATGTTTTCAGTGGCATCAGCATCACTCACTGTGAACAGGTTTACACCAGATCATACTCTCACAGCTTTTTAGTACAAACTGGAAAGCAAAAAACAAGCAGTCAGGTGTCAGCCTAGAGCACAATAGGCTTTAAAACTAGCAGACAGAGGCATTTACTGCCAGAACACAGTTATATTCTCTCTCTCTCTCTCTCTCTCTGACAGACAACTCACAGCATGTGTCGTTTTTCCCATTTAGCCTCTGCCTCAGCGTGTGAAAGCGGTCTCTAAAGAAAAGTCCCATCGTGTCCTTCAGCGTCTGACAGTCGCTCAGTGTAAACATTGTTTTTAATCGATTTCAAAGTCCCTTGCGCCCCCATGTACTGAATTTTGAGGACTTTTAAGGGGCTGACAATCAGTGTGAGGATTGCAGCAAGGCTGAGAGCGGTTAGTTGAAGGAACAATCTGTTCCCTGAAACTGTACAAGGAAGCAACACCAGTAAGGGTGCCCAAAAGAGGAAGTTCCCACAGCCCGGTCTGCCTAAAGTTGTTTTAAAGGTGTGGGGTTATGCATTTTTACATGATCATGATGTCAGTCTCTAAAAAACTCGTGGGAAGCATGCCCACATAAAGAAACTGAAGGATGTTTCTGTAAATAACCCCATCACACTGTGTGGTACACTTTACTGGGACATTTTCACTGTGAATATCACTAATGTAGTTGAAATACAAATATTGCTATGGATCCACAAAGCCCCCTCTCTGCTCTGACAAACCAAAAATGAGACATTAATATATTATTAGAACAGCACAGCAAATCAGATTCATGGGCCAGTTCATTTAACAGTGCCAGAACAGCCACAGCTGGCTATTGCCAGACCAGTTTTGCCCCAAAATAGGAATGTTTTTCAAATGAGACCAAATGAACTGTCAAACCTTAAAATCCCAGTGGACACAGTGTAAAATATAAAAATTGTGTATGATGCTAAAACTGAGTGTTCTATTAAATGGACACCAAAATTTGGAAAAAAAAAAAGCAGGACAGAGATCAAACACGGTCTAAAAACCACTAATCAGATTGTCTGGAGACTGTCTGGGCCTGGTGCTAATATACTAATTACTACCACTGTTGTAAAACTCAAAAGGGGAAAAAGGAGTGAATCTGTAGAAAGGGTCAAATTTTCTGAATGATAACTGGTTGGATGGATAGACATAGAAACTAACCAAGTGGCGCAATGACAGATGAACAGGCTACGATAGACAGATAATTAACAGGTCAGCAGACACAGAAAGGTAAGCTTGCTTGCTATTTTTTTGTCATGCTGGTTAAGTAAGCATTATTTATCAGTTAGATTTTGCTTGCTGAGTATTTTTGACTGGACCAGACTGAGACTGTGCTGAATGGATGTGCTGCTACTTCTAAAGCTGCTTGACATTTCACAAAGCCTGCTGGTTTGTGTGGAACATTCTGCGAGGTTACCAGTCTTATGATGTCAAATAAACAGTTTGTGTTTAGCATATATTTCCATTTTTGTAAGCCAAACGTCAGTGAAAATGGAGGGAAAAACAAAGAAGTACAAAATCGGTGGTCAGTCACAAAAGTGTGAAAGGTGCATTTTCTGATAGTGGCATTCATTTCATGCCATGGAAAAAAAAGAAAGAAAAAAAACAGGGCTCTGTCTGCCAGTCTGAATGCTGATGGTGAACTGCAAAAATGACAACATTCAGAGGTCGGTATCTCCCAGTGCAGCTGGAACGGGCTCAGACACCTTATACCAAACCTGGTCTCATAGAGACAGTTAGAAATGGAGATATTCTATCGAATCACAGCATGTTTACGCCACACAGCTGTGACAGTTGCATGAGAGGGGTCTTGTCTCAGTGCCTGGCCCTAAGTCTTCAGTGTCGGAGCACATATTTATTTATTCTGAGCTGAAGGCATGAACGAGTGGCAGTTTCTCAGGCTTTGAAGAGATGCCATTTTTTGAGGCTTTCAACAGATGTCATCTTTGTTCTGCTCTCACAGGGGAACGGAGTCACGCTGACACTTTCCTGGTAAAATGAAGCAGGATAAGGGATGTGACTCTGCTTTTCAAATGGCCTCATGCCAATCAAAGTAGTATCATACAACTCTAAGGAAGTGATGTAGAAAAACATCTCAAAGCACATTAATAACCAACACCACTCAAATTAAGCAATAATACGCTCAAGGTTTGTGCTATGTGGGACATCTGGGGTAGAGTACACTAATGCCAACATCTCACATTCTAGCATGAACCCTTAAGTGTATTTTTGAGATTATACCACAGTTCTAATATTGCCATTTATTGTTTGTGTTTAAGATAAAGAAGACAAGAAACTACGCTTATCAACATTTCGCAAGGTAAAATAGTTCCACTGTGTCAGTCACCATGTTACTAAAACACCATCATCAGACTGTGACCCCTCAGTCATAACAGTCCCCCCAATCATCAGGGACATAAGCAACGGGTAAAACATTAGGCTATGTTACAGAATTTTTTAATCCATGGCTACACACTCTGCCAAAGCTCCTACATTTATGTGAAGTGGTGTTCCCGTATTCACTCTCTTTAAGCCACTTCCTATTGATTCATACAGTAGTGTTCAAAGATAGCTAATATGACTAACCAGATAATCACTGTTTCGGTATAAATTATATTACCACATGACAAACAATGTACCAGTTGATGCAGTAGATTCTTAGAAAACCAACATACTCAGCATTCATGATATGCATGCTCTTGAGTCTGTGTATTTGAATAATTAATTGAAAGGGGTGTGTTCAAAATGATAGCAGCGTGGAGTTCAATTAGTGAGGTCAATCATTCTGTGAGGAAACAGGTGTGAATCAGTCGGCCCTTATTTAAGGGTGAAGCCAGCACATGCTGTACATGCATTTCTTCTTGAAAGCCTGAGAAATATGGGTCATTCGAGACATTGTTCAGAAGAACAGTGAACTTTGATTAAAAAGTTGATTGGAGAGGGTAAAACTTATAAAGAAGTGCAGACAATAATAGGCTGTTCAGCCAAAAAGAAGAATAGCCAGAATGGCAAAGGCTCAACCAATGATCAGCTCCAGGATGATCAAAGATAGCCAAGTTACCTGTGAGTACTGTGACAGTTAGAAGACGCCTGTGTGAAGCTAATCTATTAGCAAGAAGTCCCCGCAAAGTCCCACTGTTCAAAAAAGACATGTACTGAGGAGGATGCAATTTACCAAAGAACACCTCCGCTGGCCTAAAGAGAAATGGAGAAACATATTGTGGACTGATGAAAGTACAATTGTTCATTTTGGGTCCAAGGGCCGCAGACAGTTTGTCAGACAACCCCCAAACTGCAGTACACTCTAAAGACGAAGCATGGTGGTGCAAGCATCATGATATGGGCATGTTTCTCTTACTATGGTGCTGGGCCTATTTACCGTATACCAGGGATCATGGACCAGTTTGCATATATAAGAATACTTGAACAGGTCATGTTGCCTTACGTTGAAGAGGAAATGCCCTTGAAATGGGTGTTTCAACAAGACATTAACATTAAGGACATTAGCATTAAAGACATTAAAACCCTAAACACACCAGTAAACGAGCAAAATCTTGGTTCCAGTCCAACAAAATTGAGGTTATGAAGTAGCCAGCCTAATCCCCGGACCTTAATCTGATAGAAAACTTGTGGGGTGACATCAAAGTTGCCGTTTCTGAAGCAAAACCAAGAAATGCAAATGAATTGTGGGATGTATTCAAAGCATTCTGGGCTGGAATACCAGTTGACAGGTGCCAGAAGTTGGTTGACTGAAGCAGTTCTAAAAAACTGTGGTTATTCAACTAAATATTAGTTAGTGATAAAAAAAAAAGAGTTTGTAAAGACAAATGCAGACACTGCTATTTTTTTGAACAGCCCAATTTTCATTTTTTGTTATTTTCTGTAAAGTAGTTAAAAATGATATACATTTCTTCATGGTTTGATTTGGAAAACAGTATGCAATGTTCCCAATGCATGGAAATAAAAAACTACTATAAAGATTTTCTGCTTTACTAATGTTTTATTATTAGTATTATTATTTATTTATTTATTATTATAAAATAACTGTATTATTTTAACACAACTGTATAAAAGATAAAAAAAACAAAATAATTGAAATAAACCTACGGTATCATTTATCATTATAAAGGCTTGTTCTAACAAGCATTCATTAGTATAAAGCCTACTTTGATCTGTTTTTTTGACATAACTGATACTGACAATTTCATGCTGCAAATATTTCATTTAAGATTTGCATGCCAAAGGTGTTCAGTTGGAATCAGATCCAGTGCCTTTCCAGTCAATGTTGGATGTTGCCATTAGAAGGGCATGAATTGTAGGCATGAAGGCACTGACCTGGACTGTAAAGTTAAGGCAGGTTGGGGCCATGGATTCATGCTGTTGTTCCTCAAATTCCGACCCTATCATCTGTGTGCATCAGCAGAAATCCAGATTCAGCAGATCAGGCTGTTTTTTTTAATATTCATATACAGTTACCTTAATACATATACGTTTCTATAGGTTCATTTTAGTTGTTCCGAAAGGCTTACATGGTTATTAGGTGGCATTATGAACGCCGGCATTCAGTAAAGAGAAGTTGAATGTTTCTCAGTTCTCAATGTTTTTTTTTAATTTACTGTTCAGAGCACTTCAACATTTCGTGTTTACAGTAAAAACAATAACAATCAGAAATAGTGTGCGCATGCAAGTGTGTGTATAATGTGAATACTACAGGAATGATGTCATAAAGAAAGGCCACCCTGTGTTGTTTAGGAGAACTGTATATTTTATGTGTTATACCATATGTGTCTCTGAAACACACATACCAGAACAAGACTGAAGTAGCAAAAGTTGTACCAAGCAACAGAAAAAAAAAACACTCTTAATAATAAAGGTTCCTAAATGGTTTTTGGCTTTAATGTTTGGTTTCTATGAAAATCGGTTTATTGGTACAGAAGCTTTAAGGATATAACAATTTCTAAATGTTTAAAAAAAAAATGAAACAATGTACTTACATTTTAAACCATCACCCCTCAATCTGTTCCAATTCTCTTTCTTTTATTATTGTTCAAGGAAATCACTGGCAATCAAAAAAATAGGCATTTTGAGCAGCCTATCTGAAAAGCGAAGGGTCAGGGAGTGTATTCACGCCCACACGCTTAAATAATTGTGCTTTTAATAAATTAATCATAAATCCTAAAGGTGGGTGCATTTAGGGGGATGTGCAGACAGCAGTGAAAGTCCTACTGAAGAAGTCTTCAGAATTTAAAACCATCTCAAATCGGAGAATATGTGCAATCATTATTCTCTTTGCACACACGGGGCAAACATTATGATATTAATATTCACTTATGAACACAAGGCACATATTCAGGCACTGCTTATTTTAGCTGTCTCTAAAAACATATCGAGTCACTACCACATTGTATCGAACCCAATTCTTTCATTTTATTTGTATCATATTGTTACACTCCTAGAACCACAGTTCACACATGATTTTAAGACTGTATGCTCTTAACTCCCCTCCTTCTCATTTCTTTTCCTCTGGGAAATCCTTTCCACCTCTTCACCCTGGTCTCATTGTCCATCAAGGTCTATCGGCTATATGCACTGCCATGGCAACCACGGCTGCCACTGTAGTTGTTGTTGTTGTCGTCATTGACAGGTGAGGAAGATGAAGTGGGGTGCAAGGAAGGAGAATGCGTCCTGATGTCTCCAAGCCCCCCTTCTGCTAACACATCATCCGTTTCCATGGGAACGTGGGAGAAGGGGAAAAGAGGAGACAGCTGTTGAGAGAGAAAAGGACTGTGAGCCGTGTCTGGAAGGGGCGTGTCCTGCTCCATGTAAGTTTGTACAGTTCCGCCCTGTGCGGTAGAGGGTGCTGTGGTGCTCTGTGTGTGGAGGTGCAGCTGCTGGGTGTGAGTATGTGAAGATGAACATGCTGCCTGGGGCAGAGAAAGAGTGCTGCTGGAACCAATGGAAGGAATGGAGAAGGAGGGTCCCGGGGAGGAGGTTAAACGACTGCTGGCCTGAGACTCCGCCCCAGTCTGTGAGCCGCGGTGAATGCGGTGGCTGACGATGATGTCATTGCCAAAACTGCCCATAGAGGCCATTGTGGTGCTCTGCTCTCTCTGGACCACTGCTGTCATGCCCCCTTCTGCAATCAGCCTCCGGATCCGAGACAGAGCGTCCTCTCCCATCACAAACTCCTCCTGTCCATCCCCTAAACATAAAGGGAGGGGAAGAGGGAAGAGAAAGAAATAGATAGCTAAGAATAGTGACACTTAGGGGTGAGTGGCATGACGAGATAAGGTACTTGACGATTACCCTTTATATTATACATTATATGGTATACTGTAAAAATCATCAGCACCTAAAATACTGAATTACATAGAGTTTGCAGGACAACACATTTTGGTTTCTGCTAAATAACTTAATAACAATAATATTAATAATATAATAACAACAACAACAACAACAATAATAATAATAATAAGCCAGACTCAGTAAGTTTCTGTTTAAAAATAAAATGTAAACTTTATTTAAAAAATTGAAATGCATTCAATAGGCTGGGTAAACTGTAACAAATGGAAGGGTTAGTTGTAAGCATTGCTAAAGAGTCTGAAATACAATTAGTGAAAAGAGGCTGTGCCAAACATGGTAAATGTATATTAGGTAGAAACACAAATATCAATATAAAACTGATATATTATTTACATGATGTTTATATGTTTATGCTTATTTTTATGATGTTTATTTTATGATATTTTTTATGTTCAAATGAATCTGTGAATACACAAAAATCTTTTGAATTGAAATGGGAAATATAGACTTCTGTCAATATATTTATTTGGGAGTGCTTAGCCTTTACATCCACAAAGAGGGTGATTACTTCTCTGCTGGACTTTACCGTTACCATACAAAACACATCAAATCCATGTCTTTAGAGTGAACCAAGAAATGTGTGTGTGAATATGGTCAAAATTCATAGATGAACTTGCTATGAGAATATGGGCTGATGACCAAATGCACTTCCTTAAATTGTTTAAAAATCCATGTTAAATCTTAACCTAGGTTAGTTTGTGGCCCACTCTCTTTTTTTAATGAATTCTTTCCAATTGTTTCTTGTATCAATAATGTTTTACTCTACACTAGGGTTGTGAATCACCTTTGGGAATGATGTCTAGGCTCATCACTGTGGTCCATTAAACTGGCTTCAAATATTTACTTTATTGAACATATACAAGTTCAGAATTTTTACAGCTTAATGAGCAGCTAATGTACTGAACTGTGATGTATTGAATTTGGGGGATTTTTTTCTAGTACTGAAGGTCGGAGTACCAAATTGCTGAACCCCTAGCAAAATCATTTGCAGATGATGAATTCTGTAAGAGAATCAACTGGATTTGACTCTTGTGAGATAAGCAGTAATTTTCAGCCCAGCCTGCAGATGCAAAACATTAAACCATCAAATCACACTAATTACATGAGTGTAATTACATGAGTCAAAAACAGAGAAAAAAAAGAGAAACTGCCTTTTGCCTACTTTTCCCCCAATGCAAATTCATAAATAGCTGATTTTAATGTTTGCAGTCACTCTCATGCTCCTTGCTGACCCAGCATGCACACATATGTCCATCAACATTTCAGCGCTGAGGAGCATGACGCACTGAGAGCAACAGTCACTTTGTGCTACCAAAGTGCAAAATCTTCCATTAATACACTTCGAGATGCACATACATACAACCTTACAACCATACAACTCTAGGGATGTATATTCTGATTCATTTTGATATCCATAAAGGTTGTTTGGTGAAAAGCAAATTTGGTGAAATGGACCATAGCCATAGTATCAGCATATAATTAAAAAGTTCCCCACTACAACTGATCAATGCATGCTTCACCCACAACTGTTTTGTCACACTGCACAGGTTTAAAAAGCTGTAGACGATGTTGGCAAAAATCCTACAGGTCAGTTTAGAAATAAACTTTCTTCCAGTCAGCAGCATACTTGGCTCAGAAATATAATAGCATTGTATTTCAAAGGTGTGAACTGTAATACTGGTAAGTAACTGAATGTCAATACATAACATTTCTTATTGGCAATTTTTACTCATAATACATAGAAAAATGTGTGCCAAAAGAACACTCAGGGTGGTGTCATAGAAGTCCTCATTCCTGATCCTGGAGATCTACCACACTAGAGAGAGATCAGATCCCACTCCTGGCTCTAATATCCAGAAGCCCCATGAAGGTCTTGATTACCTGGATCAGCTGTGCAAGATGAGGGTTGGAGATAAACTCTGCAGGATAGTAGAATTATAGGACCAGGATTTTATTTCTTTTAAATCAAATTAAATCAATTTGTAAATTACAAATGCTGTTGTCACAAAGCAGATTTACAGAATAAGTAAACAGTAAAGCAAGTTTTATATTTTAAAATTGAAAAGGCAGTACAGAACAATTCGGAAACAACTTGTTTTGGGCAAACTCATCATGCAAACTGGGCCACAATAATGTCTGTTTACAGTGGCTAATATGCTGGTGTGAGAATGATGTGGTGGTGAATTAAGATTACAGGGATGTTACATGACATCCATATTAACAGTGCGATCTCTACACTGAATATATTTTGAACTGAACAACAGCTTCTAGGTTCTAGGTTTTTGTTGTGGACTACATTAACTTGCAAAGCAATTTTGCCAACTTTCTGTAAATTTGGCCTCGACTTTAAAACATCCGTGCAGTGAAAACACACATACACACTAACTGTAGAGCAACTAAATGCTATTGAATGTCAACACATAACTTAATTTCAGTCAATTAATGCATCTCTTAAATCCCTGATTTCTTGTCATGTAAAGTGATGAATACAGTAGTTCACTTATAGGCCCACACTTCAAAAGGATTCTTTGGAGTGGCGCCACAGAAGAACCACGTTTGGTGTCCAAAAGAATCTTAAACTCAAATAAAAAAAAAAGAACCAAAGGTATTTACTCTGTCATTGCGCCACTGACTCCTTTTGGGCACCTTTATTTGGGAGTGTACCCAAACAATGATATCAGCATTTGGATACTGGTATCTGTGTTCGATTACCCCTGCACACTCCAACCAAACATACTCTATCCTTTCTGTCATTGTGATTCTTCTCTGTTAAGGCCCATGAAGGATCAGTCTGATTGACAGATTTCAATACTGTACAATATGGAGGCTTTCTCAGAAAACTTTAGCTTCCAATGTGTGCCCCTCTGAACACACAATGATGGAAGGGGTGTTGTGAGTCAATTTGCTCTGAGCTGAAGACAGAGCGGCCTGTGGTGTGAGGAACGTGTGTGTGTATTGATTAGCACCGTAGCAGAGTTTGATGGACAGTATGGGGGCTCAGTGACTGCACAGTGTGTTTTCCCTTATGTGAACACATGCTGAATGGCTTTAATCTTAGACGAGGAAAGACAACAATTAAGTATTTCTAATTAACAGCCTCTACATGTTTGATCTTTTTGAAAGGGTGTTTGACTGTCTGCTGGTTTGGACAAAGTGTGCATTTGTGTGTGTGAGCGGGAGAGTGAGAGAGAGAGAGAGAGAGAGAGAGAGAGAGAGAGAGATAGAGGAGTTGAAGGATTTCAAATGCTTGCATCAGAACTAGAGTCTCTTTTAAAATCCAGTGTTTTATTATTAGTAAATATGATTTATGTTATCTTCATGCATTCTCTACCACTAGTCAGTGCTGTGCGTGTTTGCAGTGTTATCTGTACTGGTTATGCAAAGATATGAATCAGTCACTGTTGCTGTAGTAGGCAGCACTTTATATTTAGTGATTTTATGTTCAGATCTAGTATTACCGGCACCATTGCCAAAAGATGAACAAACAGCTACATAGAACAGGCACCACTGAACTAAAACTTGGCACATACTTCCCTGACAAAGACAGCAGCCCTTCCCTTTAATGTTTAATAAGGCTTTAGAAAGCATAGAAGAACCCTTGGATCATGGACAAGGACCCTAGGAGCAGTGGCAACACAATAGACAGAGAACAACCTACTAACTAATCAGGCTGCCATATACCATGACACCCTGATCACTGAGTGCAGCTCTAATCTAATGCCAATATGTATGTGTTATCCATCATACAAGGAAGGCGCTATGGTATCTGAGCCCAAACATGACAGACTTTCAGCTGCCTCCCGTCTTGCATCCCACACCATCTTCCTTGGTGCATGGATATAATATACTTTCGGTTCTTTTGCTAACAGCGTTTTTTGGCTTTGTTAACCACTGTATTCTGATTACATTCAAAGTGTTAGAAAGTGCTACTACTAAAGTGTGTAGTTCCAGTGAACTGCAAGTTTGGTCAGAAACCAGATGTGTTTCAGAGCATATACATTTGTTGTCATGGTGTCTTGTTGGTAATGATTCTCTTCAGGGAATGGACAAGCTGTGTGTGTGCATTTGTACAAGTTTGTCAGCATTGGATGCAATGTAAAGTAGCTGTCTAGCTCTACTTTACCAGTCTGGGGGGATGAAGTAACCTCACATGTCCAATGAACGTACTGACTGAATAATTCAGTACACCTGACCTGACGCCTATAATTTGCCATCCCTGGCCTGAATTGAAGCCGCAGATTGCTGCCCAGCTCTGGTTTTTAAGGATTTATTTGAAGTCTGTGAGTCATTCTGATTGCAATGAAATAAGATTCCAGAATAGCATGTATTACAGTAGTAATCAAACTTACAGCACAGCAAATCCAAGCAGCCTTATTCAGCCAGCTGCACATGCTTACATGAACAAACATATACACACTGATAATACATACAAAGAGATGCATGTATGTAAAAATATAGCCTAACTTAGTGTTGACTCCTGACATTCTTTCCTATGTGTACCATCTGGCCGTTGCAACTGTCTTGTCTTCAATGTTCCTACGCACTAGCTACGTACTCCACTACTCTGCTTCTGTTCCCTTCACTGGCTTCCTGTAGCTCCCCACATCAGATTCAAAACCATAGATGACTACCTAGCCACTTCACTACACACCTCTTGCACCAGTACCACCATCACAGTCAAGCCAGAAAGTCTGCACACACCTTCTGGGCTCTGGCTGACCCATTCAAGGACATTCATCGATGGTGCCCAGTTTCCCCCAGATGTGACCTTATGGACGTTTTTAAGTCCAAAAAAGTAACTCAATCAATTGTAGAACAAGTGTGCAATGTAATAAAATGTGGAGGTAAACTATATATCTACACTGCTGCATTGTCGTTTTGATCTGCAGAAATTCGGAAGTGAACACTGGCAACTTAAATACTAAGAATAAAAACAATAATTAAAACAGCTTCCTACTTGTGTAATCAGTGTATTATAAGTGTGTAATCAGTGTATTATCTGATTAGCTTATACACTCCCTCTTGTACATCTTATTTTAAAGATGTAAATAATTATGGCTAACTTCAGAATAAATTACTTGGTCAATATAATCATGCCACCAACCTTTACAGGCTCTGTAATCTAAGTATATTAGTGTATTTGTATGTGCCCACTCATTAATAAGGTACCTGTCCTGGCATTAGGCTCTGCAGTTGGGTCTGGCTCATCCTCCTGAGGTTGGCTATGAGGTGGAGTCTCAGGAACGACCTCTGAAGGTGAGTCACCAGGAAGGTCCAGATCCTCAATGTCTGTAGATTTAAAAGTATGCATTTTTACTACATTCAAATACAGCAAGGAGAAAAGCTAATTAAATGGGATAAGAGAAAACAGAAAACAAATACATAAAAAAACAATTCACAATTCATTTTAAGAATAAAAATAAAAAAACTAACAAATAAACAAATAAATGAAGTGAATTAAACAAGGAATTCCAGTTTAGCTAACTAATTTAAAGTACAGCCTCCACATGGGGCAGTTACATGTAACGCAATGTTACCAAGCCTATTAAACAGTGAGACCCCACATTTCCACATATACATTCAAAAACTGTCAATTTCATTAGCCAGTTTCTAACTACAGAATTAACCACATTTAATCAGACTGGTATTTGCTGTTATACTCTGCTGTCAAAATACATTTTATTATAATATGTTTGACACATTCATTAGTTTTATCACATTCATTTTTAATTACACATTCTTAAGTATTTTGGTTAGGAATGTTAGTTTGATTTAAAGAAGATTTACTGATTCAAGAACTCCCCTAAAATGAACTATGTTTGCACTGATTTGCCAGATTATACTACCACAACTACCATTCATTACAAATGACCCCACCAAAATGTATAATGCGGAGACCTGCGCTTCACTAATGCAGTGTTGCTTAATCATATTATAAGTAATGTAAAGACTCTAATTAATAAATTAATAAAAAAAATAATTAAGACACAAAAACAACATAAAAACAGTGTTATGCTTGCACCCACAATTTGCTATGTTCTCTGTTCTTTAATCCAGATATGCCAACTTTTAGTATTCTATTTAAAATGAAAAACAACCTTCAAATCAAAGTGTATAAAATTTGTAGACCTTTCAGTGAAGTAGCTGTAAAGGAAACTTTTATGAATATTTACATATAAATGACCTAATCATAAATCACCTCTCTCCAGGTCCAGCAGGCTCTGTGCTTGTTTATACTACATATGCTAAAGGAAGCACATTTCACTGCTAGATCAGCATCTTTGATCATAAGACCTGGAGACGCAAACTGGATTGATGACCAGTAGGAGAATGCATCTATCATCTAGCCAATAATGAATTTTAGGGACTTTGTCTTGTAAATATTCATAAATAAAGTGTGTGAATTAAAAATAAAATTAAATGCTACAACATCAACGATTGTGTTTTTACAATTAAGCTCAGTAATAAAAAAAAATGAACTGGGCAGATTTATTTAGAAGTTGGAAACCATTATACCTGTCCATACCTTGTGTAAGTCCTCCTTTATAAACCCCCGTCTTTTATATGCTAATTTTTATCAGTAATACAGTGTTTGTATTGTTGCTCTTAGTTACATGATTCTAACACTTAATTTGCCAGTTTTCTTATCCCTTACATACTGAATGTGCTTCATAATGTCAACGTGCAAGCTGACAGAAAATAAACAAACAAAAAAGGTTCAATGAATATAAGATCTAAATTCAGGTAGCGTTCAGGGCTTGATTTGCAGTTTGATCAATACTTGTTTAAATTCTTACTATGCACGCCTCTGCTTCAGAACAGAAAGCCTAAACAGAAAGTTTTTCTATAAAACAGAATAAACATTTAGTAAGGCAAAAGATCAGACTGCATTCAGATACAGAAAATATCTTCCATGGAAGCAGCTCTGTCTAGCTATCTGTGAGCAGATCCCCCAGAAGTGTGTGTGGTTTTTGTATGCAGGTGTTAATGCAGGTGTTGCATTAATATATGCAGGTCTTGTATTAATGCGTGTGGTAGCTGCCCACTGACCCTCATTAGCCACTTTCTTAAATACAACCTGACAAACAGAGCAGGGCACAAAAGAAAACACACACACTCACAGATTTCTCTCTCACACCTCAAACCCCCAAGTGCCGAAAACAGTTTAAACATGCATTTTAATTTGTCGGTACCTAATAACACGTTTTACGAGTCAAATTACCAGAGCAGTAAAGAAGCTTTTAGCTGTGTATTAAAACCAATTATGGAGAATTAAATAAAGACACTTTTCAATTTCTGGCATTTCGAATCAGGTATGTTTTAATGCTTTGGAATAATGGCTTTTTTTATGTTTAGGTGAGCATAATGATGAAGAGAAATTCACTGCCTATGCACATCTACTGCACTGAGCCTGCAGCCCACTAACATCAATGGTTTCCCATGATGCTTTTATCTCTGTCAAGCCTTTCAGTTCTTGTTTGTGTTGAGCTGTGGTCTGTTTTTCCTGCATATAAAATGCACATTTAATTAGACATACGTTTCAAAACTGACTAAGAAAATCCAAGACCTTCTACTTTTTCCCCTTGAACTCTTTAGTTGCTTTGTCAATATGTCTAGTGTTTAATGTTTAACAACATACCAAGCAAAAATACCATCACTAGCTAAAGCATAGTGAAGTACACGGGCATGCAATATGTTTCTAAGCACAGTTCTAAAGTCACTTTAGATTACAATAGATTTTAATCTTTAGTTACATCATCAATAAAAACACAGAACTTTGGGTGCTCGTAAAATGTACATCTTTGCATACTGAGGTTTGATGGTTTCAGTTTTTCAGGGCTTGTCTTGATTTTGTCTTTTTTATTTTAAAATAATTCATTCAGTAATAAAGTGTAGTCCACCTGTATTTGCAGTTCACTCATGCTGTGATGATAACCTGTCTTCTATAAGACCCCACGGATGCTCTGTCAAATTAACATAGATCATTATCCACCTCATTAACTTCTAACCTCATAGGCTGGCATGTATTCATTCTGAACTCCTAACCCAGTGTGTACTCATATTTCTATAATACTATCCAATATAAATATTTTACAAACCAAACAAAGGTCTCTCTGGGCCTGTTTACCATGCATTTTGTATCTGGATAGTATCTGGATTTACGCTGTTCAGATTCTGTTTGTCATTAAAATGCATCCCCAGTGTGACCAGATGAGATTTTACCCCAATGCACACAGTATTTCTTTTTTACTCCCGTAAACAACAATTTCTTATCAATACTGTTCTGCCACCGAGAGACTGTTTAGAGGAAGGATGGGGGTTCTACAATGACATGGAACAATAAATGGTCCTCGTGTTCACATAACGACTCAATCAGGAAATGTCAGATCAGATGGACTGTTTCAATTGCAAGGGAACAAACTCTGTATTACTGCTCTTATCTACCGGTAAATAAGCACAAGCGCGAGCATGCACACCCACACACCCAAATACACACACAGAGAGTGAGGGAGATGGAGCAAGAGGGCGGGAGAAGTTAAGATCCACATTAATTATTACTCATCTTGAAGTTTTTTCAACACGTATTTTTGCTTATTCTATGGAATCCGCTCCCATGATGGCACCAGTCAAGAAGTGTGATATACATATTAGGCAGTAAGTGAAAAGTCAATTATTAAAGTTCTAACGCTACTTTTGTCTACCTGTGTACAATGACTCAATTCTAAGTCACTCTGGATAAGAAGGTAAAGGTAAAGTGCGCACTGTACAGCGAAATGGGTCCTCCGCATTTAACCCATCTGTGGTAGTGAACACACACTCACACACACACTAGTGAGCTAGGGGCAGTGAGTACACACACACACCCAGAGCGGTGGGCAGCCAACTCCAGCGCCCGGGGAGCAGAGAGGGTAAAGGGCCTTGCTCAAGGGCCCAACAGCGGCAGCTTGCCAAGCCCGGGAATCGAACCCACAACCCTGTTATCGATAACCCGGTGCTCTAACCGCTGAGCCACCACTGCCCCTAAGAGAAATGTGATGGCTAGAAGACTGTGTCAGAGCATAGTCCAAAACATCAGGCAGGTTTTATGTTTCTTGGATGCAGTGATCAGTACCTACCAAAAGAGCTCTAAGGAAGAAGGCGAGAGAGTCCTGGGCAGCCAAAACTCATCTCAGGAATGAAAAGATCTGCTGTTAACATCTTAGTTTTGGATACCACAGGATGCCTTTAGAAGTTATGCCTTTTCGGGTCAGAGCTGTTTTGGCAGTACCTACACAATATTAGGTGGTAGCAGGTATTTTTTTTTCATCTATCATCAATAGGACAAGTAGAGAACATATTGATCAAATAAAAACACAAAAGATGCTGATTCATTTATTATGAATCTATAAAAAGTTATTTTAAATACATGCCAGAAAAAATGGTATACCAAACTCATGAGTTCGCTAAATGTCAAGTAGCATTTCACAAAAGAATAGCTGGTTAACCTTCCAAGCAGTAACGTATGGCAAACATGCAATGTTACCATGTTCTTTTGCTGTTCAAGGTCCTTATAAGGACAAGACTTTCAAGTTCCAGATGCTTTTAGAGGAAAATCCCAATTCTTCTACAGGGAAACTTAAACTGGGTCACTGGATCTTCCAGTAGGACAATAAACCCATGCCTTTTTGCATATCCACACATAAATGGCTCACAGACACAAAGTCAAGCTTCTGAAAAGGCAAATCCCTGACCTATACACCAGCAAAAAGCTGTTGAGCTGTAGAGGACAGCCCACAAGCAAGTATCAAATCCTGAGGCATCTGGAGATATTCTGCATGGAGGAGTGTGTTGTTCCAGCTCCTTAGCCATTTAAAATGTTTAACCCAAGCACACGAGATGCAAACATTATTATGCAGTGTTGCAGTAATAAAAACACTGGTATCACTTTACTTGGATAGATGCCTTGTAGATGCTCACCTGGCATTAAACTTTATATTTTTAAATGCAACTGAACTCTAATGTAAATGATTGTTTCAGCTAATGCTCAAACATCAAACACTGGGTGAATAATTCATGTAAGAGTGTTTTTTTATATATAGCAGGATACGGCATATAATACTAAAGAACATACACTTTTTTGAAACTGATGACTGTTTCCTAAACTTCCTTTACACAAATCAAATTAAAATATATAATAATTTCACAATTACCTCATCTTTACTTTGCTAGAGTGATTTAGGCTATTATTTAGGCTAATATTATAGGTAGGATATTAAATGTCCTACCTATACTTCTGCGGGGAGCATTTTCTGATATGGTGTTTTTAGTCTACCCATGCCTACAAATATGTGCACACAAGTGTGGTCAACGAAGAAAGGCCGACTGGTTGGAGCTGGCAGAAAGGCTACAGTAACTCAGATAACCACTCTGTATAATTGTGGTATAACAAAAAGCATTTCAGGACGTACAACGCATCAAACCTTAAGGCGGATGGGCTAAAACAGCATAGACTACGTCAGGTTTCACTTCTGTCAGTCAATAACAGAAAGCTGAGGCTGCAGTGAGCACAAGTTCAACAAAACTGGACTGCTGAGGGCTAAAAAAAAATATAGTCTTACTGATGAATCCCTCAGTCCACAATTAGATTCTTCTCACAATTAAATGATACTATACTGGACTGAGATGTTGATTGCTTCTGGATGTTCTTTAAACAGTACAACTACATTAGATGCCACAAAACAGTGCAGATGCATTTAGATATTACAATTAATAGACTATCCAAAATGCTCCAGAACACACATTTTGCTCTGTGATTGTAAATTTGAAAAGTTTTCAAACTGTTGAGTAATAGTACCGGGAAATAGCACTGGAGTTAAAAGTATTTCCTAATTTGTTGGGAAACAGAAGTTGCTACTATCAGACATTGTGCCCTATCCTAAAACACAAAAAAAGTAATTAAAGTGCAGGAATTAAGCACATTTTTATTTTTATCATTAACCACCAATAAGTCTACAGCATTATGAAGTAATGTCTGATAAGGACCGGCCCAGTCCGTACTGACCCAAGAGGCAAGTTGTAGAGGCGAGCAAGCAGGCAAGCAAATACCAGAGAGCACAGAGCAGATCACTACACTCTGGCTGTCTGACAGGGAGCGGCACGACATCAGAGACATCGGGCAGCTCTCACAAAACAACATAAAGCGCTCACAAATGTTGCCACAATAGCCCACTAATGCACAGCTTAATCCAGTTTTGTCTTGTCCCTTCACATCCACACATGAATGCTAATGCGAGGTTTGGCGTTACAAAATGCGTTGAACAGGGATATGAACATGATTTAGAGAAACACACACGGCCTCGGGAAATGCTTTTTTTATTTTAATAGCATCTTCATATTCAACAGAGAACCCACGAGAGAGTAAGATAGGAGGGAGAGAGCGAGAGAGAAAGAAAGGGGCTATGAATGTATTGTATATTCAGTGGATCTTAATGTTCTGCTACAATGCAGCAAGTTAACAGTGTGAATTTAGCAGCTCTGCATCATAATAATTACATAAGAGTGCTAATGCTAATGTTCATGCTAATGCGGGGCTGCATTTCACTGACAGCAGTTTGAAACACTAATGTCCTTAACCTACTCCCACAGACCTGACTGGAGGGAGGAGTGTGTGTGTGTGTGTCTGAATGTGCCTGTGAGTGTGTGTATGTGTGTGTGTGTATTCTAGCAAGAGGACTCAGATGTGAACTTTTCTTCTCTAACAGTTTGAGTCATCCAGTCTCTGCCACCTGCAGCAGTGAAAATACTGAACCTCACTGAGCAGTGTATTAGACCAGCACCAGGCTCTCTGCCTTTAGCCCAACACACAAGCACACACACACAACTCACCTCTGACCTCCAAAACTACAGCCCTGCTCACTCACTCTACACACGCCCACAACCATGGCCATGGTAACTATGGAGACAGGCTACAGAATACAGATACAGAAAGCTGCTGTAATAACCATGAGAAAAAAAGCACGCTGAATTAGGATGAAATGCCAATAGATATGTATCACAATATCACATTACTATATTTTTTGAGGTTTGTCTTATAAAATGTGAACAACTGGAAAAAGAAACTGATTTAAAATAGTGATCTGACAAGTTTGGTAATGAATCTTGTTTGAATCGATAATTTATTTTATTTAATTATATTGGAGCTAATATTAATAGATATGAATATCACAATACAGTCATTTCAATTAGTTCTTTCGTTAGTAAAACAGCTACATTAGCAATGAAACATATCTAAACAACCCTTTTATTTTAATGTATCTGAAATAGGCTTCTGTAATTATATCTGAAAAGCCTGAGTGCCTAAATGCCTAAATATTCCACTGTAAAATCTAATCTAAAATTTTGTGCATGACCAAAGAACATTTTCTGTCAGATTTGATTTTTAAGCAATAGAACACTCAACGTATTTTATTGCAAATAACATGGCTGTGATTTGGTTGCTGCAGATAATCATAGATCATGTTATTTGTGACAATAAATTAAAGAAGCCCTGAATTTTATACTGAATAATGTAAATTTCTTCCTTCAAAATGTAGTTCCATAAATTAGTTACCGCTATTTTATGATAACAATTCCAAAACAGCAGGACCGACTAAGTGGGGGTTCGTTAAGGTGACTGTTGAGCTCTGTACAGAGTCCAAGATAACTGCTGATCCTATAAGGCTCACCTTTTGTTCACCCATTGACATTAAAATGAGGAGACCGGCCACTGGTTGAAAAACACATGGGAGTTTTGTATGCGGATTAAGTCCCAACCCTTCTGCATAAAAGAGCCCTCAGTTGCTGGTTATGCCACGGGTGGAGGGTCGACATGCTCGTGGGGAAAACCCCCTCAATGTGGAGATGTACGCAAGCACAGTAGCCAGAACAACCAGAACAACAATCTGTTGGAAATATAATGCAAACATTTTTTTTTGCATTATTGAGCCAAACGCCACAAAGTGTTCATGAGTGTTTTGCCTGATTCTATCAGTGATTTAAAAATATGCTTTTGAAACATCTCTTGCAAAGATGACCGCAGAGTGAACAGACCTGGAACATTGGTTCAGGGCAGTCTTTTCAGCGGAGTGATACAGTTTTAGCATGAAAAGGCCATGCTGTTATCACAAATATCAGCACTGTTAGAACCCTTCTTTGCTATCTGTTGTGTAATGTTACAGAACAGCAGTCACTGGCCTTATAGAGAAACACAGAGCTGCAGGCGTGGTGCAGAGAAGAGGGGAGTTGCTGCATACTTGAGTGAAACTAAAGGTTGCAAAA
Source organism: Salminus brasiliensis (assembly GCF_030463535.1). Taxonomy (NCBI): domain Eukaryota; kingdom Metazoa; phylum Chordata; class Actinopteri; order Characiformes; family Bryconidae; genus Salminus; species Salminus brasiliensis. Next base: position 7,499,097 of record NC_132902.1, on the reverse strand, counting down.
TATCTGTAATTATCTCCCCAACCTACAAAATTAGCCAGATTTACCAGCTAATAACATTTTAGCTGCTGATATACAGTTATGAGCAAAGTTTGCATACACTCATCATGGACATGAATGTCAAGGCAGTATTAGGCTTTCAATGATTTATTTCTGAATGAGTGTCCAACATCTTCGAGTTGCAAGTTTCTTTTTTGGGGGGCTTTCTGAACCAATACAGGCTCAGAATAATGTCCAGATGTTTGTGGACACCCCTTCTAATGAACGCATTCAGCTACTTTAAGGTGCAGCCACACAGAAAATGAATGCACAGCTTGTCTACTCCCTGTAGAGAAGTACTGCCAATATAAATACACAAAGTCCCTCAGCACTGGGCGATGAAGCAGTGGAACTGTGTTCTCTGGAATGCTGATGCTCCATCTAATTCTTTTGGGATGAGTATTGGATTATTTGAGAATTGGTTATCCCTTGCTCCTGGGCTCCACATACAGTCCGGAAGTGTAATTCACACTTTGATCCACAACTAAACGGACATTTACACATACATTTCTGGAAAGACAGACAGATATAGATCCATCACTGAAAGTGAACGAACCAGATGTACTGACACGTTTCAAAATGATTTTGAAGCTGTTATTGTAAAGCAGAAATACTGCATAATGTTGCTTTAACATACCAAGGCCAAAGCCTCTTAAATTCTAGTTAAAGATCATGATTGACTAAAGCAGTTAATAAGTTAAAAAGCAAAAAAACGGATTGCATAATGGCACTTATTGGATTGTCCAACACACTGTACAATGGTAAAGTCCAAGAGGTCATCAATTCAATTCAAATCATCAATTCAAACAACTGTATGTACAGTTAAATTATTGAGATGGGTAGCCACTTTGCCAAAGTCTGGAAGAAGAGCCAGCATAATTACAACAATTATTTACCCTCTAGGGCTATTCTTAAATATAACATTCCTAAAAATGACAAAATGACTAAAATCATCAGTAAAAAGAAAGACTGAATATCACATTCACTGTGAGGTGAGGTCAGCCAGATCAGAGAGTCATGTTTGACAGCTTCACTGCTGCTTCCCACACAGAAAACCTGAACCCATGCAAAGAACACAAACCCACGCTTTGAACAGGGAAAGTGTATGAGTGTGTAAGTGAAGGCTGTTGATTACTATCTCCTCTGCATTTTAGAGGAAGCGAGTAGGTCACATTACCGCAGAGACCTTTTCGCATAATAAATACCATCAATAATGGGGTTGGGAAGGGAGTGGAGAGTATTGGAGGAGGAAGAGACAAGCTGGTGATTTCTTACGTGGAACAGCCAGTGAAGCTGATGGTGTTTGTTGTATTAGCTCTATCCATTGTGGTGTGTTTACAGTGTGACAGTCAATAGTATTGAGGCAAAGACACACAACAGAGCAATAACAAGCTAATTAGTCTTTTCATTCCCTGACAACAGATAACACCTTGGCAGGGTGAGAAAGCTGAATCACTCTGTTTACAGCCACAAGGAGTCAGAGAAGTCGTTTTGGAACATCATTACATCAACAGGGGCACAATTATCATAACACAATCAGGAGAACTCACTTTGTCTGTTATAGACTTGATAATAAAACTGCCAAAAGGATTCTTTTGACTGATACCACAAAAGAACCATTTGTAGGTCCATGAAAAGAACATGTTATATGAAAATGAAATTCTCTCTCAAAGAAAACTCTCAAATAAGACTTCATGAACAGAAATATGAGTTTGCACAGTTAGCAATTAGTACTTTAAAGAACCTGCAGAAATCTGGAAAAGGGTTTTTTGGACAGATGGGACTAAGGTTAACCTGTATCAGAGTGATGGCAAGTGTGGGCTGCCCACGATCCAAAGCATACCACCTTATCTGTGAAACATGGTGGTGAGGTGTCATGGCTTGGGCATCGCTGCCACAGGTACAGGTGCACTTATCTTCACTGATGATTTAATGGCTGAAGGCAGTAAGACAATGAATTCTAAGGTGCATATGAACATCTTATCTGCTTAGGTTTCAGTAAGTATCTCTAAACTGTTTGAGCAGCACTACATTCTACAGCATGTAGGGCAACATAGGCGTTTTTCACAGGTGGTTTTTGGCAGTCACCTGATTTATATTCAATTCAGCATGCGTTCCATTTGCTGAAGTGAAAACTTAAGGGAACAAGGCTCTGAAACAAGCATGAGCTGAAGATGGCTGCAAGAATGTTTGGCAAAGTATCACCAGAGAACATACTCAGCAACTGATAAAGTCACAGATAGAGAATATTAGAATGACATGACTGCCACTGGTTTGGAATGAACTCAGCTCCGCTTACCATATAGGAGCTCTTTGTAGGTCTATAATTGCAAACTGCAGTTCATCTGTTCTCTGCCCACCATGTCAGTGTCACTGCAGGGTGAAAGACAAAGAAAGTATGCACAGAAACAGATGGACCACAGTCTGCAATTACTAAGAGCTCATATATGGCAAGTGGAGCTGATATAATGGGCAGACATAATTCCATGATATTCTGATATATCTGTGTACACATACATACATACATAACTTTCATTGAATTTAAGAAATCCATAAAGTAGCACAGAGAACTCAGGAAGCCAGTGTTCTAACTGTTTATCAATAACTTTTAACTGTATTGAAAATGAGTGCATTGTAGTGTTATAGATTGTTCTTAAGCAAGCAGAAAATACACTAACTAATAAAACTAAATATTTCCTCATATAATAGTTTTGAACTACATTTTATTCATAAAAATGAATGCTTAAGACTTCTACACAGTACTGTGTACACCGTGTTTAGTTATCTCAGGAGGTAAGATTCTAATATTATCAGCACTGCACAGAACTAATTTAGAGAAAAAAAATGATTAAAACATGTAGTGTCAGTCTTTGTGGTCATGACAATGTAATAACTTCACTACCTGGAACCTGTGACCCCTGGGAGGTGCTTGGTAACTGAAGGCCAGGCTCGCGGTAGGATGAGGTGTCAAGCTCAGAATGACGGTCTGTTTGTGTCTCTGCATTTTGCAGCTGCAGCATCTGCGTCTGTGTGCCTTGTGACATGACAGATGGGGTGGGGTGTCGAGGTTGCAGGCCAATGGCGTTCATCAGGCCTAAGTCTCTCTCCGGACGCCAACCAGCCCGAGTGCTCCTACAAACAGGATGTAGCCACCCACAGGATGAGTGACAGGCCAAATTGCTTTGTCTAAAACATGAAGCTGCTGGCAGCACAAAGACCTACAGTCAACATTCATGGTTGCAAACAGGATTCAGATAAATGTTCTGGTGCAGATTACACATCACTGTTTTCATGTGTATTCATGAAGGTAAAAAGTTTTTTTTTTTTTTTTTTTAGCCTATAAATGTAACACTGACATATATTTCTTTTAATAAATTATACTTCACTGAAAGGTAGATTTCAGCATATTTTGCAAGAGATCAAGCTGATAAGCATCAAGATGATTTTTTACCTTTATCGAGGGTAACCTTTAAAACCTACCAGAAACTTAGATTGCACTGTTAAACTGTTAAACTTTGCAATACGAATTTGCATAAACCTAATTTGGATAAATTAGGAAAAGGAAATGTCTTGTGCGATTATTATTATCATCATTTATAAACAGAAATTGTTCTGATATTAAATCAGCTGCACAACCTTAGGACATGTTAATAAAGTGCATCAAATGCGTACTTTGTAATACTCTTTGTTTAATTTGGTTATCTTTAATTGAAAAAGTTTCTGTTCATAACCATTTACCAACAAATACGAGCAAATGCGACTTTCAAAGCTACATTCTGAGAACATCACACCAGGTCTTTAGCTAATAATTTACTGCTTACAGAAACAGCTTTGCTAATCTGTTTTGATCAAAATGTGAACCATATTGTTCGATACAATAGTTAGGCTTAAAAATAAAGAATAATGACATTTTATGAATGTCCGACTGCATATTGGTGCTGTAGGCCAAGAACCCTTTGTCTACATTTTTGCCCCTTTTTCATGTCTAAAACTGCAGCACAGAAGCTCACTCACCCGGTTCTCTCTCCGCCTCTGCTGTTATTAGCTCCGCCCCCTCCACTGTTATTAATGTTAATCATGGGCTCAGTGTGTTCTGAGGAACTGTCCCCATCTGTCTGCATGTTACTGCACAAACACACATACACACACACGCACAGAGATGCATGTCAACACATAGGAAGAGATTATCAATGGAGACTTAAGTTAAAATAATAAAAAAAGGCAGGATACTGTTAGCTTGCGAGTGGTTTAAATGGCCTTCTGGTATTCTGGTATTAATTTTGGAAATTTGGACATTATGGTGAGCCTAAACAGTCACTGTAGAATATTGAAGATATAATGAAGATATAGAAACCCTGTTTTTACATTTTTAAAATAATGTGATTAATACAATAAAATATGAAACTGCATGATGACATGCAAATGATAGGATAGACACTGCTGTCCATGAATGTTTAAAAGCTGAAAATGTTTTTTATAAATTGTCACAGGGCACTGCATTTTACCCAGAAGAAAAATTCTCAGAAGGAAGAAACAACAACAACAACAACATCATCATCAATACATCTACTGCCAGAAATATTTCAGAAATTGTTCAAATGTTACATACTTTAGAATCAGTGGAGGCAGTAAGGTCTGTGATGATGTTCTATGCATTTAACAAACATGTGTGTGCTGAAAATATGTGGGGTGGGGTGTCAATTACAGGGAAGAAATGTATCCCAGAATATTTAGCATTATCTTCCAAAGTTTAGATGCTTTCTTCCACATCTGCATGCTCCTGGCAAGCTCTGCCACATACTGACATTACACAGTATTATACATACATAGAAAGGAATACTGCTTTCCACACTATGGGACCTATGACTGCCTCTTTAAACTGATTCATCAGTGTACTCATTTTTCAGCAGAAACTGTCTGTTGAGTTTCTTTTTAGGAGTTCAACGGCTGTGTACACCACACACTGATTTTCTGCAATAGTTAAAACAGCCAGCAACTTTTACAAGATTTAGTAGTCCGTATTTGAAAAGCATTCTCAGAAAACTTTAATAATATTGAGAATACCGCCTTGAAATTGTAATGTAAACTGAATACAGATACTTAAGTTCAGCATTTTGAATACACATTCCCAATATGGTTAAGAGATGTTAGAGAAATGGTATTTGGATTTACTTGATTGCAGACTGGTATTTCTAATTGCTCAAATATTCTGTGTTCCACTGGACTGAGCCTAAACTGGAAAAGGATAAAAAGTAGGAATTACCCAGTAATAAAAGGTGACATTATGTACTTATCCCTCATATTCATCTTTTGATCTGAATTACAGTCAATACATATTCAACAAAGAATCAATTTTTACACTGTTTTATCTGTTAACTGAACTTACTAAAATGTAAAAGCTTTAAAAAGTTATATTGGCTTACTAGTCAAAATTTTACAAAAAGTCATTCACAGAAAAAACACAAACATATATACGGGATTCATTTGATTTTATGTACCCAAGCTATCTAATCAACCAGTCATGTGGCAGCCATTCAAAGCATAAAATCATGCACACATGGACCAGCAAATTGAAGTGATTTCCATATTAACCATGTGGGGGAAAAATCTGTGATTTTCAACATAGCATGATTGTTGGTGTGTGTGCATCCCTTCAAGGCCACAATTTACAATTTATCTTGTAACAGATAATTCCAGCATGATCAGTGATGCACCGCGTCACAAAGCATAGGTCGTCTCGATCAGTTTTTTTAGTTATCAGAGAGTTTGGTGGCCTTCCCAGTCCCCAGATCTAATAGAACACCTTTTAATCCAATAGAACACCTTTTGGGATGTGGTAGAACAGAAGACTGACAGCATGAAACAGCTCCTATAAATTCTGTAGGAACTACATTGAATGCAATCATGTCAACATGGGCCAGAATATCAAAGGAATGTTTCCAACTGAAGAACTGAGACTGTTTGGAGAGCAAAAGAAGGCCCTACACAGCATTAGTAGTGTTCATTGGGGAGTGTATGATTGTTTCTGCGTGTATTTTGGTTTCAATGGCCGCAGTCTCACTTTAGGAAAACGGCAAGGATTACGAAGCATTGTAGTACAAGCAGATACAAGCAAGCATCAAGGTGACCCCCAACCCAAACTCACTATCTATCACTGTCTCTTCCCATGTCTCTCTCTCTCCATTTCTCCCCCTCTCGGGTGAGCAGGCTGGATGTTCATGACAGAAAAAAAGAAGCGCTCTGCTCTGTTCTGTCAGAGACAAGCTGTTCCGCGTTCTGCGCTCCGTGTTCCGCCGTCCCTCTTGCTACACTCTCCAAGGACTCCCACGGTGCATTTCTGCACCTCATTAGCATAGTCCTGACAGTAGCACAGCAGTGTGAGGGACGTTTTGCACCATGTGGAAAGACATTTTTTCCAGCCCAGGAATGCCATAACTGAGTTTAGCAGTAAAAGGGAGATCACAAGGATTCACTTTAGTGTAATTTTCCTGCAAGCAGGGGAGGCAAGAGGTCATGAAACACATTGAAAACATGCTTTAGAAATACATCACAGGAGCAGGTTTCCGACATTGTTGCCTTATTAACAAACGCTAACAATTAACTCAGAATTCTTTATTATTTTGGTTTCTCAAACATTTGTACATGGGTCTTGGGCATGCACTGATGAAATGTAATTCTTTCTTGTTTATTTATCCATTTGTAACCCCAATTCCCCCATAGTTTAGCAAGTAGCAGTTCCAGCAGATAGCTAGGTGTCCCCATCACACAGTGCTACTAAGATGAGAGGGTGATGTCTTGAATTATGTATCCACAGAATCACGAGACGCATGCATTTTAAAATGCAGCTAACACGGCATCTGACAGATGCTGCTCACGATATGAGTGATATAGGGAGTGGGAGGGCAATTTTAAAAAGGAACGGATGGCTGTGGCTTTAAAATTGCAATCTTCCAACAATGGTGTCCAAGCAAAAATGACACAACTGGCTACTCTTCAGTCACATGTTATATTTTGTTATAAGGACACAATAAGTACATTTTACATTATCCTACATTAAGTGCGTTTACAGCACATCTGCCACAGCCCAATTTAGAATACTGCATTTGACATATGAATTTATGTCATATGTGAAGAAGGGGCATGAACCACCAAATTAGGTGGCAGATCTGGTTCCAGTTTTTTATGGCACCAACTTGACAGTTTTGTAGAGTGATGTGCGGCAGACCACCTGCAATTTAAGTGTTGGACTGTCAGCATCTGCAGCACAGACAAGCAGAGAGTTACCTCACATAATTACTTGTCATGGACAATAACAGACAATAACACTCAAGTCAGACAGGGTCAGAGTTGGATGGTAAGACAAATTTGTAAATTAACTGAAAATTTTCACAACTGCAGACAGAAGTATAGATCATAATTGAGGCATATGCTAAGCATTTGTGTTGACTCAGGAAGAAATATAATTTGCTTATTATATATATTATTATTGCCCCAATTCATGGCCCAACCATACTGGTGACTCAAAAATTGCTTCATATGTTCTACCAGTCTGTCACTAGCGGGGATTCTAACTATCTAAATAAGGCTTGTTTTTGATAGACCCACTACAGGTGGTGATGGAGAGAGGAATGGTGTCCAAATTGATGACTGTCACACAATGTTCCCCACTTCCTCCATGTGTGCTTGTCAAACTCAAGTTCACAATAGCTGATCCAACCATGGTGTAATAAGGAGAGCAATAGGAAGCCACCCATTACTGACTGGAGGTGTCTCACACACGGACAAAGAGGGGAGAGAAAATTAGTTGGATAGCCGTGAGTTTACCAAACTTAGCTTATTTGTTTCAAATGAAAAGCAGAGCTAGCAAACCTGGACGACCCAGCCTGAAGGTTTTGCCTGAAAGCAGTCTTAACCCAGAGTGGAATTGTTGAACACAATTTTCTGTTAAAGTACCACAGATTCTCGTTGGGGTTGAGATCTGAACTTGGTCATTGCAGAACATTCATTGTTTTGGGTGTTTTGGGGTCTGTGCTGTTTGTGTTGCTTGGGATCATTATAGTAACTTATTTTGAGTGGTCCTTTGTAGATTATAAATAAACTCTTAACGGAGTATCAGTTGAACAGCATATCAGTGAAGCATCTGAATACACTGAGGTAAATATACTGAAGATATCCTGTTGATGCATTACCTGTATAAAGTAGATGTATGGTTAGTGGTATGTTACTTCCTACTTCCAAGCAAAATCTAACCCAGCCATTTCCAAAACCTAATCATAATCTCAATCCTGGCCATATTCCTTCAAAAGTTTTTGGATAATCTTCAGAATGTATTCAGATGCTTCACTGCTGCTTCACCACTGATCTGTTGTTGATGATTCTTAGGAGTCTTTATTTCATCTAAAAAGGACCACTCCAAATTAAGTTCCTTCCATTGTTCTGCTAAAAGGTTCTCCTATGATTTAGTTTTTTTTCTTTTTGGCAGACTGTAGTAGGTTGTCTTGCAGTCATCCTTTAGCTTTAACCTGTCCTTACAGAGAGGACAGCCTCATAACATGATACAGACACTTCAGTTTTGGGAAGGTGTTTTATGAGGAATGGGCAGTGTTAGGTTTGTGCCTTGCGTTGCATTTTGTATTTTGGCCAAACACTTCTTTCTTATCTTATCTAACTACAAAACTTCCTAGGAAACTCCAGGCATGCTGTGGCATATTTATTTCCCCCTAAATAATGTCTTGCTAGACATGCTCCTACACAATCCAATTGTATGCAAAGTTCTTGATACTTAGTACTACAACTGAGTCAATAAACTCAATAGTTCCTTTACAGTAATGGTTGACCTTTCAATTAAGAATAATCTACCAACACATGCTTTTATAACCCAAAACAGAGAGAACTACTGAATAGTAGGAGGACAAAAGTAATAAATACATTTAAAAATCTAACAAATTTTTTTGTTATTTGTGTTATTATTATATTTTAATTATTTCAAAAAAGTTTCTGCAGTTTAGTAGTTTGAGTAGCGCAACAATGGAGAGCTGATATTCTTGTCAGTAAATCACTATTTCACATATATAGCAAGAACTTTATTTAAACTTTATTAATATATACAAAATGAAGAATAAAAATACAATTAAAATATAAAATATTGGTTCTCAGCCTTTTTAAAACAGCATTGATCACACAGCTTTTTATATTGTTCAGACCCTGATCTATATCCAGTATTTTTTTAACCATACAGATTCATCAATCTATTCATCTAAGCTCTCATAATTCTGAAACCCTTTTTCAAATTTTTTGTTTATATTATTCCTTGTGAGATCCAGGTATGAATATTTTTGGATGTTGTCATTAGCTTTTGATTTGACCTGTACAGTCACTGCACAGCTGCAAATGTAAGTTGGTGAAAAGGGCAATCACAAATGATGGGGTATGCACAGTATGTGAGCCACAGGCTGGATAATCTCTAATGAGGGCCTTTGTGTGTGTGGTGATGGTGGTGGCAGGGTACGATACTCAGTAGTCTTGTCTGAACACCAACAATCAATGTCTGATTGTTCTAGAACACAAACTGCGATATTCTTGCCCTGATGGGTAAGCATGTATTACAACCTATATGAAATATGCACCTGTTATGATCACTTAACACATACATAAACTCACTACAGATGACTACTATGAGACTACTATGAAGAAGACACTAATGTGTGGTGTGCCAGTAACAGTACTAACACAATACAACTTTTCGGTGTGTGCGTGTGAGTGTATGTGTGTAAGTATGCATGGATTTCTTCATTAATTATCATTATTTTGTTTACAAAGATAAAAGTGGTTATTTGCTGCACTGTGGGATTTCTGCATGCCCAGTAACCCTGGTGATAATTATAATTCATCTGCAGTATGTAAACATCTTCAAAATACAAAGGCTGTATCAGCTAATTACTCACTGCTACAGAAGGGACACTCGGCTTGAGATAAATTGATTAGAAGAAACAATCAAAATAAATAATGAAATTAAAAAACAAGTACAGCAGGAATGGAAAATCACATGCCAATCATTTGGGTAACTGCCTCATGTCTGCTTTTACATTTTGTTTGGGCTACACCAAAGCTACCTTGTAAAAAATCAGGCACACACACTGCCAATTGTTCTGTGCTTGAAGTTATTCACTAGTTTCTATCTTTGAATTCATAGATTTTTAACTGATCATGAAAATGTCTTGTAGGTCTCTATTAGTCACGAAATATTTGTAAGGTAAAACAAGCTACATTAGATACACTGCCAATCTCTATCAAATAAAAAGATTGTGTCACTGAAAAAAAGATTCACTGACAAATTCAAATTCTATTTAAAAAGACAAATTAACAAAAAAATATTTAATGGCAATGGCTCCACATGCTTTACCTATGACACGACACAAGTGGAGAGATAAGCTAATTAGCTTTTTTAAACGTGTTGAAATGGGACACGTCTACAAATCCATGAACGTTCAGGAACTGTCTATATTACCATTTTACCAATACATTTACTCAAGTTTGTCAGTTTGGTTTCCTGTTTTAAAATGCATGTTTTGACAACAGGGAGTAGTTGTAGTTGGGTTTAGGCCTACCTATTTCAAGACAAGCAAAATTGTAAGGAACAGCATAATCTAGCATCCAGTATATTCCAAGCAATTTCCACATCAATGGGTGATTTATTTTATTGTTCATTGGACTTTTTCCAGCATGCTAAAATCAGGAACAAATGGAAAATGGAATGGGATTTTAGAAAACAGAATTTTCTAGTGAATTCAATGCACTCACATGGGTCTACAGATGACGAGGTCTCCTTTGTTCGTGCCATAGGCCAGGCCCATCCCAGGCTCAGGAAGCCAGCGGGCAGAGTTAATGCTGACATGCCTGCGCTGCTCTGTCCCCATCGGGTACACCACGTCAAACACCCTCTGCAACACACAATTTTTCACACATTAATCAACACTCGAATCGTCCAGACCCCCTTTCCCCATATGGCTCCCCAGGTCTGTACATATTGCTGTATTTAATGTCACCAAATAAACATCTTAGACAATGTAAAATTCTGTGGAATATTCAAACTCTGTATTATACTGTCTTTATTCAGCTACTGTGTAAAATTGCATCCAGTCACATTTGTGAATGAAACTGAAATCTGAATCTAAATTTTTATTATATAGCTAATCATTTGCTGTAGAATCAAAATCAATTCAATGTGTGAGGTCTGAAATTTACAGCCTACAGCATGGTCAAAAGGCATTCATTCACCCATTTATTCATTCATTCATTTCTAAGACTCTTGCTGTGACAGGGACTGACTCCCTGTTACACTGCTGTCTCTTGGTGTTCTATTCTCGCTGTTCTTGTCTGTCAACCACAACATACAACTCACAGTTCACTGACTCTGGAAAAAAGAAAATAGGTCAAACACACATCTGCCAAAAAAGAAAAAACAGACCCATTCATCTGTAGATGGCTGAAGCTCTTTCTTACTCTTCCTATTCTATCCCCTCTGTCTCTGTCTCTTCAAGACAGGGATAAAAGCCGCCAAGGTTGGCAGTTCAAAGAGAGTCTTTAGGGAAGAGTGTGTGTGTTGTATGTGTTTGCCTGGGTGCAGTAGATAATGTGAATGTTTTTAGCCCAGTGCTGGTAATGTTGTGGCTTTACTGAAGCTCTGTGTGTGTGTGTGTGTGTGTGTGTAAGTGAATATGTATCAGGTCTGTACAATTAACAGTGCAATAATTGACAGTATTTCAACACCACAGCTAATGGACTGAATCACAAATATTCAGCAAAAACAAACAGGTGCTCATAGGAAACATGGGAATTTGCTCCTACAGAACATCCTGTCAGTCTGGTCTATGTGTGATCTGTGTGTACAGAATGTAATCAACTATTTTAATTAAGAAATCACAAATAACTGATCTGTTAAATAACTGCAGTTGTAAGTGTATATATGTATCAGTTGGAATCTGTGTGGAAGATCATACAATGCCTGCTAGGTCACCACTGCTAGGTCACACACACACATGCTACATTAGAACAGATGCAGGTAAACACAGATACAGTCAAAACAGGAATTTCTCATTTCAAAGAAAGTAGTTGATATGTAGTAGTTGATGTGAGCTAGTCTGAAGAACAAAGCTTGGTTCCAGATTTGAATTTGTTCAAGTCTATCACCAGCTTACTGATTTACCAAACCAGGTATTGGATAATAACTACAAATATTACTAGACTCCCATTCTGAGAGAACTTGGAAATGTTTGGAAATGAACGCTGTGATGTAAAATCACCACTGCATGTATAAATGTTATTTGTATATATTTTAATATTTGTGTTAACTAGGCAAATAAGCACTTTCAGAGCTTTTTTTATTCTAAATTTGCCTAAAATCTTTGCAAAGTACTGTATATGTTTAACAAATCTGTTAGACATTACAGTGATGAGAAATTAGGAAATTCTGATAAAAATAGTGTGTCTATGAATGGATGTAGTTTTGTATTAGAATGTACAGTTTTTGTTGGGTAAACAGATCGAACTAACCACTTCTTTAAGCAAATAGCAAAAATACAAAAGAACATACTACTACTACTGAATAATGAAATGCTAATTAATTACATCCAAATCTAAGTCGGTGAAAGAAGGTAAGCAATTTTGGCTATAACCATTTATAAAACATGGAGAAAGGTGTTTGGAGCAGGAATCAAGCTGTTTCTGCTCAAAACTGGAAATTAAACATGTTTTGTTTGTAATTCTAGAAACGGGATCAGACAAAAACAAACCTGTCTTTTATGAAGACATTTAGTTTAGATATTCCCTGAACTAATGACTTCTTATGCTCATTTTCTTTTCTTTTTTTTTACCCAATTTATTTCTCCACTTTAGGATAGTCAATTGTCCAACCAATTTGTTAGTACTCTCGTGCTATCACATGTAACGCTCCTGATGCTGGAAAGGTGAGTATGGACACAAGCTTCTACCGACACATGCACAACCAGCCACCAACCAACTTTTCGAACTGTTGCTGATGCAATGTCACCAGGCAACCAACCACGCTCAGAGGAAAGTGCTGGGTACCTATCTCTGAATCATTGACTAGCAGGCGCCCAGCCATCGTCACATTAAGGTGATGTGGAGCAAGGCAGAAAAAGAGAACCATCTTCCCTCTGGGTGAGAGAAAGGCCAATTGTGCTTTCAGGCTCTGGCTACTGATAGCAGACAGCATGACCTGGGAGCTCATTTATCCCACATGCCATGTATTTAATTACATAGTGACTTATCATTGTTGGAATGGAATCATTGTTTCATTCACAGTATTTTATTTGACCTAAGTAAACCTAGTCCAGCTGCCTATTACAACATGGAAGTATTTTTGCTAGCTTTTCTCTTTTTACAGTCTGCTTTAAAATTTAGTAATTAATAACACATATGTTGAAAAAGTCAAAATGTCAAAATATTTCTGCACAATCCATCAACATAATCAAGACTGCCCTTCTGCCCTCCATGCACATTACAATCATTGTTATTATAATAGTTTTGTTGGATGTATGTAGCATATATTCTTATAAACCCATCAGAGATTCAACAATACTTTAAAATTTGGAAATACTACAAAGAATGAGTAAACAATTAATATATGCTGGTAAAAACAAATATTCATAAAAAAACAATAAGACATAAAAACTCTCACTTGAATAACCCTGCTGGTGTTACTGTAACGACGGCTGAAATCTAGTGTCCTATGGGGGCAGTGCTGCGGCTAAGGTTTACGGTGGTTAATATAAATTTTGTTCCTATATGTCTTCTGATATGTTTGGTTTAAAAATCCCTTACAGAGAAAATTGAAATCTAATAACAGATGGCAGTCAAAATCCTGATTTATTTTTCAAACATTTTAACTGTAATAGGCCTTTAAAGAGCCTAAACCCTGTAATCCCTCAGAGTCAGACAAAATGAGCTGTTCTCTTCCCTAAGACTCAGCACTAACAGCCACTAACTGCCTCGCTCAACTTGTTACTGCACCTTATTAATACAGCACAAGCTGTGAATGTTACAGTGAGTTACAGTGAATGAGAAAAACAGCTCTTGCTAGGGTGATGATGTAACTAGAGTGCCGACCATGTCAGAACACACAAAGGTCTGCAGAGCAGCTTTATTTAGACTTTAGATAATGTCTCTGAAGAGGAGAAATTATTGCGTTCAGTTTCTTTTTCACTGCAGCTCACAACAAAAATGAAAAAACTACTCGCTGTGTTATCTAGCCGAGAAACAAAATCGGAAAAGGGGAGAACATACCGTTCCGGAGTCTTACTAGCATGCTTTAGGCTGTAATTAAGTTTAGTTGACCCCTACTGCCCCAGTCTGTGTCCATTGTGTTTTATATGCCTGGATAATAGCATTATATAACTGTCATCAGCAGTGACACCTAACGTAATGACAAAGCTTCCATGATCGCAATCACTCAGGTCTCAAGTATTAGGTACATTTCTTTTTCAGATATCACTCCTCAATTATTTATCATGTTCACACACAATCCAAAATGAAAAGCTACACAAGTTCCACAAGCTAGGCCTGATACCTACCTCGTTCAACTTTTCAACAGTTAGACCTCAATCACCTCCAGCACAACAGGCTTCCCAAGGCTACAGTTTACGTCCTATGCTGTATATCCACATTACTCAAGACCGTGTTGCCTTCCACAGAATCAATACCACCATCTGATGCAAATCTGTCATGCATGAAGCCAGGTCAACAATCAATCCTTAAATGACAACAAAATAATGGAGATGATCATGAAAAAGAGACAGCGGCATAAACCTTTACTCATAAAAGAAACAGTTTGAAAAAGGGAGTGTGTGAACACCTTCAAATTTCCTGCCAACAACATTAGTTAGTGTCTGTGGTTACACACATTATGTGCACGTTGGGACAGCCTTCAGTAGGATATACCACATAATGGCCCTTTGGGGGACCCACAAGATGATCATGGACAAAGATCTACCCCCAGCTAGGTAGTATATTGCACAGAATTACATAATTGTATATAGGGCCCTATGGTTTCCATGATGCATAAAACATGTAATGGCATAATTGCTAAACTTTTCCTGCTGTTACTAAATGGTATTTTAATAAAATGTTTCAGTGTTTATATAAGTTGTGTACAACTCCTAAAAATAATACAATAAATAAAAATAAATAAATAAAAAATCCTCCTGCTGGAAAGAATTCAACTCAACTTCCAGTAATATACAGTTTTAAAGACACAGCAAAGAATGCTGCAATACATTCTTTGTCTTTGTCAGCTACCTTCAGGCACATACTCTGAGCACATAGTGGTGCAAATGCGCACAGCAACCAGTATGGTTTGTCCACTGTGTGTGCCTCTAGTCAGATGAGATGCATTTGGGTGTATTGGGGCGAGAGGAACACCGGGGAGAACAGGAGGGAAAATTAGCTGCCCCTGCTCAACTCTCCGAAATAAATCCATGCTGAGAATGAGTCGAAAATCCCATCGAGCAGAGGGCTTATGAAAACAGCAGCCAGGAGCCTACCCTACAGCATCCTCCATTAATGCCTTGGACTTGACTCAACTAAACGCTCTCTCTCCCTCTCTTTCTGTATTTAGGTCAGGTTCTTAATCAAAGGTCTTAGCTTGCCCCTTGTTCTATTCCTCATTTTTTTTGTATTTAAACACATCCATTTCACACATATATGGCGCATTTCTAAAGATTTCCAAGAATTTCTTAAATCTGAATTTTTCAAGTTTAGGGTCAGAGTATCTCTTCACACAGTGCTCTAGGTCACAGGGTTTTCATTATAGTAAATAGTGATCTGAATGGCACGTCCAGACAGGAACGCCACCGCGATACCACTAGCTCTTGGAGAAGACTCCTGTCTTAGGGTGGCAATGGTATTCGATTTTTACATTATGATAACTTTCACAGGATACGACATTTCACAATTTTTCCCTCTTGTTGTTGTTCTTCTTCACATTATTATTACTGGCTCTTAAAGTAATGAAAACAGGGAAGTGAGTCAGTTCTTGAAGGTGAGGTGTTAAAGGCAAGAAAAACGGTCAAGCGTAAGAATCTGAGCCACTTTCACGAGGATTGTGATGGCTACACTGGCTCAGACAAAACATCTGGGAAGTCTTGTCGTTTTTTTCTGTTATGCAGAAGTCAGTACCTATCAAAACTGATCCAAGAAAGCACAACACGTGTTGCACTTAAATTTCATTAATGCGATCAATGGAGGCCTCACCTCAAAACTTGGTGACAGATTACAGCCCTTCAGAGGTCTTGTGGAGTTGCATTGGAGACGCATTAAATGGTCTGATCTGTAGCACAAGGGGGGCCTACTAGATATTAGACAAGTGGTATTATTCTCTGATCTGTGTATACTGTATCATGTTACAAATATTAAAGACGTCTCCACCAAAAACAACTAATACGAGCCAGTATGTGAGAATAGGTTGTGAAAAGAAGGATTTAAACCCAATTAAAGTGAAGTTTGTGCTCATATTGCACTCACAATTTTATTCATAAATCTGATTGTGACTCCAAAAATAACTGTAAAACTGAGTGAAAAACTCTTCTGAGATGTCAACACAGCCATGTTTCTGATGTCAAGAGGCATGACTAATGATGTCAAAAACATCTCTCACTGTCCCAGAAAAGATATCCCAAAAATATTCCTTGTCTTTTAGGGAGTATTTTACTTTGTAATCTGAATGCAGCACACCCCTGGGACAGAACAACAAATAATTAGGTGTGCAATGTGCATTCTGCCAGTCAGACACCGTGCCATACATGGCATCTTTGGATCAGGCATTTCTCTACAGACCCACTGACCTGTTTCTTTAGTCTCCTATAGACTTATCTTCTGAAACTAGGGCTGCATGACAAGGAGAAAAAAACAATACAACAGTTATAATGTGGCATAATGTGGTTGCCATCCAACTTGTAATATATTGTGGGCAGATGCCAATATATAATATTTTCATGTACATATCTGCCAATACTGACATATCAACAAAAACCCATAAGGATTAGCATTGCAGAGAAATGTAACATTTGTTTCTGTAGCCTTACAAAGGCAGTACGTAAATAGATATAACTAAAATATAAGTAAAAAAATATAAGTAATGAGTCAAATCTAAACATTTATCCAATGCCAATTACTCATTTTAAGTATATGCAGATATCAATATGATTCTGGTATCACTGTGCATCTCTATTAAAGCACATTGGGGCTACATCATTTAAGCATTTCCTTTAATCATTCTTATCTAGAATCTCATCTAATACAACATACACACACCCACACATTTACACTCATCCACCAGCCAATGAAACAGAACACCTAAAAACTTCTACCTCACTCTGCCACAAGTGGTGAAGATAATATAACAGACTCAAAAACCCTCCACATCCCTGAAGACAGACAGTGATGCAAAAGAACAATTATTTTAAGATAAAGAAAGGTGGAACAGGCTTAAAGATAAAGCCCCAAACATTAGCTATGCTTCTACTCACTTTAACATTTCAATTATGGTAATTTTCCAGCTAAAGCACACTCCAGTTATACCCGTGTTCCTAATAAGGCCTATAGTAAGATTAAGCATATTTTAAACAGCTAGATAAAGATTTTTTTTGTACATATTCTCACTTCTGTTCTGCCAGTGTTCTCTCCTTGTTTTAGCCTTAGCCAATTGACATTGCTAAAGACAATATGACAGTGTGGTATGACAGTTCCACAAAGGCTGACACAAGCAGTCCTCCAACGCAAGCCTGTCACCAAATCTTTTCATCTACCAGATACACAACATTGTCAAGCTGTTCAGCACACCTGGAGATGTGCGCTGGCTACATGACTCAGTTTGTGTGATGTGTTACAATCTTACTAAAGTGCCAAACCAAAGGTTTCTCTGTAGCAGTGGCGTAGGAGAACCAAAAATGATCCAAAATCTTTCACAGAATCCTTTCAGCAAAATGTGTGAGTGTGAAGAACCTTAAAGTTTAAAGATATTCTCTATAATGCAACAGTTCTATACAGATTCTAGAGTTTGTATGTTGCATATTCAAGACAAGATCTATTGATCTATTTGCAAACCATTGCTGTGAGCTTGCAATACTATTTAAAACTAACCACATAATGTAATTAACTGCATGTTAGTCATGTAATGATGACTTATATAATGGCTTGACATGCTCTACGACCGGTTCAGCAAAACTGATCTGTACATACAACAACCTTCATCGAATTCAAATAATAATAAAATGATTCTGATCAGGTGAATTTAAGATGGCCACAGGGTGGGGGCTGGTAATGTGATACTATAAAATTATATATATAATAAAAATGAAAAAAGGAAAGGAAAAGGAAAAGGAAAAACAAGTAAACCTGGATGAACCAACCCAACATGCTGTTTTTAGTAGTGTAGTGCTGACAGTAACTTACCCTCATAGAGGTCTCCCCACCATGGGGCTGTTGCAGCCGAAACACTTGAGCCACCATGTGATCAGTAACATGATGCAGCAGTATGCGGCGAGATGCTAAACCCACCATCACATAGCGGCCCATTGGAGACAGGCTTACTGAGATGGCATTTGGGCCTGCAAATGAAAATAGAAAGAGAAAAAAAAAAGAGCAAAGAATAAGTGAATAACACAAAAATGGGGAGGAAGGTGGAAAAAAGACCAGAACTAGTGGGTCTAGGACAAAGTAATGGTATGTATGTACAAAAAGAAGTTCGGAAAGGTGGGAAAGGTCAAGTGAGTGTTTTGGTTCATAAGTAATAAATGCAAGCAGGACTGATGTGATGTGTAAATTCCCTAGTGTGTGTAATTAGGCGTGCTGCTGAATTTCAAACACACTGCAGTTTATTTTGAGTGTCGCCCAGAAGGCATGTCAAAACTACAGCTACAATAGTCTAGGAGAGAAATAAAAAATGCCTGACCTATGATTTTGGCATCATAAAAAAAGGAAAGAATGAGAGACGCAAAAAGAAACAAAACCAGAAAATCAGATAAATAGGTTGGTAATACCCTTAGAGCAAAGTGAGAAAGGGTAAGTTGCCCTTGGACACCAATAAGGTCAAAAGGAAACAACATTTACTTTAGTTGTGATTGTTGTTAAATGTTAGCATACTTTCACACACAATCTTGAAAATCAGTAATGCAGCAGGTTCGAAACAGTGAGATCAAAAGACATGGCTGCACAAGTACTTTTATCTGGATTGGTGTTTGGTAAAAAAGTTCCAAGATAATTGTTCGAACAGTGCCTGGTGCTGAATGCCCACTATTGTGACATTTATTAAGGAAATTTCATAATTACTATGACCAGAGGTCTCAGATATGCAAACCTGCAGAGGCGTGAAATTAGCACCTGAAGTGGCTGAGGCGCTAATTACGACTAAAAACGTTTCATGTGAAATCCAAATTCAGTTTCACAGACACCATCCTCTTCCCCCAAGGGCTTGAGCTTGGCACGTGTACAGGCATAGAGGAGCTAACGAGTGGTAATGATGATGAAGAAAAATGAAGATGTGTGGAGCGAGTGTGTCTATGTGAGAATGCATGTACTTCAGTAGGGCTGTCACTATCAATTATATTAGCAATTGAGCAACCTAGCAGTCATTGAGAACTTAAAAAAATGCCAAACAATAAAATAATAGATGTATAATTGTTTAATGATTTAACTGAATTTCTCTACTAGTAAATGTTTCTGGTTGCAACACAAGCCCAAAGCAATTTTGCATTTTTCCCCTTTGCTCACTGATAAAATCTTATGTCATCAGTCCACAGGGCCATTCCTGTTAACTGTCATTTCTTAATTACTTTATGAACAGGCTATCTAACATGCTTTACTATGTTCTTGTAGGCTATATAATATCCTGCTTTGTATTGCATTTATTTTATTTTATTTTAATTATTAGAGTGCTAGGCAGCTAATTATAAGCCCATGGCTGCTGACTGTTGACACAAGGTTTGCGGAGACTGAGTATTTATAAAGCAATTGGCATCATCTCGCATTCCTTAACAATGATTATGTCATAGTCATAGCCATAGTCTAACAAACTAATTAAGGTCTGAGACTTAAATGTTATCTAAGAGCTTAAATCTTTTAAGGTGCCCAAATATTTGCATGAAGAACCTTTCCTTTAAAACGAAAGCCTCATATTTAACTTTATGACTTTTGAAGATCAGTTCATCTTCTACATGCTTTGCTATTCACAGTAAGAGTGGACAATAAGCCTGTATTTTATTGTATTGCGATAATAATTTTTTTATGATACGCAACATGCTTTTCTAAGCATATTGAGAATATAATCAACGCTTTTAAGTACACTCAACTGCATGTTTCATATCAAACAGTGTAATTAGTCTGGTTTAATTGGATGAAGCGCAGCACATTTTGGATAATTGGCTGCTGACAATCCAGAGCTGGAACCAGAGCCTTTACCTAGGCTCCACTGTATTGAGACCGTGTCTGTGCCCCAAATTAAGTCTCTACGTAGAATAACTCAAACAGCTTAATAACTGAATCAGTGTTAAGTAATCACACTCAAATGGCAACAGCACCACCTCATTCCTAAAGTTCAGTCGACTTAATATTACATAATTACATTCAAAAGCAGTCATTGTGAAAGAAATAATAAGTGATCAGAAATTCGATATTTTATGGCTCACCGAAACCTGGATTAGACCTGATCAATATTTAGCACTAACTGAAGCCACCCCTGCAGGCTACAAGTATGTACACAGCCCTAGATTATCAGGCAGAGAGGTGGAGTACATTTAATTTATTTGATCAGAAACGTTAAGACACCTTCGCTTCTTGTTTTTCCATTAACATATCCAATCCCATTACAAATACATTCTCATTAACTAATATTTTCAGGCATCCAGGGACACATTTTTTTGCACAGAATTTTAATGCAGGCATAGCAGTGTGCAGTGATAAAATAATAATTGTAGGAGATTCATTCTGATGATCAAAAAAAGATCTGATCAACAATACATTAACAAAGGTACTTACATCAATCTTAGATTCTGTCTGCATTACTTAAAACGTATCTGGGACTACATGTTACTGTAATCATACCCTGGATTAAGTTTTAACCCAGTGTGTTAGCACTGATAACCTAAATAGTCCTCCTCAAACTTCCTCAAAAGTAGTCTCTGACTATTATGTAATTTTTTTTCTTACTTAATATTTACATCTTAGCCAAAAAAGTATGTACACTCCCCCCTCCCTCCCAGTCCCTTGACTGAAGCGCTCAATAACACTGTTTACAGCCCTACAATTTATTAAAGCCTACTAGACTTAGCTACCTCATAACAAGGTTTAAGGAAAAAAAAACAACAACCTTGCACCACGGTACAATGAACAAACTTGTACCCTAAAACAAAAGGTAGAGAGCGGAAATGGCTGTTGACCAAGCAGGAGGTATTCCACTCTGCCTCGAAGAACAGCCTTATTGAGTACAGAAGGACACTCAGCTCGCTCAGCATATTTGGGCTGAAAAATAAAAACAATCCTAGAGAACTTTTCAGTGTAAACTTATTAACAAATTAGGCAGCTATAGAACCTCAGTTTTTTTTTTTACCAGCAATGTTTTTCAATAATAAAATATAAAATATTGGACAACAAATTATTAAATTCAACCGGTCTGTCACATTGTTTGGCTAATACAGAACAAAACTTAATTGCATAAGAAAGGATGAAAGCAAATTGCTCAATGCAATTTCTTTCAAACTTCTAAAAGAAGTACTGCTCTTTATAATCAGCCCACTTGTAGCAATAGTAAATTTGTCACTTAGTCTGAGCATGTAAATCTTTTAAATTAGCAGTTTATAAACCTTGTGTGCTATGTAATTTCCTACCCTATCATTCATGTTCAATATCCTAGAAAAAACTGTCATTCATGTTCAATATCCTAGAAAAAACTGTGGCCCAAAAACACACTTGCATAGACATATGCTGTATAATAAATTCCAATCTGGATTCAGACCCTCTCATAGCACTGAGACAGCTCTAGTGAAGATTACAAACGATCTTGCCTCGCATCAAGCATGTGTATCCTTATTAGTACTACTCAACCTCAGTGAAGCTTTTGATACGATATATCATACTATCCTCAGGAACAGTATCCACTATTGTGGTTAAAATCTTACTTAACTAAAATTTAGTAAAGGTAAAATACATCAAATTATACAAAAGGGCACTGGGCACAGTTATAAGCAAACATGCTGTTCACGTCCATTGTCATGTAGATGATACATAACTGTACATATACATAAAGCCAAACCTGATGATGAACTTAAAGAAAATTGAGGACTGTGTAAAAGATGTTAGCACTGCGCTGGCTTCAAGTTAAACTCTGTATGCATTATAATCCCTACACTTCCTCACTTACCTGATTTCTTTTCCTATTATAAACCATCACGATCACAGGGTGATGTGAATTATCGGTGAGTTTCCAGAATCCAGAAGTCTTTAGCAGGTGAAAGAGAATTTTCTTGTAAGCCCTCCCAACTCTATGGATACTATAATGTTCGGGGTGCAGACACAGTCTCAATCTTCAAGTCTAGGCTAAAAAAAAATAATCTGTTTAATTTAGCTTTTGGTAAATCATGTTTTCCTTTAGATAAAGTTTGCAGATTCAGGGGATCTTGGGACACAGGTAATAAACTGAGATGCTGGAGCTGTCGTCCAGTTGCTTGCACGCAATCACTTAGGCTTGCAGACAGTGAAGTCGACGGACACCAGTGTTTCTGTATTACCTTCTGGCTCTCTCCTTTTAATTAGGCTTTTTTAGTCAGATTCTAAATCTCTTTACCCTTCTCCTAGGTAATGACTGCCCAATTGTCCGGCTTGCTGCTCATGGAAGACTGACCACTGGGTTACTCCCGTTACCCGCGTCAGACTTACTGCCCACCATCCTGCTACTGCTACCTGCCTACAGACTAATTTAAAGTTTATATAGACGCTATTACATATTACTATTATTATTACCATCATTAACCATAATTACTCATTAACCATTATTATTCTTACCATTCTCTATTATGATTATATTAAATAATATTATGCTTATATCAGCACACTTGAGCAGATGTAAAGACCAGAAGAGGATAGGTTCCCCTTGTGAGTCTTAGTTCAAGGTCAGCCCTAAGGGGTTTGTTTTGTTGATTTGTTGATCTCCTGTCATATTACTGGATTCCTGTAAAGTTGCTTTGTGACAACAGCAGTTGTAAAAAGCGCTAAATAAATAAATAAATGTTTAAATAAAATTACAACTAAACAACTAAATCTGTTGCTACTGATGTATTTTGTCTGCAATCATTTGACAAAATACATCATATTGTGTAAAAAATAGTCTTTAAACATCAGGATATAATATTTATACCATTTTTGTACTCTTTACTCTTAATTCACAGTAACATACCAGGGGTGTTAACACTTGCCACTGTATTGGGTGTGGTTAATATTTCACACAGTGATAATTTACCAAATCTCTTGGTGTAGAGCATCTCTCCCAAGTTGTGGGGTGTGAGAGAGTAGATGGCAAGGATGCCCTCGTCAGGAAAGCCTCGTTGACTGCTGGGTATGAATACAGCTAGAAGCTGTCCATCTGCTGAAATATCACAGCTTGCATCATTGTAGATCTTACAGTTTGGCACCAACACATTCACTGATGCTGAAAAACAAAAAAAGAACATAAAACATCAGCTTTAATTTATGCACTGAAATCTTAATAAACTCAGCATCACATATGTTTACAGAATAGTGTAACCAACAACAAACATATATACAATACAGCTGAAAAGAAAAGAGATTAGGAAGAAAAATGGAGGTTATGGGCTGTAAATAGTACAGAGAGCTAGTACACATTAGATATACTTGTTACTTGTGATGCACCTCTCATGAATCATAAATGACCGTCAAATTGGCAGGTTCAAATTAGATACATTACAGCACATTGCACACAAGTGAAAGCTAAAAGCACACCTCACTTATAGGGCTGTTGATTTAACACTTTGAGACACATTAAAATATATATTGTTTTCAACTACCAGTATTTTATTTGTATAGATTTTTTTATGGTTTACATTAGTGCTATAGTACTTCAATCTAGTCTCAGTCTCAACCTCATTTGGAACCAGCCGAATCCAATGCATCTGTCTAAGGTAACTGTAGAGACTATTTTGCTATTGTTACTGAACAATAGTAACATTTAAAGGAGTACAAATCAGTGTGTTCAACTCTCTACTGTCTCCAATAAAGCCACCATACACCTGGTGACCTTTTAGGGTAGATTGAAACATTATTATTACGTTTTCACATTTAATAATAAACATGGATGGAATGGATGTTGGTTTATATTCAGTTGGCTTTATGTTCTGACTTCTGATGAGGTTTTAAAGAAGTAAGGACACTGGATCATCAGTGCATTGCCTTAGTTTGACTAAGGCTAATAATAATTAATAAGAGTTGTAGGCTATGTATTATGTAATGTTATATTCTGCAAAACATATTAAAAATAATTAAAAATAATATTATTTAGTAGTATTTAGTATTTTTAATAAATGATAATGATTATAGAATGAATGACAAAGGAATGTAATTTTATCTATTTTTTTCTTTTTCTTCTTCATTTTTCTACGGTGAAAAAAAAACCTCTGTCTTGTTTTGGTCACCTCCAGTCTTGGTCTAAACTTTGACTCTGACAAACTCGGCTCAGAGAATTGCAGATTAAGAGTTTTATTCAGCACTTCTGTTCATAAGGACTAAAATGTCCCAGTAATTCTGTAAAGTATTAATTATATTGATTATGAACTTCTGAACAACATCTTAGATAATTAAACTACTTTTTATGTATCATGAATGGCACCTTCGAGCATAAGAATTCAATGTGGATAGGAATTTGGCACAAAACGAATACTTTATATCTGTATGGCACAGAAAGCTAACAGAGATTAGACTGCAGAATCAGCCAGCACTTTCAGTTACTCTGCTCGTTAAATCTAAACCTCTCCATTTGCAAACTGACAGCATCGTCTGATTTTGCGCGACATAATCTCTTCAGTAAATGAGCTGAGAGGTGCTGGAGTGTGCGCTGCTGCTGTAAAACTGATTTACCTCCACAGAGCTGAGCCTCAAAGCCACATCTGTTCTTACTAAACTTATAAATAACACAACGCTCTGGTAGCCAGGAGAGCTGCCAAACACAGTCTCTCTCACACACATACAAGCACGCACCAGAGAGAACTGTCTATATAGGGGTTGTTAATCGCAAGGAAGCCACACACTTATAACCCTCACTCAGCAGTTCTGCTGTGTGCAGGATGAGGCCAGGATGACATCTTGGGGAACAGCACGACACCTCAATTTCATTTAGACTCCTGTTTTAATATGTCAGCCAGCGCTCAGAATAATCCTTTACAGTTTCCTTGGCAATTTGCAGCCTAATTAAACAATTCTTCACCAAGTGGAAGGAACAAATAATAAACAAATATTAGTGATTATTTAAAACACTTCAGAAAGACATAAGTACATGCCCACTCACATTATTAAGAAAAGCTCCAGGCTATGCGCTGAACTAGCCACACATTAAATATGGAAAGCAATTGTTACTGTAAGACAATAAACATGCATGGGATACATCTACTTACAGTAACATACTGTAATGTTTTACGGCAGAGCAGCAGCATAGGTTAGGTCATTGCAATGCTGTTTCTTCTGCTACATCATGAAAGAACTCTGCAAACCTTTCTGCTTCTCTGGAGGTTCATAAATGACCAGACTTTATAGGCAGGCAATTCTAAAAAGAATACTCCAGTGGTTTTCAACCTAATCTCTGCTGTAGCTGTAGTTTACAGTCCAATAATTGTGATGCATTTTCTTGTACTGTGAATAGAGCAAACAAGCAAACAAGCAAAACAAACAAGCTAAACAAAATCAAGGAAGTGAAAGTAGAGAAAGTAGAGAAAGTAGAGGGATACACTCTCACAGACCACCAAAAGTATTCTGAGGCCAATATGCAGTGTAACATTCGGGATGAGGCGGTTAACCAGCCTGGTGTGGGCGAGACTGACAACACTTCGCGTAGAGAAATCCCACAAAAATCATGAACAGCCTAAATAAAATGTTCCTCAATTAATAAATGACATAGATAAATAATATTAAAGGAACACAGCAAATTAATGACAATTAATGAACAAAACCAGACACAAAAACGACACACAAACTGCATGTGTGCAGGCTATGTCCTAAAAAAAAAAATAATAATAATAAATATATATATCATCATACCATACATCAGAGTGTTTTTTTGTTTAAATGGGTTCCACGCCATCCATCCTGCATTCAAATAAGTGGCCTTTGCTTACAGGGTCACCCACTAAGTGAACACTGTGCACAGTTTTAAATCAAGCATTTAATACAGGTTAAACCAAAGCTAAACAGTAAACTGCTGTAAATCAGAAGAAAGAAACTGGTTACTGTTAGCTCAGTTAGCATGATAACATTCTGCTCAAAACAGAATATGCTCAAGTCTGTCTGCATAAACGTTAAGCCGAGAATGACTCAGCGTCAGCGACTTATGTTGAAAAGACAATCATGTATTTAAGACATTAATTCACAGCAGGATGAGCAAGTTTCTAGTACTCCAATGCATAATGTATCATATGATTCTGAAAGTGTTACATCTTTAATATGTAGTGGAAGATCTGTGTCTCTAGACTAAAATTGACGGGTGAACACGGACATGGCCATCCGGACACCACCTGTGAAAGAGAAAATTACCCCAGGACCCCATGGTAAATTGAATTCCATCCATATAGGATTCATGGTAATCAATGGCACAAAGCAGATGCAGCAGATAGAGATTAAGTTAAAAACCTATTCCTATTACCAACCTTTAAGGCTGTCTTACTTACTCAGAGACAGACAGAGGAGTTTCCGAACAACAACAAACTATAGCTACATAAGTGTGTGTGTGTGTGTGTGTTTGTGGATTTCAAAGAGCGCCAGATGGCTTGTTAGGAGGGACGCACTCGCATCTCGAAGTTACAACTTCACGTCTTACCTAAGCACACTCAACTCTCCTCTCGCAGACTGACACAAGAGGCACCATCCCTTAAATTAGCATCTCAAAAACACGAAACCCATACACCAACAACAGCAGTCAAAGCAACACATAACATTAGCTCACAGAACGAAAGCATGTAAACATGTTTATTTAACGGTGGAGGTAATTAAGAGGAAAATAACTAAAGCATAACTGAACCTGCCTCCCACTATGATGGAACCTAATTGAAACTAATGCTTGTACCTTATTGTAAAAACAACCATTATAGCAGTGCAGGAGAGCAGCTGTCAATTTGTAGACATGAATCAGTCCCTACTGTCAGTGCGCAAAGGCTATATAGGGCTTACAGAAGCAGTACAGTAAAGCATCCAGTAAAACATTTCCTTACACAAACAAATCTGACACAAACACCAATCTAGGCATTAGTTATATTGTGGTGATTAATCATCAACATAACAACAGAAAAGGTGGGTTTAATGTCTTGAAATGGGGACTATATATTGAATGTGCTGTCATTTCTACATGCTAAAACTAAACTCCATAAAATACTAGACTGAAATTTGAGGATAATACACACATGAAGTAAAACTGTGATGATAAATAAAAATGAGAAGAGGATAAATATTCCATATCCTTATGTATTCATGTTTTTTTTTTTTTTTTTATAAACAGGTCATTTTGAGGATTTATTTGAACTTTTTAAATGAAGAAACACTGTACAGGATGATAGTCATTTAAAATTCACAGAATTTAATATTAGAATCAAAGAAAAAAAGTAGTTATCTCTACCTGTCATATAGCAAACCAAACTGGTAAAGTTTGAGCCACCTAGTGGGCATAGGGGCAGCAGTAGCCCCACGTCGTCTCCTATAGGGTAAAAGTAATAAAAGTAATATAATGTAAATGTCGAAATAAGTGATTGTACATTTTTTCCTTGTACATGAATGGATCCTTTTAGTGAGGTAGCTAAAAAGTCTAAACATGAATACTGCTATACATCTGCTATACATCCTAATCTCCAGTCAGTCCTCCCTAAATTCCATCAACATGTGGACTTTGCAACGAGAGGAGCGAACGCACCAGACCTTGTTTACACAAACATCCCTAGTGCGTACCAGGCGGAGCCCCGTCTCTACCTCACGTTCTCGGACCACATGTCTGTGTGGCTGACTCCAGCATACACACCTCTCATCAGACGCTCCAGACCAGTTCAGAAGCAGGTAAAAACCTGGCCGGCAGGAGCCATCTCTGCCCTTCAGGACTGTTTTGAGTGCACTGCATGGGATATGTTCAGGGAGGCTGCAACTGAAGGCGACTCTGTTAACTTGGAGGAGTATACAGCATCAGTCACTGGCTACATCAGCAAGTGTATTGATGATGTCACTGTCTCCAAGACCATCACCACACGCCCAAACCAGAAGCCATGGATGACGTGCGCTACTGAGGACCCGCGACTCGGCCTTCAGAGTGGCCATCCGAGAGGCAAAGCGCACACATGCCCAGAGAATCCACAGCCACTTCAAGGACACGGGTGACACGCGGCGCATGTGGCAGGGCATCCAGGAAATCACAAACTACAGGACAATGCCACCGTCTTGTGACAGTGATGCCTTTCTCCCTGATGCCCTGAATGACTTCTATGCATGGTTTGAGGCACAAAACAACACGTTGGTGAGCAAGATCATGCCCAAGCCGGACGAGCAGGTGTTGTGCCTGACTGCAGTAGACGTGAGGAAAACTCTGCGCAGAGTCAACCCACGGAAAGCTGCAGGACCAGACAACATCCCCAGCAGAGTGCTCAGAGAGTGTGCAGACCAGTTGACAGATGTTCTCACGGACATCTTCAACGTCTCCCTGTGCAGCTCCACTGTCCCAACGTGCCTCAAGACCACCACCATCGCCCCCCGTGCCGAAGAAGTCCATGGTGTCCTGCCTCAATGACTACCTTCCTGTTGCTCTCACGCCCATCATCATGAAGTGCTTCGAGAGGCTAGTCATGAGGAACATCAAGACCCACCTGCCCTCTTCATTGGACCCCCTGCAATTTGCATATCGTCCCAACCGCTCCACAGACGATGCCATCACCACCACCCTTCATCTCTCCCTCACCCACCTGGAGAAGGACACCTACGTCAGAATGCTGTTCATGGACTTCAGTTCAGCATTCAACACCATCATCCCACAGAATCTCACCAGGAAGTTAAGCTTGCTGGGCCTCAACACCCCCCTCTGCAACTGGATGCTGGACTTCCTGACGGGGAGGCCCCAGTTAGTCCAGTTCGGGGACAGCAGCTCCAGCACCATCACAATGAACACTGGGGCACTAGGGCAGTGTACTGAGTCCTCTGCTGTTCACCCTGCTGACTCATGACTGTGTTGCAAAACACAGTTCTAACAACATCATAAAGTTCGCTGATGATACAACTGTGCTGGGTCTCATCAGCAAAGGCGACGAGTCAGCATACAGAGAGGAGGTGCAGCAGCTGACAGACTGGTGTACAGTCAACAACCTTCACTGGAATGTAGAGAAGACCAAGGAAATGGTTGTTGACTTCAGGAAAACAAGACACGACCACTCTCCGCTCAACATCAATGGCTCCTCTGTGGAGATCGTTAAGAGCACCAAGTTCCTTGGTGTCCACCTAGCGGAGAACCTCACCTGGTCCCTGAACACCAGCTCTACAGCCAAGAAAGCCCAGCAGCGTCTCTACTTCCTCCGGAAGCTGAGAAAGGCCCGTCTCCCTCCACCCATCCTCACCCTCTTCTATAAAGGGACCATAGAGAGCATCCTAAGCAGCTGCATCACTGCCTGGTTTGGGACCTGCACAGCCTCTGACCGCAAGACCCTCCAACGCATTGTGAGGACAGCTGAGAGGATCATCGGAGTCTCTTCCCATCCGTCATGGACATTTACACTGCCCGCTGCATCCGCAAAGCAACCAGCATTGTGGATGACTCCACCCACCCTTCACACAGACCGTTATCCCTCCTGCCATCAGGAAGAAGGTACCGCAGCATCCGGTCTAACACGACCAGACTCTGCAATAGCTTCTTCCCCCAAGCCATCAGACTTCTCAACTCAACTTCTGAACTGATGTCTTTTCTGTTACATGCACACTCTCTCTCTTCAACCATTTACCCATTACCCATTTAAAATGGGAAGCATTTTTGCACAAAGCATTTGCACTAATAACTTTACTACCTCACTGGACTCAATATTTATTACACACTGCATAATTTGCACACTACCGCCAACTATTTATTATTCTCTGTCTGTACTGTGCTGTGTTGTCTGTCCGCACTTGAATTGTGTTGCACTTATGTTTTTGTATACACTGTCTGTTGCACCATGGTCCTGGAGGAACGTTGTTTCGTTTCACTGTGTACTCTGTATGTAGTTGAAATGACAATAAAACCCACTTGACTTGACTTGACATGACATCTGTTCTCTATCTAATACTCACTGAAACGCTTTCCCTTTTTAACTTGCTTTAAAAAGCCCTACAAGTTGACCTGCACTCTGAACAGATTGACAGCAGTTTTTACCTCTTTGCTTTCTTCAAGGATGACCACAAATGTACTAATTTGTGGTCATCCTTGAAGAAAGCAAATGATAAACGCCAAATAAGATATGACCACTACAGACGGCCTTGTGACAGTTTGACAGAAGATAAAAAATGACAGCAATTAAGTGAAAAATGTGAGAGAAAGGATGAGGGACAGACAGTGAAAACAAAATGACAGGCAGAGGGATAGTGGGCATGATATGATATTTGTTTTTTAATGAATTAAAAAAGGAAACTATGCTTAAAAACATGGGGTTATGGTTAAATTAACATTTAATTAATTGGATTATGACGATGATAAGTACATTTAACTTGAACTTTATTTGTTCAACAAACCCTAACTTAAGTTTTTAAGTAAGGGAACGTATTTGGGTATACACCCATTTGAGTGTCAAGTCCTTTTGTTGGTTTGTCTGTCGAAAGACATGAGTTTATTCAACTTAATACAGTATTGCAAACTATTGGAAAAAATGTGCTTTGAAAACATCAATCATTTGAGGTAATTTGTTGCCTTGAATGAATTGAGTAAACCTAAATTATTAGAGTTTACTTTTCAGAGAGGCTGATTCACTACTAATATCATTTTCTGATCAGTTTACCACTGTGTTCAATGCGCCCTATCAGAATATTATGACTACCTATCGAATAGGAAATAGGAATAACACTTGGTATGACACGGATTCTGCTAACTTTGTGGGATGTTCGCACATTGAGTGTCTCCCAACGGCATAACAGTGGTGCCACACAGACCACTGAGGCCAGAGGCGAACAACAGCTTCGGCGAGTGGTACAGAGCAATTGACGTGCCACTGTGGACCAGTTAGCCTCTATAATAAACACACCTCCATCACCCAATTCTGTCCATGTCACAACATATCACAAGTGTCATCCAAGCAAAGGGTGGTTATTAGGTTGGTGGTCATAATATTCTGATATGACTGTGTATACAAAGTATTGCTGAAACTCTCACTGAAAATTTTACCAGTGGAAGTATCAAAGAAGTAAAGGTTAATGCACACAAGCATTAACAAACCCGGATGGGGACATCTCTAGCACCAACAAGTGGTGAACTTCTACTAAACTTCTACATTACTAAAAACTGCATCACATTATTTTGACAAAAATCATTTACATTTGTTTGCTAATAAAACTGCCTTGATTGCTCAAGGCCCAACACCTACATACATTCACCTGGAGCTGGTACAAACGCTCATAGCAGAAACTCTCATTTGTATATTGCAATCTTCTGCAGTAACAACACCACAACAACCAATTTAACAACAGTTTAACAAACAGATTTCCTAGCCATTAAAATAAACAGAAGGCTGAAAAAAATTGCAACACATTCTGAACACATCCTCAAGCACTAAACTGGGGCTGAGTTTTTGCCAGGTCCTGTGTTTACTGCATAACACTGGCCTTGTAACAGAAGTGCCTGGCCTGACTGAGACCCTGTCCTCTGCCAAGCTGTGCACACTCTCCCTCCAGTAACTACTCCTGTTCGGGGGCATTCAGAAGACATTTTTACTCTCTGCAGATTTGCAGCAGTTAGGAGTTAATGAGCAGCTGGGGCTGCTGGCCATGTCTGCTGCTAAAGGGGTCTGCTGGTGAAAAGATGTAAGGGAATGGAGTGAGAGAGAGGCAGCGTTTGCTCACTCAGCCTGGCTCAGAGTGGCAGCACATGAGAGGATTCAGAAGGGTTTACAGGAGTCAAAAACATAGAGTATCCAGGGTTTCAAGGCCAAGACATATCAGGGGAAAAACACATATGTGTAAACACACACACACACACACACACACACACACACACACACACACACACACACACACACACACAGTCTGATTATCACAAAGAGAAATTTTGAGAACAGATCTTTAGTGCAATTTTTGTGCCTATGAATGTCTTCCTATTATTAGAAGCATTTACATATATACACGCTGCTCCATATGTTAATGGTAGGGGTGTAGTGATTGCATTTGGGCGTGCCAAAGGCCATAGTGTGAAGGAAGTAGCTGAATTTGCAGGTGTATCAAAGCGTGCAGCCATATGGGTCTACCAACAGTGGCAAAAATCCCAGTCTACAGGGAATTCTCATTCTGCTCCATATGTTGATAGGATGCAGTTCCCTGCGCAGTGTTCTTTCGGAAATTGGTTGTGAAGGGCCTGCGTCGACTTCTAGAAGTAATTCTTGCACCTTTAAATTCAACAAATATGTACTATCCAAGTAGAGTCCTAATTTCATATAAATCTGTCAAGTTGCATTGTGGTTAATAACTGCTCAAAATTAATTAAGCAGATCTTCTTGTATGTGCTGATGAAAAAAAAAGCTAAAAAACAAAACAAAAAAACAACTTCTTACTTCTAGAAAAGAATACAAACTTTCCCAAAACACACACACACACACACACACACACACACACACACAGACACACAAACTCTGTCTTTCTCTTTGTCTCAGAAATGTCTGCTGTGCTTTATACTTTCTCTCTCGTCAGCACCACATTTGTATATCACTCGCTCATCTACATATGGCAGTTCCTACGCTTCAAGATGGGGCACCATTTGCACAATCTGCAACAGTCAAACAGACACTCACACTAGCTCTTAATTGCAGCCAAGGAGTTTTGATGCACATTACACTATACACATACTCAACATGTTTTTCCCCAATCCGCATACATATACACTCACCAGTATTCACACATGACTTACTAATAAGCACAATTAATAATGCTGTTTTATGTAGTTAATTAGACATACTTTGCAGTCAAGCCATCGCTTTCATTATATAATTAAAACATTTTCAGTGCTGTTTTTTCGGCATGATTTCTGACCAAGCAGCAAGCTCCCAAGTGTTGAAACTGACTCATAAGCTTGCATACTATAGCTGGGATGCGAATGTACTTCCTCATATTTAAATGATGTTTGCCTTTAGAGAAATACACCCTGAAGTTTTTAACACAGTTCTGATGACTTAGGAATGAGACAGTTGCTAAGTTGTTATTTTAAAACTAAAGAAAGCAAAAATAAATGTTGATGTTTTGTTTACTTATGATTAGTACTGACATCCTTGTATTGCAACACACAGTTCTTGTGTGATTAAAAGGGCTTGTTAAAATCATATTTGGAATTACAGAAGAAGTAAATATGTTTCTGAATAAATTTGACCTAAAAGCAGCTATTTTAAACAGATAAAAGTGCTAAAATTCCACCAAGCTGCTGTAAAGGACTATTTAACATTTGCCAGAAACGTCACAGTTATTATTGCACAATAAATACATGACAAAGTCTAATATTTTTCTCTCATTTGTTTGATTTTGTTCTCCTTATCTACTTTTAGGACTTGAAAACCTGATTAAGTTTTAGGTCAAATATAAGCAGACATATAGAGAACAAAAATAGAAAAAAAGTTTAGAAACTTTTCAGCACCAATGCACATCACCGCTGTCCAATGAAAAACATGTATCTCAATTTTTGCCGTTTTTAGTTTTCTCCACCGTTTGAACCATGTAGCTGCTCCATACATTATGTCACGAATTCTGGACGAACAGACCAATAGAAATGTTCTAAATTATTTAGAATAGGCTCTTGTTTTACACTGACTTCCATTCAAAGAACATTTTGCCTTTACCATTTTGGATATACATGCTTTTCATTGGATAGCGATGATATTCAAAGCACTAGTATTGGGTGGTTCCTTCCAGCACATTTACTTGTGCTACAGCATATTCAGATGACCTGCTAACATCATAAAGCA
This sequence comes from Salminus brasiliensis, assembly GCF_030463535.1. NCBI lineage: Eukaryota > Metazoa > Chordata > Actinopteri > Characiformes > Bryconidae > Salminus > Salminus brasiliensis. Next base: position 7,464,631 of record NC_132902.1, on the reverse strand, counting down.
ACCCTCCAAGTGCTCAGAGCAAATGGTGGCATGTAGTCCAGCAAGACTCCAGCAGGAACCTAATGTGTTTTACGCATTAAAAAAACCTCAATAAAGAGATAAATGGGCAGGCAACAAAAGCTGTCCTTACCACCTGGATACCGCGCAGGATACCTCCAGGCAAGGAGTCCATTATGACCACATTTTGTCTAGCTTTTTAATCACAACTCTGTATGATGGAAAGGATAATACTGGACAGCGACAGCAAAGACAATATCCATCTCAGTCACTACAAACCCAGCATGTAATGAGGCTCTGTTTCATTGCCTCCATTTCTGAACTGACAAACAATCTTTGTTGCTGTAGGCAGTGGATGACGGCCTGAGCTTGTAGGCATAAATTAGTGCTAATGTCCCGAGGAAATCTGTTTTTCCACAGTGTCTTTCAGCTTTAAAAAATTGTACACAAAACTGAAATATTGCAGATGCAAATTGGGAGCGTTTAAAACGCGTTTCTTGATCTTACTCCAGGCCTGTAGCCAGTGAATTACGCTTTATGTGAAAAGGATGGAAGGCAAAGCCGTTCCCACATAAAATGCTGAGTAGGCAAAGACACTGCGGACACATAAAGCAACTCAGAAATGGCTACTGAAAATGTATGCGGTGCAGCACTGTCTTCCTAGTAAAGAAGCACATATTTTAAAAAGTTTCAGAAACAGCATAAGAGGTTAAACAATTCAAGCTACATTTGTTTTTATGATTTGATTTTTATCTTCTGCCAAGACACAAACATGACCGGTCTACTTTAATTTTCTCAGAAAATCAAGGTAGGAGTACTGCTGCTCCACTCAGTCCAGTCACAACAACGCCATAACTTCCAGCTGCAGGCAACTCCAATGAATCTTTGATTTTTTTTTTCTTTTTTAAAGAACTGAATCCCCTTGAGGCTCCAAACACTTTCACTTTGATCTTGTTTTTTTGTTGTTGTTTTTTAACAAAAACAACACATATTGAAGGAGGCCAGAGCCAGGGCAAAAAGTAAGCATGATATGCAGCCGGTGTATCATCATGCTCTGCAATTTGTTCATGAGAAATGTACAGAGAAATGTAATGCCAATCCAGATTAATTTAATCAGTTTATTTAAATACTTGAATTCTAACATTTTACAAATGTTAATGCAGTATGCTCTGGAAAGCACTGCTACATACTCAACCTTTTTTCCACCCGGTTATGTTACAGGATGTGATGCTATCAAACATGTCAATTCCTGTCGCAGTATGCTTGCTGTTGCTGTCAGGTTAACGGATAGTAGCCAGTCAGATGAATTTAAAAAAGCAAGAGTGGAGTATAAAAACATTCATCCAGTAGAATACGTTGCACAAGTAGCGTGAATGCTTCTACGTTCACATGGCTCCTGTACAATCTCATCCTGCATTATTTTATAACAAAAAAAAAACGATCAAATACTAAGTTCAGCTTGATAATCCAAGTATTTTTTTTTTTTATTAAAAAGTTTTTTTCTAATGAGTTTTTTTAATACATTTGATTTCAGGGAACATTGGATAAGCAAGTGTCCCTATATTTCCCTATATATAAGTGAAACTAGGCAGAAAATAAAGAAAAAGGTTACTGAGAAAAAATGGCATCACTGAAATAAATTCAAATGCTAAACAAATATATAAAATAAAATATGAAAAAATTTAATATTTTTTTTGACCATTCAAAAAATGCTGAAGGCCTAAGGGGATCACTTCTGCTAGCATCTTGAGGCCCAAAGTTCTCCTTTAAAGCCTTCAATCTTGAATAATCTGTCTAATGTTTAGGATTCAATATCTCAGTCTTTACAGAGCATATCCACCCTCAATATCTGCTGCTCACCCGCCTCCTTAGGGCATTTAAAGAAAGCCAGAAAAACCTCAGCATGCTCCACTCATCCTCCTGATAAGACTGATTCCTGCACAGACTCTTATTAAAGCCATTACTACTAACATAATTAATCATATTGAGTTCCTCTTTACATATTCATATTAAAATGACAATCACAGATATAATCTTCATTCCACTGAAAAGACTTCTACCATTAATCACTGGTTTCCAGTGGTAAAATCTGAGCACTTAGGCTGACCTCCATTTCTTTATTCATTTTTCATTACTGAGAGTCATTTATTTATTTGATTCCGGAATGTTTTCTCAAAACAATTAATAAGGTGCAAAAGTCTTCTTATGTCGCAATGATACAAATACACTAGTAACACCAGACCAACCACATGTACACTGGATTTACACCACAAACCACTAGACAACACCCTAGCAACCTGGAAAACAACTGCCTATCAACCACCTAGCAACACCAGGATCCCAACCAATCACAACCTATTAACTACCCAATGGCACACCTTGAAACTAGGGCTGCACAATATTTAATTTTTGCATCATCGTCGCAATGTGGGCATGTGCAACAGTCATGTAACAGGATGTGTGATGTATATATATATACATACATACAGTGCCCTCCATAATTATTGGCACCCCTGGTTAAGATGTGTTCTTTAGCTTCTGATAATTTTTTTCTAAATAATATAGGACCACGATGGAAAAAAAGAGTAAAATCCAACCTTTAACTCAAGTGAATTTTAAGGGGGAAAAAAAATCCCCGACTAAGAAATAATTATTCTTCATAAAATCACCTGTTCCACAATTATTGGCACCCCTAACATTTCTTAGGAAATAAATGTAATTAAAGTATTTCTGTCAATTCTACAGTCGTTTACGAAGTTGATCAAAGTATGTAGGAACATTTAATTAGTAATTCACAACTTCCTGTTTCCCTGGGGTATAAATATGACGTGACACAGAGACCATTTCTCTTCAACATGGGAAAGACAAAGGAACATACCATTCAAGTAAGGCAGATGTGTGTTGACCTCCACAAGTCAGGCAATGGCTACAAGAAAATAGCCACTCACCTACACCTGTCCATATCTACTGTCAGAGGAATTATTAAGAAGTTTAAAACAACTGGAAGAGTGGTAAACAAGCCTGGATGAGGACGCAAGTTTATTTTGCCACCACACACAGTGAGGAGGATGATAAGAGAAATAAAAAGGTCTCCAAAGCTCACTGTTACAGAATTGCAACAAATGGTAGCTTGGGGTCACAAAGTCTCCAAAACAACCATCAGGCGCTATCTGCATGCCAACAAGCTGTTTGGGAGGCATGCACAGAAAAAACCTTTTCTCACTCACAATCATAAACGCAAACCCAAACCAAAAAGGGGGTTGTACAAAGTATTAACATCAGGGGTGCCAATAATTGTGGCACACATGATTTGATGTTAAACAATTATTTCTTAAAGTTGTATTTTACTCTTTTTTCCATCGTGGTCCTATATTATTTAGAAAAAAAACTCAATTTATTAGAAGCTAAAGAACACATCTTAACCAGGGGTGCCAATAATTATGGAGGGCACTGTATATAGGTAATACCATAACAATAACCTAGCAACACTACAGCATCTATCTAGCAACACCATATTACAACATAATTGGTTGGTATAATTTAAAGGCATAAAATGGCTATGATTGGACAAATCACATTTTTTAACAAAATGCAACTAGGAGCATATATGTGAAAATGTGAAAAGTAAGGCCTTTTTACAGCAGTCTTCGGACATAGATGCATGACACATGGTTCATGGAGAAACAGAGTTGATATTCAAGTGATATTCTGCATATCTGTTGCGCATACAGGAGAGAGGGGCGCACAGACATGAGAGAATTTCATTTCAAAGCCCTTCTTATGATGTTTCACGTTTTAGCAGCACACTACCACAACCCTGGATGACTAGTAACTATTTATGAAAATACCCTGAAGAATTAAAAGTGAAAAATAACACTAAAATCCATCTAGCATAAGGATTCACTAGCTGCATTCAGCAACTGCCCAGTGGTTTTCTTTAGAAGAGAGTGTCCAGTCAGCGTGTACAGGAGAAGATGTTGGAAGTACTGTCTGAGGTAATCAACCTAATCTTGCAGAGGCAGCAGATAAACATTAAGTTGAAAAATGAAGGTTTCCTTTAAACTAAGCTGAGACATTGGTGCTGTCATCTCACTACTCTGATGTCTGTGATGATGGATGATGAACAGCTTTAATAAGATCTTTAAAAATATCCTCTGGGCCAGATAGAGGTCTGTAAAGAAGACATTTCACAGATACAGGACACACAACCCTGCAGCTGGAAAAATGTGGACACTGTCATCGTCAATTAACTCCAGCAGTGGAAAGACAGCACTCTTGTCTACCAGATGTAGCATATTTGCAAAATACTTGCTTAAAAAGGTTGCTCATGTCCAAACATGCAGTTTCTGGATGCAGGAACATTCACTCCATGCTTCAATTATACTCTGCGTCCTGTACTTATACAAGTTTGTGTTAGATCTACTTACAGTTGGATCTATTTCAACATTTGTGCTTCTGGCGTGTGTTCCCTTTCATTAAATGCAAAAAAACAAACAAACAAACAAAAAAGTGCGCTGTCTACTTTATATTTTAGGTTTCAATTTTACACTGATAAGCCATAACATTACACTGACCTACTTGATGTTAGGCAGGCCACAACAGAACTCTACAAGAGCACTGAAGGTGTCTTAGGTATCTGGCACCAAGAATTTAGCAGCAGATCCTTGAAGTCCTGTTAATTGTGAGGTGGGGCCACCATGGATCTGTTGACGGTTCATTAGTTGTCCCTTCTTGGAGCACTTTTGGTACTGATCACTGCATACCAGAAAAACCTCAAGACCCGCCTATTGTTGGAGAGGAGATGTTCTGACTCAGTCAGAAGTGGCTTTTTTCGATATTTATTGTCTGTCTGTTACTAAGTTTCATCAGTTTCAATAAAAAGGTTACAAAAAAGTCAAAAGTAAAAGTGCCTTCTTTTTCTTTTATATACAAAAGAAAACCAACCGAAATTTTAATTTAGGTACAATTAACTAGAATAGCACAAAGTATCAAAAGTATCAAAAACCTTTTTCCAATATTGTAATTTCAATATTTCAATTCAACACTTTAAATTTCACACTTTTAATAATTTAATTAAATGAGCCAGTACATTTTTGTATTGAAAATCTTGAAAACTAAGGAACAAAATACTGACAGGAAAACAGAAAATAAGGTTATGAAGACACAAGTATCACTGTGACTTCAGACCTGATGGGAACATTTTCTGAAGACTGTAGGCTTCCACTAATCTGGTCTGAGAGGATTACTGCGCTACAGTAATGATGACTGTGTGCTGGTAGCTAACACTCCAGAGGCCCTGCAGTCATTTATCTCTGCTGCTGTTACAACCTAAAAAAAAAAGTGATGGGATATCAGGGAAGTATCTCAGCCCTACCAAACCAGCAACTGGCTATGCGCTTTCAAATAACTTAGCAATATAGAAAAAATGACTGCATACTGGATGAGGACACTTCAAATCAAAACAAACCTCTGCCAGTAAACTGTACATTTCAGAAAGAGAGTCTCAAACGTCATGGCTTACTTGGCCATCTATTTTTCCCAACCTTGTGTATTAACATGAAACCGAGGCCATATTTAACACACAACAGTAATATATATATATATAATAAACATATAATATATAATATATTACCATTAACCTGGAGGAGTATGGCATATCATTACTTGAACTTAGCATGTCGCAAAATTTGCAACTACAGTGGGCTCGTTTTTTTCCCCGCACCTGGATTTCAGTCGCCTCTGCGAGTTGCAGCAATTAATTTGTTTTTCTCCTCTAAAACGAACAGCTCTGAATTCCTGATGAATCTGTCTATACAGTCGAACAACACTTTCTTGTTTTTGTGTTATAGCAGCATTAACACTGAACGCTAACGCTGTCACGTAGTGGGTGTGGCCCATTGCAAATTAGGTTTATTAGCAATAAGTTACAGTTTGCAATAAACCAATCAAACAAGAACAATTTAAATAGCTCAAAACAACTAACATAACAAGGGCTTTAACCAAATGTAATACCTAACGCAGTTTCAGAATTACTCAACTCCTTCACGATAAGTGTCTTTAGTTCTTAGTAGTGCACTCTTTCACTGTCATAACCTGTTGCAAGTTTCAGAGAGCATTCCTGAGCCTTGGTAACTTTAATGTATGCTTGTTATTATTGTCTTTTTGGAAGGTGTTGAATAGTTCTGAGCCTGCAGTCATCTTTAAAAGTGTCCAACACTCTATAACCAAAACTCTGATGCATTGACCAGCAGACAACAGCGCAGGCAAGCATTGCACTGTAGTGATTTAGAGAGAAAGGGTCATCTATCCACCCTGGAGAGAGCTAGGCCAAATATTTTTGGGATCATCAATATTTCTCCATCATTGCTTCATGTGTTCATGCAGGTAAATATAACCTTGTTCTTGTATAACCTTGTATAACAAAGACTGTACAACAACAAACAGTGCTTTCTTATCTACTCACTTCCCATATAGCAAAAAATATAAAGTTTAGCAACTGATATTAAAGCTATTTATATGACTTGTTGCTAAACCACATGTTGTGGTGTCAGACTATGTTCTGATACCACTTGCTTTGTAGTGAATAGTGCTCGTTTTTGAAATGTTGTATTCTGTAGAAAAACGTCCTATATACTCAAACATTACACAGAGTAATGTTATACAGATCATGATTGCAAAACATTACATAGTCTGGATGACTAAACCCCAGATACTGGTGTTACAATATGCATCTACATTTCACCTTTAGAATCGTTCTACAATTTTTTGTTTGAGCAAATCACAATTCCTTTGCTACTGTTGACTCTTAGAAAAAAAGAAATGTCTTTTTCAAACATAGCATGTTGGGCATGTCTTGTGAGAGGAATTTCTTCTGGCAACTTATGAACAGACACTATTGCACGAGTAAGAAAGTTAGATTTACTTATTTAGAAAAACTGACAGGTAACTGCAGGCAGGCAGCCTTATTTCCAGAACATGGTCTCTTAAGGGAGCATGTTTGACATCATTCCCCAGCAAATTAGGTCAGGGTCTGATGTTATTACTGGGAAGGAGTAAAACTGTGATGCATTTAATGATGATTTCATTTTACCGGCTTGTTTCAGGTGATGGCAGAGAGATTCAGGATTTAGGAGACTAATCTTCGATTAAGCATTGTCATATGTTAAGATTCTCAAATTAACATTTTGGAGTGTCAGAGAAGAAGTGGTCCAAAGTCCAGAGAAATACCATACCAATACCACACTGTGAATCGGTATCAAGGGGACAAATACTACTTCTTATATGATCTTGTATGATCTCACACAATTCACAATTGTCACATTCTTAATCTGACACTAAGATATAGAACTATTTCTAAATGACTGTAGCCAGTATACACACATCAATTTCATTATACAGTGGTGATAGCATGATTATATTGATAATTAACATCCAAGTTTCTAAACTCTTCTGCCCTTGCCCTTACCTTCTGCAATCATGACCAATTTAAAATATATGGGCAAAATGGGCAAAGTTTCAGTTTGCAATAAACCAATCCAACAAGAACAATTTAAATGGCTCAACAGCGTCTTAATCCACTGGATCACTTGGGGCCACTTGTTCACTCAATTCTGTATAAATGCACTGAACTGCAGTTGCGACTATCTTTTCCACTGTGTTATGCACTAAACAGAATAACGACACCATCCCTAGTTCTGGGACAGTTAACACAGTTATTGAATGAGTTATAGTTGTTAATGAAAAGGTTTTGGTACCCGGTGTCCTAACTTCCTCAAGTGCACAATTTTCCAACATGCAATTTGCTAGGAAAATAAATGACTGATTACCATAATTACTGTAAACATTACAAGATTAATAAAATTTTAATACCTACGATACATTTCTATTCTCTCTTAGTTGGCCCACTACCTCTAATACAACTACAAAAAGCAAACATACTCACACCTCTATTTATATTTCTATGAACATAAAGCTGGAATGCTGTTGTCTTTCTGTTCATATATGGAACCATAAAGCTTGTTCCGATCTTAATTCTTAAACTGGATGAGCAAACTTCTAAGACCACTGAAGGCAAGAGGAAGGAAAAGAGAGAATGAGAGAGAAAGAGAGACCAACAGAAAGAGGAAAAGAGCAAGTGAGAGAGAGTGCTTTGCTGGGGAAAAACTCCTGTTTTAATGAAGGATAATAATGCCATTATCAGCAGCAGCCCACAGAATGGCTGTCCTCCAGCTGTACTCTGGGCTGATCCGAGCTCCTCCACAGGATTCGGGAAAAAGCCACAGTGCAAAATTACAGTTATCAAAGTGAGGCAAGAGGAAAACTGCCTCAAATTCAACTAAGGTTACCATTACTGGGCAAGGCTCACTGGATCAACTACTGTCAACACACGTGATAAAGTGTCTTTCACTGAGATTATGCTACCCTGTTTATGAAATTATTTATATTCCATGGTTATTTAACTACAAGCGTATTTACAATAATCTGTGGGAAAAAAATCTGGATCAAGGCTGTGTCGAAATGAGAAGTGATAGGATAACGTGAATTACTTTTTGTCCATCTCTATTTATCTATCTATTCTTTTGCTGTCTTTTTTGTGTTGCACACAGGTTATATATGCAGAACACTCACCATTACTGATCTCTGGCAGGTCAAAATTGGTGAAGTCCCACCACTGCATTCGGTAGGTGGTGTTGGCAATGTTACTGGCTACAGCAGACTGACCATCCCCAATCACTGCACCTACACACCACACAAACAGAGAAAACATTTGTTTACAAATGAATAACACAGAAGGTCTAAAACTACTTCACAACTAGGACACAATACAAACAAAAATCATACTGCAATTCCCAGTTGTGACTACAGTATAAGTCTTTTTTTTAATTATACTAATACTTGCTTATGTGCCTCCTTGCCTCAATATCAGCGTCAATCCTTTCAAGTCAAGCTCTTTCAGCCAGAGTTTGTGGTTACCTATATCCAAATTTCATCCGCTGCTGTAAATTAAGGACTTGGATTGTAAATGGTGATTTTGCTGGTCAAGTCAAAATAAGCCAACATTCCATTGTGGGACACTTTTGATTTAAACCCATGTTTTCCAGTTGTCATTTTGTCAATGTGTGTGGGTCAATATTGTGTTTGTGCTTGGATATAAAACACAAAGTTTGCCAATTGCTGGGCGTAAAATGGTCAGGATTGTTGTTGTTATGAAAGAGACCGGTAACCAAGTATTAGAGAAGAAATTTAAATTTTCAATTTTCAATGTAGTATTTACAGAAAACAACGATTGAAAGGGAGGACAATTTTATTTAAATCAACTTAAACTAAAATTTAAATAAATAACTTTTAATAAAAATAAAAACAGAATTAGGAGATAAAGTAAAAAAAAGTATTAATTAACCTTAAAATAGTATGATTTTAAAACAACCAAACTAAAATTTAGAAAAAAAAAAAAAAGAAATATACAAAACTGAAAACAAAATATTAACTAATAGGATATATAATAATAATAATACAAGCAACTAAAAAATTATAACGCAATTAAAATAATAAGAAAAATATGAATAATAGTAAACAGACAAGCCAATGAACATAAGAATAAGGAAATTGATAGAATAAAATAACTAAAAAGTTAAACAATTACAGGCAGTGGAGCTGGTTAGAAATGAAAAGTTGTTAGTGAGTGTTAGTCTTTTGCACATACAGCTTATCTTCCAGTTTTCAAAAGTCTTTATTGAACCCTTGATGTCACATGTTAAGACTGTCCTAAAGTCTTTTTAATTTTTTTTTTTTTAATAAATGACAGAACAAGAAGAAACAAGAAAAAAAAAACAATAGTAAATTAAGAGCTGTGGCAAATGTGACATCTAAAAATCTGAGTAAAATGTAAATGTTAATGCAGGTAAACAGTCAGTCATAGTTATCACCACCACAAACAATTTAGCAATAGGCAGTACCTGACGTAGTATGCAAGTTTGCTGCAGTGCTTTTTTTTTTTTTTAAATTGGCTACGCTATTTAAGACAATCAACAGCTTCCTCCTCATGGAACAGATTCAAAACTGACATTACTGATAACGCACCCTGTAAATAAATCTGAACAAAAACACATGCAGACATGGCTTTACTAATATCTGCTTCCAGCTGCTCTTCTCTAGCCTAAACAAAAATACATCAACCTGTCCTCTCCAGCACTCCTCAGCACAGCTACAATTACAGCACAGGGGAAAGATGGCCAAACAGAACACTTAGTGGTCCATTTGCCATGGGGCTGGTCCCTGTCCAAGCTCTGAGATTAGATTTGCCTTTTATGACTTGGACTCTGGGAGAGGTAATGCAAGCATAAATAACCATTAGACTGAATCTCCCAGTACTCAGCTATGGCCCTATTACCAGTCCACAAATCCTCAGGTACAGTAAGCTGCAAAAGATATTGCTCTAAATTCAGGCTACATACATGTGCCGAGGTAGACATGTCAGCCAAAGTTAGTCTCCACAGCATAAACCAAGCAAAAGGTCCTGGGTTATATTATGTATATTATATACAGTTATGGTCAGAAGTTTACATACACTCCTTAAGGACTTTAAATGTGATTGTGATTTTGTAAATTATAGGATTTCTTTTATTTGTTCTTTTTCTGGGGCAAAATGAGTATACAACATACATCTTTAAAAGGGTAGAGCACATCTGAGAAAGGTGCTTGAAGATTTATACAAGCCAGGGTGTCTCTTAGAGCCATTAAAGAAAAAAAAAACAGATTTTAAGATCATCTGTTTAAGTTATTAGGAGGTTGAAAAAGTGGCAAACTGTCACACTCAACTGAAAGGAAACCAGTTTAGATAGTTAAGAACATACGAACCACCAAGGAACAGTACGTTTCAAAGTTGTAAAAGAACAATTTAAATAAATCACAGCTATCGGTTTATTTTTAGGGTTTTTTCTCCCATTTTTTCCTGCAAAGGGCCTCTACCTCAGTGAGAATTTTGGGCCGTCTTGCATGTATTGGCAAATATGTTTGCATTAAAATACTATACCAGTCTACTGCTTTTGGAGACCTGTATTGGTAAGTGCCAAGTATAGCCTGATTGTTATGACAGCAAAATACACAATAGTGCAAAAAACACAGCAATCCAGGTCTAGTCCATTAGAGGTTAATTAACAGTAACAGGAACAGCATTAGAAAGTGATTAAGTGCAAAACAAACTTGAGATGCAAAAAACAAAAGGAAAACAATGGCTATTTTTAACCTACTTGGGTTCAACTGTAGCGACACACGAATGGGGGAAAAAACAGATGAAAAAACGATTGTGTTTACCATAATTAGCTATGCTTCCACGACAATTTTATCAAAAAATGACAGAGACTGCGAGAGTGGGGGATTAAGAGCTTACTTGTTATCTGAAGCAGCGAGGTTATGTGCTAAACCTCTTTCACGCCTGCTGTTCCCCTTACTGACATGCAAGTTTTCCCCCAAAATGTAACAATTTGCACAAGTGGACAGCTGGAGGTGAATTTCATCAGGTGGACAAAATTAAGCAGCAAGCAGAAAGCCACTGGAGGATATAGTCATTTGCATATTTACCACCACAGAAAGCAAAAGCCAAGATGAAGGACTTCAAAATGTTCAGTTCAAAAGTTCACTTCAATTCAGCTTATTTGTCCATAAGAACAACCACCACAGCTTGTGAGACTTTCACATAAACAACTATACATACCTTTAGTACTGAACAGATAGAGGTAGGACAGAGGTAGAGAGGAGAGTGTGGTGAAGGAAAAATCACAGATACACTGCATGGACAAAAGTATCAGGACACCTGCTCATTCATTGTTTCATCTGAAATCATAGATTGCTGGAGTAACTGTCTCTACTGTCCAAATGAAGGCTCTCTTTTAGATTTTGCCACATTGCAGTGAGGATTTGATGACAAAAGCGTTAGGATGGTTAGGAAGTTAGGATGTTGGACGATCACCACCCCACCTCATCCACAACTCCTCAACTCATTCACAAAAGCATTGGATGGAGAACTGTTATTCCAGAGAACACAGTTCCACAGCTCTAAAACTGGGACCAACACTTATGGGGAGGTGTGGGGGTTGTTTAAGGGTTCATACACCTTTAACCCACGCCTGTCCTTAAGCATGGGGCAAAAAATCTATGTCTATCTGCTCCAGAGTCCAGAATATTGGCAGATAAGAGATAATCCTTTATTAGTCCCACAGTGGGGAAATTCTCAAAGTACTTCTCTATATAGACTTGACAATCTGTGTGTGTGCGCATTTGCAGCAAAGGTAGCTAAATGCATTTTCTTTTAGAAAGGGTGTCCACAAACATTTGGACATCTGGTATATATACACTGAACAACATGTACAAACCCACGTGATAAAGCATTCCTTTTTGATGAATCATCTTACACATAGACCAAGAAGAGGCAAATGGTACGAAACATAGTAACAACCGAAATACAGTGAGAGACGTGCAATGTGAGCACTTGTGCAGTTCAAGAAAACAAACAATAAAGAAAGTGTGTGTGTGCGTGCGTGCGTGTGTGTGTTCTGGGTGGATGATCTGTCAGGTGTGGTCCACGTGGGAGAGTGTTTTCCACACATGGCTGAGCAGAAGATAAACTCAGGAAAAGGAGACAGGAGAACACACACGCATGCAAGAAGGCCCAGATACACACATCCACGCACCAAATGTTATGAGAATAACATTGTGCTCAAGAACATTTCATTTACCAGAGCGTTAAAAATCTCTTATACATATTCATTGAGTGTGTCCATGGTAGCAATAAAATTATAATGACTACATAAGAAAAATGAGTAATAATGAGCTATAATATTACAGTGCCACAAGTACCACAAATATTTTTAGTATCTGCCTAAAATAACTAAATGTTCAATATTTACAAACAAAAACTAGCTAATTTAATACACCTGAACATTTGAATGAATGAATATAAAACAGATTTACTTTATTATTTAAAGTTTCCTGCTGCACATTCTGAATTATTTAGAATGACTTAATTCCTAACTGTAGGGGCTCCTAGTGGTTCAGTGGTCTATTGTGCTGTTACTATGGCCCGAAGGTTGCAAGTTTGAATCCCGGGCAATGCCGCTTTGCCATCAACAGCCAAAGTCTGGGTACTCAAGCCAGGTGATACCGCACTCATGGCAGTTCGAAAAGGGGTTGGCCGGATTCATATGTCACTGAGGAGCCATGTGTGCAAGTCCTTACACTTCTTGCTACTCCGGGAGCATTGCTAGTGCTAGGAAGAGCTCTGAATGGCAGTAGCAAATTGGGAGAAAACAGGAGAAATGTGATAATCAAAAATGACTACAAATACATAAATAAATAAATAATTGCACTGGACAAGTTCTGTCAACATCCTTTTAATGTAATACGCCAGCACTGCTCTTATATAAGTACATAATTCATAATATCTTACATTTAGTGAGCAGAGTTAATTGTCTTGCACTGCACTTTCCTGCGAGCCATCTGGACCACAATCAATTTCACTTAGCAGCCTCTGATATTTTTCATCAACATTATGTTAATAATTACCAGCAAATGGAAACTTAGAGGAACACAATCATGTGCAGCAGACACGCTGTCTCAAAGAGCTGGACTAGAACAGCCTGACTTCAGGCAATATGGAAGGGGGCTTTAAACTAACTTAGGTAAGGGTGAATTTGTTGGTAATGGAGCCCATCAGGACTAGGACTGTTATCCTTTTAATGATTTCATTCATAATCAAGCAATCCACCATTTCTTGTGATTAAATAAGTGATTGCGTACAACAAAAATGAACTTACATAAACGATTACAAACCAAGAGAGAAACAAACAACACTATTTTTACCAGAGTATTGTTATTTGTCATTCTATGAACTGAAAAGGGAGACACTGTATGTGTTTGTATGTGACAGAGATGGAGAGACTGAGGTGCATTAGTGAGCACCATAGTAGCTCTGGGCAGTTTGGCAGCCTAGGTCAGAGCATGGTAAAAATCAACCTTCCAGCCAAGTGAGAGGGGGAGAGAGAGAGGGAGAGAGAGAGTGTAAGAGGTAAAGCGACCTCACCTCACATAAACCAGCCTTGTACAAACCCAGCTGTGCTTTTAGAACAGCCCCACTGGGTCCTTTAAGAAACCATTAACACTGGATGAGTGAGTGTGTGTGTTGGTGTGTTTGTGTGAAGTGAGCTAAATGAGGACATGCTAAGCAAGCTGGGAGTACAGAATGAAAACAGGATAAATTGGGTGGAGAATACATTTCAAGTTCAAACTCTTAACAATGTACTGAAGGACACTGGCCAATTGACACATCGAGCATTCCTTACACTCCAGGAAGGCAAATGAGGGATGATTAGACATGTGATTTACAGCATGGACAGAGGTGAGGGCAGTGTAGGCAGCAGAGAGCAGCGAATGATGCAGGACAGTGGATGTCATTAGTTCTGCACTGACTTGAGTTGACCGGAGCATTTTTAGTGAGTTGTGCACTCAGAAAACAAACAGAAATCGTAAATGATCCCTAACTTTTTCATATTACTACATACTCAAATCAATTTGACCTTTTACACTGACAAATCAAGAAAAGATAAGGGCCATGAGATCCTAGTCACACTGCAGTTTGAAACACATCCCCACTATCTCAAAATGGAGAAGCTAGCTGATGTGGTAGAGCTACATATCCTCCCCACAATGATGCATCAACACAACTGAAGTGATGCAGCACTGGATGTTAAAATGGCAGCAGCTGGGCAGTGTTTTTTATATTTCACCGTCATAGAACCAGGATGCCATCCATTAGACATGTAGCACGTTTAAACTGAGATCTTATGTACACTGAGCATGTGTGACAAACATAGTAATTTCTGCTACGATTTTGCTACACATTGCATTAGCTCCACTAGATCCAATTTTATTTCAGTTAATCATATTAGTTTTTATAATGATTCCACAGTTATTGCAAATGCATATCTTTCGTAGCCACTGCAATTTAGATTGTATTTAGGCTGCAAGGTTCTTCAACCTGCCTCTCTCTGCTAAATTTCTTCGACCTCTCTATGTTAATAAAGCAGCATTATTGGAATTGAAATTTCTTGGGCTCCCCCTACAGTCAGGAAGTGCATTTCTTGGTTTGAGCCACCCCTAAAGGACACCCTTTACACTGAACTGTTGTGTTAGAGTAACACTCAACTTAACTATGGGCACATGATGAAATGCACCATGACCCTGACTGGCCATCTCACATAAAACATACATACAAATAAAAATAATCTTCCATATATTTTTCCCCTTTCCCTGCCTGCATCACATCGCTGCCACTGCACAAACCTTTGCACATGATAGCTGTTGGTCTCCACAGAAATCAATGAGAAGCAAAACAAACAAACAAACAAACAAAAATAAAAACATAAAGGTTGGGTGAGCTGTGGCTTTTGCAAACACAGTTAGGGGGTCTATTTTAACCTTTATCTGCATCTGAAGATAGAAGATGCAATTATCTTTCAACAACTGTGTGAATGCACTGTGTATTTGGCACATACAGCACAAAGCTCCTCTCCTGATTTTTATTTGTTGTAAGTTGTAAGTAGAGACGGCATATCAGTATCGATGGGCATCAGCATGTGGCCGATATCCAGCATGGATGGACAGAAAATGCTGCATTTTGGAGTTTTGGAGGTGAAAAAAGAATGATACAATTCTGTAACAAATGAAAGAATAACATACATCCCCCACTGTGTGATTTTAGCTGTAGCACTGTATTTCTTCTTGTGGGGTGGTAGGCTGTTTCAGCAGTTAAAGCACTTTTAAAGCAGCATTATGTGGCATTTTTATCCTAAAATAATATCTTAATCATGTTGATGCTCCACTGACATGTAATAGGGTGAACAGCCTATAACATAAGTCATAATGCTGTAAAATCCTTTAATATCACCCTACCATTTCATGCTTCTTTCACTGACCGTTCTGTATGCATGTGTAAAGCATGTCCCATAGCAGTGGCTCAAAGTGAGAACTACACTTCACGACTATGGGGGGAACCCAGGAGAAAGTGCCATTTCCAATTCTTGCATAATGCTGCTTAAAAAAAATATTACTCCAATACAAAAATCTCTATTGGTAAGTTCCTTGTATGTAAAAAAAAAAAAAAAAAAAAAAAACAACAAAAAAAAAAAACTCTTCTTACAGTACATTTATATTTCCGCAGAACAATTAGAAGTTTTACCTTCAATTTATTTCTACGTAAATAGGCGATGTGTGAAGGACAGAACGAACAGGGAAGAGCAAAACAGGGAAGCAGAGTGACTTTCTGCAAGTTTCACAGACCAGCAGCTAATCATCCTGCTGAGAAATGCTATGGTGAGTTTCATTATTTGACACACGCACATTATGCCAAGGTGATACATAAAAATAACTCATGATGTCTAGTTAAATATAACAATTGTTGATAATCAGGTGATTTGTTGCACTTCGCAACAGATATGGGAAATTTGATTATTAATAAGTAATGACAACAAAGTTAATAAAAAGCTTATTAATGCCTTGTAATAAGTCACACATTATTTAAAATCATTTATCTCATACAATAACCATATAATAATAAATTAGTTTTTGCTGGTACAAAAGGATGCAAGTAAACATAAATAGAGTAAAAAACAACTAATTTTAAGAAGGTTTTTTGGGGCAAAAAATATTTAAAGAAAGCTAGCTAAAGAATATTTAAGAAAGTTAGTTTAAAGAACAAAGCTTGGTTCCAGGTTTCTCCTGGACACCTTGTGTGGACTGATTTCATTTCATCATCAGCTCACCTAATCTTACATGAATGATTTACATAGTCGTGAGAATGATTTACATTGAGAAGGCATGTGCTGGTACTGTGTGTTATAAAGGAAGGCTGTGGGCCTGATATATTTTGAACAGAGAGAGCAGGGTAAATGAGTTATTTAAAGTTATGCAGTGTGTGAGAGATTCAGTGTGTTAGAGACATTATAAACAAGGAGCCCGGAAAATACCAATAGGAGGATGTACACTTAAACTGACCCAAAAGGACAAGACAAGTTCAATCTGCTCAAATCTACATAAATAAGCCACAGAAGTCTTGGGATTCTGTTCTGTGGAGCAATTGAAAAAATCGGGTCCATGGATCAGCGGTGTGTCTGGAGGAGGGAGAATGAACCAAACACCCTGCCCACAGTGAGGCATGGCCATTGTTCAGTGGTGCTCTGAGGCTGCTTTTCTTCCTCTGGCACTGGAAAACTGTAGCCTGAGGAGGGCAAGACGCATTCATACAGGTATTAGGAAATCCTAGGATAGCCTGTCAAAGATTCCTCAGGAAGGCTGCAACAGCTGGCGTCTGGCTCCACCAGCACATCTTGTTTGCAGCAGGTCATAACAGTAAAAGGCTGCTTTACTGAGCACTAAAGACGCATGTCATGACTGCAGTAGTCATTAAAAGTAGCATTCAGTGTTGCATTTAGGGAAAGAACTTATTAGTTGTATTTGTTGCAAACAGACCTAAATTGTTACAGGGGGTTAAATACTTTTGATTGTAACAGTTCTTTAAGGTAAACTCATTACTGATACAGAAAATCTCCTTTGCCAACAGATAGGGAGGTGAACTATACCATGGTCTGATATATGACACAGATATTAGCATTAGCTTAAACTTTCCATAGCTCTGGTTTCTGCCTGTTCCCATGGTTCTCTGTTCTTTGCTTCCATCTTTACTTCCTTTTCAGTATTTCAGTATTGCTCATTTATGTTTATCTTCTTTATTTGGTTTATTATTAGCCCGCAAAATAATGGGTAGTAGATTCCTTGACTGAAAATTAGTATTGCACCATTTCAGTATTGGTTGGCAACTAATTTAACAGTCAATTAATTGGTGACAATACCACATATGTTTCTCGTGTTAACTAGGAATGATTTAGGGCACACATGAACCGCAGATTAATCAACAAGTTGAACCATAACACTGTAATACAGTGTTACTGTTGCAGTTACTTTTTACAGTAATAATTTTCTCTGGAATTATTAAATGTAGAGCTGTAGTGAAAACACACAGACTGAGCATCGGTCATGTGAACGTGTGGATACAATCGGTATGGAGCCATTAGGCAACACATCTGCAGGGCCATCACTTTGGTGTGTGAGTGGAGAGCAAAGTTGTATCTGTGAGTCTCATTTAGTCACAGGATGAGTGTAAAAAAAGGAGAAATCTTCAAGTCAACCTAGAGACTTAATAAGTGAGGAGATGGTCACTGGTTGAAATATGAATATGAAATATGGGAGTTCTCATAACAGGTAATAGAATGCCCTACCCCAACAAACAAACAGCTTGCTGGTTAAGCCGCGAGCATAGGAGGGTCAGTGATATTGTGACCGCCTCAAAATAAAAGTCACTATTACAAAAAAAGCAGGAACACAAAATTTTTAAACTGAAAGCTACAATTACTGTCTCACATTTGTCACAGTTTTTCCCTTTTCTTCTTTCTGATGCGAAAATGAATGGGAAACTGAAAGAAAAAAGGGAAAATGAAAGTTCATTAAAACATTGAGCTTTTTCAAGACCCACTGCAAAACCTGTAAGGGCAGCTTTTTGGAGTGTGACTGACAGCTCCAACAATACACACAAACCAGATGGAATAGCACATTTTGCATGGCTGAAAGTCTTCTTGAACAAAAGTCAGATTTAGTAATTTCAGTCATTTCTCACTCAGCAGCAGCACGGTGTAGAGAAGAAAAAATCCCCTTAGACACACACCCACACAGACATCCACACACAAAAACTCCCACCAACTGTCTCTCACTCCAGAACCGCCTTCCACGCAGTCATTGCGAAACCGGCTCAGTTATGTGAAATTACCACCATCTTTGAGCCTCGGTTGGAGAGACACCAAAGAAAGGGTATGAATGAAGCAGTGTTTTAATTTGCAGGGTATTACAATTCTAAGGAACATCTCTGAAGCAGCGCACAGCGGTCTGACTGAGATGAAGTGATGCTTTAGGGATTTGGGCAGAGCTCTTTCTAATGCACAGTGTTTGTATGTATTCCCATAACAGGGATTAAGGCACTGCTTCACAAAGAGAGCAGGTTAGAGTCAGCGCTCAGGGAGAAAAGAACAAACATATAGCTTACAGCCACGTGAGCACTTGCGAACACACAACCTCACACAGGCGCACATATCCACATCCACACACACACTTGTCACATTAACAGATTTCAATTGCAGTTTTAATACTGATTTGTTAGATACTGGGTGACAGCAGGGAGACAAGACAGAAATAATGAGGCACTAAAAAGAAAACAGAGCTGAAGAGAGATTTGCAAAAGGCTGGTTGTGGACAGTATGTGTAATGGATGTTTGGGGAGGGGGGAGGTGTGGGAGTTTGGGTGTATATGGTATGGGCAGTCTGTAGAAACCTTACAAACATCAAATTATGTAAGGTTTCTACAGGCTACACATACCACACACCACCAAACTCCCACACCACCCCCAAACACACATATGTATGCAGAGAGAGAGAGAGAGAGAGAGAGAGAGAGAGAGAGAGAGAGAGAGAGAGAGAGAGAGAGAGAGACAATGGAGAGAAAGACAAAGATAATGAGAAAGAAAGAACAAAGAAATGGGGAGGAAAGAGGAAACCAGAAAGTGGCGGAGAAAAAAATGTTAAAGAAAGAGAGAACGAAGACATGATGAAAGTAAACGCAAAAGAGAAATGAAAAAAGGAACAGAAAGAAGAAGAAAACCAGAAAAACAGAAAGAGAAGGGCAGAGACAGCGAGGGGTAGCGAAGAAAGAAAAAAAAAGAAGAGAGTGAGAGAGAGAGAGAGAGAGAGAGAGAGAGAGAGAGAGAGAGAGAGAGAGAGAATAAACTGCTAAAATCTATGCACTTAGTATCAGTTGGTGCCGGGTTTGAGCTCAACATACCGCACCTCTTCTCTTCCTCCTGACCCAGAAACAAGGTCCAATCACATCTCATGGCTACATAATGACCTTCTTCAGCACAGCACTCTGATAGGCTGCTTAGAGAGGTGTTCATGGAAACGACCTCATGGGGTACTTGACTCCTGAAAGTGTCATTACTGTATGAGCAGTTGGGTAGTCTATTATAACAAATATACACAAGCACACACACACACACACACACACACACACACACACACACACACAATTAGAAAAGTGCTGGATAGACCAGAAGACTGGGACCTGGGAGGAGTAGCTTGATTCAAAAAATGAAAACAACGCAATTTTTTTTTTTTTTACCGTAAATGCAGCTGATCAACCAACATGAAGACAGCATTTCTAGTTTAATGAGTAACCAACATCATACAAACATACATCTTTAGCAAATAGTAACGGTGCGTTCTTTTAGCAGCACAGCAGGCTGTTTTTTTCCCCACTGTGACTTTCTAGCCAAACATTTAGAGATGGTGTTGGGGAAACAGGGTGTTGAGTGTTTCAAAGTGGCTGAGAGGAAGTCAGTGTAAACAGACAAGATGTCGGCCTTCATTTAACAAATACTCAGGCTATTGCTAGAATATATATATATATATATATATAATTTTCTTCTTCTACATATTTCAATAGTTTTAAATTAGTAGTTAATGCTATAAAAATTAGGGCACACCTTTTGTAACATATTTAAACATATGGACGTTTGCCAGTCTTCTCAAATGGACATTTGAACAATATGAAGCTAGATGGAGGCAAAACCATGGACATGTCTTTTATTAATTATTTGTAAAATGTAATTAATAGAAATGCAGTTTTCTTTTACGAAAAAGATTAGGGCACCCCCTACATTTCTTAAAATTAGTTAAAATTAGGGCACCCCCTACATTTCATAAAAACTTAAAATTAGAATCAGTTGCATATGATTAGAACATGTTTAGAGGCGTTTTTCGAAAAGTCTGTCTTATTTCAGACCTTCAGAAACAAGGTTGATGTATTTCTTTAAAACATTTAGAGAATTTAGAAATCATTCCACTATACATAAAGCAAACGTGGCTGGGATGCATAAAGAAGTCAGGCACAGGTAGCTCTTGCCACAGTCAATGTCAAATGTACAGCATCTACCATCAGGAAGAGACTGCACTAGTTGGCTTTATTTGGGAGATGTGCAAGATTTCCCTTGCTGTCAAAAACAATAAAAAAAAAACCTACCAAAACAAAAAAAAAAACCTACCAAAAAAAAAAAAAAAAAAAACAAAGATCAGGGCAAGACTAATGTTTTCCAAAGAAGCCTTAGACTGGACTTCAGCAACAGTGTGTTTTGGACTGAGTCTTGCTATGATGTTTTTTAACAGGTTTCCTGAACTTGCTAGTGCTGTCTGCCCTGACCATGTTGGTAGTTTTTTGGTAGTAGTACGTTCTAAACATTTCTAATTGTGTTAAATTAAGATCTTTTTAAAACTCTTCCCAGACTCTGATGCATCTACAACCTTTCTTCTGAAGGACTCGGACAGCTCTTTGGAGCTTTTCATGGTGATACTACTCACTACCACTCACTTCCACACAACTATAAATCCTCCGGGACCCTACCACTAACCATGTTCTGATTTGCTGCACATTTCCTCAGTGGTATATGTTTAGTTATACTGCCTATATCTCGCAATTTTGTTCAAATGAAGGTGAAACTAAATAAGCAAATTTCAGACACCAAACTCGTTTTGGCTGATCACCCACATCTAGGGTAAGGGTCTGTAGTTTTATTTTGTGCCAGATTACTGCCTTAAAACAGCTGTTCTCATACAACATGCAGTAAACACAATCCTGGGACTCATTCTGACATGACAACTGGTTCAAATTTCCAAGCAGAAGAGAGGAGAAGGACAGCAATGAAGAGGATAGAGCGTCTGAGCGAGCAGTGGAGTGTGTCATTTTCCCCCATGCAGAGTTAAAGAGCATTCAGAGAGGGGCATTTCTGAACCTCGAACCACTTTCTGCAATTAGTGTGGGCTAGAAATGGCTATTTGTGTGGGAAAGCGAGAGAGGCAGACTCTTACTTTACAGTGAGATGGAGGGAAACTCTGCATAAATGTTTCAAAAGCAGCCAATGACCAGTGCTCTGAAAATACAGGAGGAGGCAGTGTCAGAGGCAGTCAAGACTCCTTCATTAGCGACAATGAAAGAGATGCCAGGCGTGGGCTAGAGGGGTATAAAAACCCCCAGCATTGAGCTATGGAGCAGTGGAACTGTGTTCTTTGGAATGATGCTATTACAGGTAATTTCCTGTAATGTCCTGACCACACTAATGCTTATATGGCTAAATGCAATCAAATCCTCACGGCAATGCTCCAAAATCTAATAGAAAGCCTTATTCTCTGGAAAAGTAGGGACAGTTATTTCAGCAAAAGCAGTATCAACTCCTTTTTTTAATAGCCTTGATGAAGAAACAACGAATGAGCAGAGGTCCCAATACTTTTGTTTATACTGTGCAGAAGTGTTTTATGAGTGGACAGGGACCAAATAAATGAAACTACTTACACAGTTATTTTAGAGCACACAGCCCTGGGCACTCTTATGTATAGCACTCTTAGCTATTTGAGTACCGATAGCGCCTCCTTGTGGTGAAACCAGCTATAGGTGACTAAGTGAGTGAGTGAGTATGTAAGTGCAACCAGACTAACTCCACAGTGTCTATTTCTGCTTTGTGATGATAATATAATATTACACAACCTAATCAAAAGTCCAGCAAACTGTACAGCTCAGGATGAGGTGACCTAACTGGCTTGTATTTTGAATGGATGAAGCTTTACCTACCTCTAACTGGTGCTGACCAATAACCAAAAGCTGCTTAAACAAATCCACACATTTCAAAACACTTCCCATAGAAATGCCACCATGTGAAAGCCCTGTTTAGGATGTGTGGGTTTGGCACCATGTGCTACCTGAAACACGTGAAGTCAAACATGCAGCACATGGGCCTGAGCAATAGGCCAGCTTGCTAAATACTTACCTGCTCCAGCACAGCTAATATTAGTCTGTGAGTCACAGACTTTCTCCTCCTGTCTAACATTTGATTATTACAGCAGCAGGTGAATAAATGCACCTGCTTCGAAAACCACGACACTGAAATAAAAAGTGAGTATTATGTACCTGCCAAAACTCTGTTGACTGAGGAGTGTGTAGCCAGGCCTGGCTGTCCTCTCTCATGGAAGATTCCAGCATAAGGCAGATATTCAGGGAGGAGGAAACGCCTACAGAAAGAAAGTTACATGACATAAAAGGTCATTAAGCAAAATGAATTAATTTTATTCAATTGAACTAAACAGGAGTTACCTTTGACCTTACCTGGGTACAAAACGCCCAAGGGAGGGTGCAGACATTCGTGCATTACGTGGAGCCCTGTGTCTGTTTCTGTCTCCACTACCCCTGTATATTCACACACACACACACACACACACACACACACACACACACACACACACACACACACACACACACACACACACACACAAAAGAGTTCAGGTCAATTATGATCCACAAGAAGCAAATGTCCCTAGTTCTAGAGAATACAGTGCTAAATAATAAGAATTTCAGTTTAAACATTACAAAGGTAGGGTGTTTTAGGAAAAAATCTATCACCTTTGGGCCACTTTGGGGAACAAACCATTAGCCAACAACTTATAGCTGGTCTAAAGCAAATATGAGTAAATTAATGAGTAACATTTTACAATTTTCAACTTGTCTATATAAAACGCAGTATGCGTATTGGCTATTTTAATCTCTACTAAACTAAATAAATCAGAATGTCTCATTACAAAAACTGCTACTAATAATAAAGTGATTTTACTTCAGTATTAACTGGCAGCACATCTTATCTAAACTGTGTGGCTGTATAATTTCTCAAAACACAAATATTGGATCAATACTAAGCTTTAAAAGACACTAATCGGATGGGGGGGGGGGGGGGGGGGGCAAGGGACATCCTCATGGAGACATTCCTAAACAGCAGTGCTGGTACAGATTGTGTAACTACACTCTCTTCTCTCAGCATTCGGATAGCCATAATGCCTAGAAAAATGAAACTCAACAAAAGAAGAAGGTTTTAACTCTTAAAAGTGTTGGTTTTTCCCTTTAGAGTAATTACAAGTAAAAAAAAAAAGAAATAGGGAGTGTTTTAAAACTTTTGACCATTATGTGTATCTTCACTGGCACAGAAGATCATTGTCTCTTTTGCATGTCATAAAAATGCGTTTATTCCACAGGGTTTAAATGTGAATATATTACGTTTTCTATGATTCCCTTTCGATTTGGAGTTTGGTGCAGCTTGATAGCTTTCTAAAACTAAAAGAGAGCACAAGTAGAAATGCATTTTGATAAGAGCTAAGCAGGGGAGTCAAGCAACATCAACCTTGTGACTTACCCAAGACAAGGTACTTTGAAGGGGGGGGGGTCTGATGAAGTACACATAAACAAGTGCATGCAGTTATTCATAGCGCCAACATTGTACATGCAGACTGTCTGCTCATAAGACCAACATTAACCTAATTAGAAAGCAACACATTTAGGTTCCCTGGGGTTTTAACAAATTGTTTCTAAACTAAGCCAAAGTGTCTTTTTTTTTCTTCTTCATATGCCATCTCTGGCCAAGCGTCCCCAACATTATAACTGGCCAAGCTCTCACTGATTGAAAGAAAAGAGACCCTGTGTCATGCAGGCCAAATGTTCAAAGATTTACCAAAAAAAATGGCATGAATCCATAACAAGCTTTTGTTCTTCCAAACTGGCCAGTGGCACTGTCACATGATGACATGATCTACAAAGGGAACTGGCTCTGGCTAGCACTGGGAGAAGATCCAAAGCCGTTCAAAAAGCTGGAAAAAAGATAAGGTGTCAGCTGCATTTATGCAGGTGAAGGATCTGGGTGCCTTTAAAGCTGCAAATATTTTTCGGTGGTTTAACATCTGATTGTCTGATGCAACGTGTGAGACTTCGACTGCAATGCCACACACACAAACGTGTGCAACAGCACACACAGAGAGAAAAAGAAAGAGAATTATTATCAGCAACCCACACAGCCAGTGATACTGAAAACAGGAACTTAGGTCCTGTATGTATCAAAACATACATCTGATTTTAGTGCAGAGGAAAGAAAAGAATATGGATTTGTTTAACATGAAAATTGCAGTTTTTCCTCATTTTAAAAGGGTTTGTGGAGCTTTTATTTCAATCATGAAAACAAAATGCAAAATTGCAATCTGGCAGTGTGGCACCTGGCACATGTGAAGTACAGAGGAAAGGATTGAATGGCAATGTATTGGACAATTTTTAGCCTATATACGGCAATCAAGCCACGTTCAATTGATCCTGAGAGCTGGTCAGATTGATATTTTGCAAGTTGCTGCAGCATTGCACGAGATCACAAGACCTCATTCAGACCTTCACGGCTGCAGAAACCGCTTTTAACGTTTCTCACATATTTGTGTTAAATGTGTTAAACTAACATGTCTTTTGGGGGGAGGCAGAGTAAAGACTTCTAATACAACTGGATACCCCCCACACTCAGTCCAGTACATTGAGTATCAGAACACAGCAGAGCTAGCAAACATTGCATGCAGAGTTCTGCATGGGAATTCACAGGCTCTCTCAGTTTGTGGTCGACAGCCTTTTAAATGTGGTTAATTAAAAAAGTAAAACACATTTCATCTACAGCGAAAGTGAAGGAACAGAAGTCCTGCATAATAATGCATTACCAATTTTGCCTGAAAAGCTTAATGTGGCATCCAGCCCCACCTTCGATCGGTACTGGTGATCAGCCAATCGAGCTGAAAGACAACTGACATCGATTTAAAAATCACTGATCTCTAAAGTGGAGTGTTTTACCCATTAGACCAGTGGTTATGAACTGTAGTACTGGGGAGCCATTGCTCTGCCCATTTTCTAATCAAATCAAAACAAAGTTTATTTGTGCTGTCTGGACACCAGAAAAAAATACAAGTAAAAATACAAATTTAGATTAAGATTAAAAAAAAAAGCTAAAACAAGAAATAAATAAATAAATAAAAATATACAGAGACAAGAAATAAAACAGTATTTATCATCACTGTCGCACAAAAAACTCCAAAATGTAAACTTTACAGCAGAAGGGAAAAACAACGGATTACCCTGAAAACCGGTTTAAAATTATTTAATTCCAAGTCATTTTGGAGCATTGGTCCATCGTTATTATTTTTTTGACACAACATAAAGAACAACTGTCAGATTCAGTCAAAAAGTGAAAAATGGCTAAACTTAATATATAAGGTATTGGCATGAGAGCAATGATTTATGTACAGATCAAATATAAAAATAGAAAATATCAAAATAGAGATAGAGATTTGGGATATGTATAAAGCTAGATGTAAAAAGTGCAGAATTTGCAGAGGGTTCTCAAAAAATGTGTGTATGTACACAGGTGTGAACGCGGTATCTGGAGTTCTCTTGCTTTTTTAATTAGAGCCATGTGTGCTGGAGCTCGATCCTTTACTATGTCCACATGCTTGGCAGCTTAGCAAGCTCCATGGGGCAGCATGGAAAAGGAATAGGAAAAAGAGAGAGATTCTAAGAAAGAAACAGTTCTTGTCACTTGCTGTGTTATTCAGAAACCTGTGCTGCCCTCCGCAGGTACATTATAAACAGGCACCAAGCGAGAGCTCAATGGACCCTCCAAATCCTATACTTGACAGCAAACACTTTCTTTCACAGAACACACTGGCTAATTAAAAGATTCAGTTGTCCTCTGGAGTTTATCTTCAGCTTCATTCTCGATGTATAAATGCACCTTAAACTATCCCAGGAGATCAGAGAATGGAGACCAGAGAATTGCTGGGTAATGAAAGAATATAAATATAATACAAACAAGGGAAAACAGGCAATATAGAAAAGAAAAAAGAGAATAGGGAGAATAGGCAAGAGTGCTCTCAGTAAGTAGCACTTTTCACATTTTTCCCATGTGTTGTGTACTGCTGTATTCGTGTAGTAACAGAGCAGAATATAGTACAGAACCCCATCCCTTCCAGATCTAATAGTTATTGTAATTTATTTAGTTATAACTGTTTACAGATAAATGAATTTACCATGGTATTTATCATTCCACAGAAAAGCATTACAAAGCGTCTTAAACTGATCAATGTTTTTTATAAAGCAAACCTGAGGGACTGTCCAGATTGTTGGACGTGCCCCCAGGAAGGCAAGCTAATTCATTCTCTCTAATAAAAGTAAAAAACTCTTAGTGTTAATTTGCAAGTGAGTGTAGCTGACTTTTACCTGACTCCAACAAACAATTTTAAGAGACAAAGAAACCTCCCAAAAAGCACCTACAAACACACAAAAAAAAGAGAATTGAGCTGAGAGTCCACATAATTCTTAAAGACCTGAACCAGGTACAAAGGGAAGCAATAAGCATCCTGCTCCTCAGTGGAGGATGCCAGCTCAATGCTCTGATTTATGACTTAAATGTATAAGAACTTTCAGAGATAAACCGGACTGACGTTTATCCACACTTTTAGCTGGGAGTGTGAGCTTATGCCAAAGGCTCAAAAGATGTGTTGTATAAAAACTATAGCACAAAGGGAAAATCCTTAAGAGAGCAAAGAAACTGAGGTCCTTCTCTGTGCTTCCTTTGGGTTCCGGAGGAACAGTCGAAGGTCGTCATGACAAAATCATGTGTTTAAGTGACTTTTCTGAACCTGGATCACGACTTGTCACTTATCGTTTTTCAGGATAATTCTGTTTAGTTCATTGCCGTTATTGAGTGTTTCATGACACTGTTGCTTTAGCTTAGCGTTTCCCAACTAGGCCATCCTGCCCTGACATTTTAGCACATTTTCTGCTTGAAAATGCCAATATCAGAGTAAAGAGTTGTTGATGACCACATTAACATTAGCCACATTAAATGGCCCCATTAACAGCTGGAGTTAGCAATTAGCCTAGCAGGGTCTCTCGCACCGCTTTTGATGTCCACTATTCGGCCAGCAGGCTCAAGCAAGTCTGCTTGAGAGTAGGAATTGTGGCTTAATTCTCAGTCTTAGCAGGGTCTGGCAATGGTATACATTAGTTGGACCAGTTGTGTTTAAATAGGGAAACACTATAATGTGCAGAGCAGTGTGCTGGGACCACAGTTGGTAAACGCTTCTCTAGCTTACGTGTAGTTGTGTTTGATTAGATCATGCCCCAATCGGCTCTCCAACTCCCTATAAAGTGCACGGATTACAAAAGTTACCTTGTATCCAATAGGGAAATGTGCAGTTTGCGCTGCTTGCAAACACAGTGAACCAAGGGTGGGTTCACGTCATGTGACTTAAACCTAATGCAATCCTTAGACTTTTTTCTGGGATTTTCTAGCAAGCAGGTTATTTTTGTGCCACCAGATTGTGTTTTTGCTACATTTTTAGTAACTTCATTAGAGTTTCTCTTTAAGCATTAGGAATTTAGCACTACAGGAAGCAAGTACCACACCAGGTCACATCAATTTACCACATAAAACAAACAATATCAAGCAACATGCTAACAACACAGTGCCATGCCCTGGCCCAATTAGGACAGGAGGTCCCACCTGAGCTGCTTTAGTAATCACCTTACAAGGGATACCATTAGCACAAACCAAGTTCTAGAAGTCTTTCGCATAGTCAGCAGCAAAATACTCCAGAGGAGGTGTTTCTTTAATGAAGGTAAATCAACAGCAACAGCAACAGTTTAAAGCAGTTGGTCTGATGAGTTTTAACAAACAGATCCATTTGGCTCTGTGGATTCAAACAGCCAGAACTAATATACTATGATTTAGTCAGCTCAGCAGTCAGTAGGGGTAGTCATTCAGAGAAACCAGATACAGAGTGGCAGTATGGGGGGGGGGCAGTATTTTTAAATGACTAAATTACAAAATGATTTAAACATTTAAACAGAAATAAGAATAACAGTATTGTACAAAACATTAAATGCAAGTACAATACAATAAAATCAATGCATTATTTGTTTGTATTTTGAAAATGTCTGAAAATAAACTTAGCCTACAACCTCCCTGGTCTGTAAAAGCCCTAGCTTGTGGGAATTGCCAAAAATGGGGACACCTAGTTACTGCCACTGCACACTGCAGCATATTAGGAATGCTGTAACAAAATGGCAATGAAACTATTTTTAACGATTATTGTGTTTGTGAATTTGTATGAATTTACTCACTCAAACTCTTCAAAATCAACCTCACTGTCCATACTGGGGCCTGGGTTGGGGGCAGGGCTATCTGGGGTAGTTGGGGGCCGGAGTCTGTTAGGGTAGCGCAGAGAGCGCTGCCGAATGGTGTCACGTCGGGACAGGTACTGGATCATACGTTGGGCATAATATGCAGCAGGGGATAACCTACAAACACACACAAAAACACATTCACTGAATTAAATTCCCAATATTTGGCTCTAATGCCAGTTTGCAAATGTTATTTCAGATAACTCAAAGATCATTTTGCAGTGAAAACGTCATGTATTAACTCTCACTACATTCTGACCCTTGCCTATAAGCGGAAACTACACATTTAAAGTGATTTATTTAAACAAAGATATCTGTACAAATACTTTCATTAGAAGCACATACACATGGCCCTGCTTGGAAGCAGTAAATGGTCATATTGGATTCAGACCAGTCACATTAAATCTCCTATTTCTACTATTTGTTCATTATGATTTTTATTCAAGCTGATATTTTTCAGACAGAAGGGTCAAGAAAGAGATTCTAAAGTGGTGTAAAATTCATTATATAAATAAAAAAAATAATTAAAAAATAATAATAATAATAATAAAATCAAGAGTGTTAGTAAGGTCAGGATGTTGGGTGATCACCACCCCACTTCATCCAGAAAGTCCTATTCTATTGGCAATCCTTTTCTACAGTGACCTTACAAGCTGTGTGTGCATTTGCACATCTGCATTCAGTAAAAGGGGTGTGGTTAGATTATATAGATAGGTAGATACACAGTCATATCAGAACATTATGAGCACTCCTGGTTTGGAATGAGCTCAAAACACACAGCTGACAGGTTGCTTTTACATCAATGTCCTCTGATTACTTGTGTAGCAGCTGCAATAAGCAGTCAGCCTTCTACCAGATGTCGCCACATAAAGGACAAATAAAGAACCATACAGTACCAAAGGAGGAGTGCCTTGCTATGTAGAAGGACTGTCATTATGAAGAGCATGCTAGCATAAGTAAAAGCACCCTTAACAGGCACAGCTGAAGCCACTAGTTATACAAATCTGTTGGCACAAGTGAACTGATCTTTCAGTCTGTACAAACTGGGTGCGTCCAAAAACTTTTGCTACTGCTCCTGTCCTCCCTCTCCCTTCCTATTGGGAAAATGGGACAGCTGATCCCTTTCAAACATGATGCTGACTACTGAGGAACTGAGCGCTTCACATCGTCTGCTTTCACAACACTCCTAATACTTCCAAGCCAATCGCAGCTGCTGCACAGAGCCAGCACATATGCAGTAATTCTGTCCATTTTAATGTGTTAATTGTGAACGTTTAAACCCCTGCTCATTGCAAAAATACAGTTGCAATGCTGGATGTGGGTACTTTGGTGGGTATTTTAAGTGTCTCAAGATGGTGTAAAAAACAGTTTCCGGGTCACAGAGGAGAGGAGGAAGATCGTATGGGGGGAAAAAACTGTAACTTTTAGGGTTTCTAGACGCACCCATTGGATTCCTTTGCTCGAATCCCAAAACCATAGACAACACTGTGCTGCTAGAAACATTACACTACTGTGTACACTACACTACACAACACAATGACCACTGTGAGCACATACATTTGCTTTACAAAAACTTATATATATATATATATATATATATATATATATATATATATATATATATATATAACTGACATTTATTTTTAAAGTGTTATCAGACGCTCTTGTCCGTATCTATTAGCAAAAAGTTATTTGTTGACCACTCAGACAACAACATAGGATGTAGTCCATCGATACACACAAGCACAGGCAGTGCCATCCTCAAGATTCAGTGCTCATACCTGGACACAATGCACAATATCTGAAACCCTGACAAAAGCAATTCACAATGCAGTGATGAGGATTGTGGGCCAAGACAAGCTATACTAAGGGGCAATGTACCTCTGCCATCAGGTTGGGAGGGGCAGGGTAGACAAATTTAAATCTGATGCAAGCATCTACAAGGTGCAAGGAAAGGCTGAACAGTGATAGAGTGAAGTGACAGAAGACTTAGTCATGATGCTTGATGACATGCACAGAAAGACCGGCCAAGAGCGAGGTGCTGTAGTCAAGTTTTGAAAAGTGGCTGAACAAGAACCTAGAATCTGATCTGATCTTTAGTTCTCGATCATTTCTGTTTTCCAATCATAGTCTAAAACATCTGGATAGATAAAATCCCCTTAATATGGTGTTCTCATAATTGCTATATATACATTTCTAGTATTCATCAGCCCTCTTGTCCAGAGTGACTTACTTTTCAACCATGTTATACATGTAGGCAAGGGTGGAGCCTTGAACAAGCGTGCTTGCCTGGAAGGGGAATTGAACCCTAGTCTACCACGAGGCAAGCAGCATTGTTACTCACTACGCTACAACAAACAATTTCTATATGCTCAAACTTCCTGTGCACTTAAAATGTCACATCTCTGAGAGCATTCACTGTGCAAAAATCACAAATAGAAATGCATTCCCACCTAGGGGTGTGCAATATATATCTATATATATGTCTACGATAATATCTTAATTGTTGTTTTAACGATGTGCGAGCAGACGTTATAGAGTATGTCACTCACTTTGTGGAAACCACTCAAAACACGCCCTAAGAGTTCACATATTCACTGCGCCCTGTTAGCCTGATAGGGCAGACCACTGCGCATGTGCACGGAGTGCATGCAGCACGCTAACATAGCCTACAAGTTCCCCGCAACATAAGCCATTCTGCACGGCACTAGGAGACAAAACACAAGCACCAACACCCTGCCAGTCTGCAGTGTTAAGATTTAGGTGCTAGACTCCAAGCCGAGACCAGCCAAGAACCTGTTGGACCGTAATCCGTGACCAAAACCAGCAAATAATATAATTTTATATATAGGTATATAGGGTGGTCTTGAGATCCAATAATGTCATACCGAGAGAAAGACGGCAAGGAGGTTTGGAGTTTAAACAGCAAAACAAATGGTAAACATAATTCTGTCGTCTGCTGTCTAACTATTATTACACATCTCAAAGTCAATATGAGGATTACTGTAGACATCACAGCAGACTCTGGTGCAGCTCTTGCAGGACATGTCTTCCTTACAGTAAAAGGACTAAAAACGATAAGCAAGCAGTGCAAGTGGCTATGCATATTCAGTGTGTTTAGAAACAGCTGACTTTGCCTTCACACCCTGCACTCAAAGTGCTTTAAAGGCTTTATAAGAGCATGTGTGTTTGCATGTGTGCTTTATGTGCGAGTACTGTAGTGCGGCAGAGAAGTGCAGAGCTCTGTATTAAAATACCACTTCCTGCCCTTTAACTTCCAACAAAACATCACATACTGATTGTGAATTAAAAGTATCCAGTTCTTGGGCTTCCACTTTTATAGAGCATGAGGGGCTTCACCAGACATTGGGCCCTATGAGTAGTGTGTCAGTAGTATATATCTGTTCCACTGCAGGTGTGGACATGGAACTAAGTTGGAAAAAAGCCTCAGGACTGGATTAAGAGGCACTCCATACCAAATACCAACAGAACACACACTTTGCTCTAAATGCTGAGGGGACCAAGGAAATACATTGCAGGATGTATTTGTTGTATTTGTTAATTGCTAATATATACTGAGGCTATTTGCTTGATGCAGACATTGTGTCCTTTAAGCAACCTAAATGACATCTGACTTTCCAGATGAGTTACAGACCTATTGCAATTACTACAGATTTCCCTACAAATTTGGATGATCTTTCTACATCCCAAAGAAAAAAGATTGACCTCACCTAAGGCCAATTCTACCATTCTCCCCAATAAATAAATAAATACAAGTAGGGGTAGGCAATAAGACAATATTTTATGGGATTCTACTATGTTATCGTGATTTAATATGGTTTTCTAAGCATAGCAAGGATATCATCAGTCTGTGAAGAACACTGATCAACTGCACGTTGGATGAAGTGCATAATATATAAGCCACTCTATTAGTCTTTATGCGGCCAGTTGGTGTTGTCAAATCCAATTAAAAGCTAAAGAATACTTTGGATATGTCTGACAGGTTTATGGAGATTTTTCTTCAATATGATAAGAATTCTTCTGTCATCAGCTGTAAAGACCTATTAGTACCTTTATGGTTACGTAGCTTACCAGGTCCCTCCTAATATTCTAAATAGCCCCTTTAGGTCAGCCTAGGGCCTCCGCATCTCTTATGGCACTTGCAGGTGATACAAGGAAAACACTGCTTTGCACTGGTAATGTCATAACTGTAGAAAACAAGTCCTATTCCCTCGCCTACACATTTGGTAGACCCACCCCCTTCTCCAAGGCGAAGCAGGTCTCAGACATGTGTCTACATTGAGCTTACAGTGCAGAAGCAAACTGGAATTTCCCCCTGGATACCCTAAGCGTAGTGTGTCAAAAGGCTGTACTGGCTGAAAGTCAATGGCTTTTCTACTTTCAATTAAAAAAAAACATTATTAACACCAGCAGCAACTTTTCTTTTCCTGATCAATTGAAGAAATGGCAGAAATAGATACAGAAATATCACAAATTCCAAAATCTGGAAACATAGCGCTTTTTTCTCTGTCACTTTGAACCAAAATGCTGTCAAATCAAATAACTGCCTACTGTATGGAACGAACAAATACTTGCTCTCTTACCTGCGCAGGTAGTCGTCATCAGATGTGTCGTCAGGCATTTCCTGGTTTAAGGCATCTTGTGATACTCTCTCAGAGCGAGGGGTGGTGGACTGCCTGTAAACACGTTCCCATTGACCAGTTTCTTGGTTGTAGACCAGCCCTACTGTTTGTTCACTACGCAGGCCAGAGGCAGCACCACGTGGAAAGGCAGAATCAGGCCCTGTAACATGTGTAAAGGCTGAGTCAGGTCCTGGGACATCATTGCTGGGCTCCCCGACTAAACCCTCGGCGGGATGGGGTTCGGCTTGGACTGGTGGGGTCACGCTATGGAATGTGGGGCTTGGGGTCCGCCAGGATGGAGTATCCTCGTGGCTAGGAGGCGTTTGCCGAGTGCGTTCCCAGCGCTGCGTGCCCTGATTGTAGGTAAAGAGGTTGTGGCAGACCCTACAGCGGTTGAGGTGTCCGTGAGAAGTGCCGTCTCCTCCATGAGAGGACTGGTATTGAGATTGGTCAGGCTGCTCAGGAGTGTTTTCCCTTGCATAAGGAGTCTGGTACTGAGACGGCCCAGGACGCTCATGGTCCACGTTGTTATTCAGAAGCTCTTGTGTTTGCTGCTCTTGACTGCCGCCATCCCTACTTACGCCATCTAGTGGCTGTACAAGGTCCTGCAGGTGCTCAAACTCCAAAAAGTAACGGCTCAGGTTACACTGGAGTGCATTGCGAATAGAGGTAGGGCTTGTGCTGCCATCTTCCCCTAGAGGGTGGTGTATGTTAGAGCTTGACCCACTTCCAGATGTGCTACTGCTAGTATGAGTCCACGTCCCTGATGCAGGGAAGCTCCGGTCCTCAGAGGCAGAAGTGTAAACACTAGATTGGCTGGCACTTTCTTGCTGACGGAGAACAGACAGCAGACTGACAGAAGAGGCACTAGTCCTTGGGGGCAGCATGCCATGCCCACTCATCATGCCGTCCATCCAATCTGCTTCTGTCGCCCTGCCCAGTGTGGGTAAGGTCCTCCTCCCAGAAGCAGAGGCAAGGGTTCGCAAAGAGCTTCCTCCTGCATACACGCTGCTAAATGCAGAAGGCCTATTACCCAAGCGCGACTCAGTTGGTAACCGCGTTAGCCGTGGCTCAGTGCGTGCGGAGGTAAAGGTGGAGGCATGTGACTGTCCATCCAGAGAGATGAAGCCTGAAGGGTTTTCATCCGATGAGGGTGAGGACGCAGCAGAACACCGGCTACAGTAACAGGCCATGCCAAGGTGTCGGACGCAGCCATTGTACAGCGGCCGAGGGCGATCCCTCACAGCTGTGTAATGGCTAGAGGACAGCCTAGACGAATCAATACTCTCAGGAGGGATTGCGGCAGGTAGGTCAGTCGCCTGAGGGGACTGGTTCCGTGATGAGAGGATGTGAAGAAAGTTGTGCAGGATGGGAGTGCGTCTTACAGGCTGAGACTGCAGGAAAGAACGCTGTCGGAAATGTGGAAGCTCCACGCTGTCCATCGGAATCTCTGTATCATCATCGCTCTGTTGTACAGCATGTATAAGACAAATTCACACAAAACAGTCCTAAGAACAACTGCTACTATGTTGAAAAAAGTGATGCATTCAAGGTACTTAATTCAAATGTGTCCATTAGCTCATATTAGCTCCAACACAGTTTTGCCTTTCAGTTATATTACATTTAGCAATCACCACCTTGATGTGATGATAATGTATTTACTGCAATGTATTTATTTATTGTGGATATTACATATACCTTATACTCACATACAGCTTTACTGAAATAAGAAATTTTATCATGCCTCTTTTATTCAGTACTCATTTAGTGACCATTAAAGTTTGGCCAATTAAGGCTAGATAGAATCAGTATTGATAAGTATCAGTACCAGGCAAATACCAGGAATAAATGCTATGCAGCACATCGAAGGGAAGAAATAATTAATCTGCTGCAATCTTGTTGGCCTGATTTGCTAATGAAGGTCTGAAACCTTTTTTTTTTTATTGCAGTGCTTAGGGTTTGTCCATACACTTGCACAGGGCATAATGAGCTGCAATTGATTTTTGTAATGCTATCAAAGACATGCATTAGGTAAGTGTGCATCAATAATTGCAATAAAATATTTTTATTAAAGACTTGCTACGATAATAAAAAAAAAAGTGTCAAAATGAATCCTGGCCAATATAGCTAAATCTAGCCTGAATGATGCGGTCAGTTGTGATATAAATATCAATACCTGACAGGTTCTTATCAAATAAATATTTGCCTAATTTACAGTAGCTATTAAAACAGAATCAAAGCAGAATGAGGGGGACAAGACAACTTGAAATTGGCCTAGTATTACGGCTGTTTCACTAGCTTTTACAATGGCCCACTTTGGGATTCTTGTCATAGACACCTTGCCAAAACCAACAAATGTCATTAATTTGGCAGTGAAGCTCAGCAATTACCCACATATACAACAGTATATGCATGCATGAGCTGCCGTTGCCTGTTTAATGAAAGAGTAAACATGCTCCTATACATAGAATTCTTATCTTTTCGTATTTACTGCTGCATTCCAGAGGGTCTGCTCTAGGATCCAAATATACACCAAGCAGCTATAACTTTAAAACCACATAGAGGTGACGTGAATAGCATTGATTATCAATGGCTTATGCAGCTAAACAGTCCATTCTTCCAACATTCCATTAAGTGTTGGTAGCATAAAGATTATAGGGATCTGAGCGACTTTAATACAGGCCAAGTTGGGATGGCTTACTCAAAAAGGTCTGTCATCCTGCGCAAGCATTTCCTTGGTAGGAGAGACACAGCACACTGCGCTGGGGCACTGAAACTTTTTATTTATGTAAGTTTAAGCCCAACCAAAAACATACCTGCTGTGCTGAAGGGTTCACAATAGCAGTCAGAAGGTAATGGCCCAATGGATCAAATCTCACCAGCCTACAAGATAACAAGCAAGAAACATAAACACAATTAGTGATGCGCTCAGTCAAAAGATTTTTTTTATGACAAGCCAATGAATGAGGCTGGTATGACTCAGTATTGTAGAACCATGTGACCGTGCAGAAAAACGGTACAAGGCATCTGGAAAGTAGCTAAATAAAATCGATACATTGGAACTAACTGCACTGTCATTTTCTTTGGGATCTTTACAACAATTCTGCAAATAGTTCTTAAATTATTATAAAAATCAATATTGGCAAAATAAAGCACAGTAAGCTTTTGATGCAGGCAAAATAGTTCTGTTAAACGTTTATAAATTAAACTTCAGTAAACCATAAGACTGTGAATGCACGTATTGAGGTGGAAGAGCTGCTGAACATACAAACATACCTAACAAGTCACTGTCACATTGTTCTTCTGGCTGTCCACAGAATCAAATTATCTTTCAGATAAACTTAATCAACAGTTGTTTCTTAACCCTAGGTATATTGTTCTATTATTATTTAGAATGCATTGTGGATTATTTGGTAAAATGTTAGCATATTTTGTGGATTGCCACAGGGTTCTATTTTAGGTCTATGAAACTTTTGAAACCTTTGTTAATAATAACAGTGCTGTAGTTGTACAGCTGAAGAACTGTACTACAGAGTTTAAGGAGTTAAAGAAACATAAAGTATGCAAATATCCCGGTGTGTGGTCAGATGCACCTAAAAGGGCAAAAGGTTTTATACTCTATTATGCTCTTCTTTAAGCCTTCCTTCTAACTCAACAAGAACAGCATGTCCAATTGTGCTACTTTTGACTCACGATCAAAGATGGCTGTGGCAATACAATACAACCCTCTTAGTCAGTTGCACCACTCAGTTGTTATATGTCATATTCTTTATTATTACTTTTATTATTATTATTTACACCCTATACCTTTAACCCAGGGAATCCCCCATTCATTCATTGTTCCATGATTTTCTCTGACTCTTTCAAAAGGGATAGTGGTGCAGGCCCCCACCTGACTCTCTCAGTTTCACTGCCAGTTTTTACAGCAGCAAATGGCTCTCTACGGCTCCAGTCCCAGAAGTGTAGCTCATTGTTGGTGGCAATGAGAAGAAGCTGAGCCGTGGGGTGGAATGCCAGCGACGCAATGGCTATGTTACTCTCTGTAAACCAGCTCTCACTGCCTCCCTAAGCAGCCAAACACAAACAGACCGCAGAATAAAGCATCAACATATGAGACATATTGCAAGTTTGCAGATACACAGCATAATTATGACACAATTAGCAATATATTACCAAACAAGGTGAAACTTAGATGTGATTGATGTGAGTTAATGATGCCTTGATACATAAGCTCATCAAAGAACATCTGTACATACATAAAAAGAATTATGTGACTGGTTTCAATCTCATTTGCATATTGCAGCCTTCTATGATAGAAGTTTTGCACAGACAAGTACTGAAATAACAAATAACAAATGATTAACAGGCCTCCGGGAAGCACATCAGACATATTCAGAATTCCACACAACAAAAACTGTGGAAGTAACCAGTTCAAAAAGACGTACGTGCAGGTCCCAGATTCGAACTTCCCCATCCAGGCAGCCTGAGGCGATAAGGCCAGGGATGGTGGGGTGGAAGGTTAGGCACCATGGCGTACGTCTGTGACCAACAAGAGAATGAACACACTTTCCTGTCTTCACCTCTGTGATGTAGATGTTGTGGTTGACATGGGTGGAGGCCATAAGAGTCCTGCACAGAGTATAATGCATGAGCACCTGCGCCTCTGTGTGACAACCAGTCAGATTTCTGCTATCTGTCTCTCTCCATAGTAGGCCACTGCAGGCTTTCTAATGCTAATGGCTGAGGTATATTTCAGGTTGTGCATGAATCAGCAAAAAAAATTATCAAATTTCTTTTTTAGCTTTTTTTAAATAAGAGGGAACAAGATTAAGTTTTAAACTAATGAATGTTTGGCAGACCCGTTCTTATTTCCACATTAACCATGTGCTCTAGAAGCGTCTGTCTATGTTAAACTGGCCTGACCTCATCATGGTGTATTTACATTCATCCACCTGATGAAAACAGGTCATGCTATTATGGCAGATTCCCCTTGTATACCGTATGTACTCCCATTATTTTTCTGCTTCTCTATGCAAGATTCCTGCTGTCTTTCTGACCCACTCAGTTTCAGACTCCTGCTGTCTATCTGTCGCCTTAGGGCAGACTTTTGCTAAACTGTTTGTTTTGCAGTTGCCTTCTTCTGTATCTCTATCAAATATCATTCAGCTAAGACAGAATTCTCACCTGTCAGGACTGAAGGCTAACAGGAAAGTTGAACGAGGGCTGTCTGGCAGCTCCACTTTCTGTTAGAGGAAAAAACACACATTAGACTTTGCAGCTTTGCATTAAGTGCTACTTTAGCTAGGGATAGCGTTTGTGCTTTATAATATCTTGCAAAGAACAGAAGAAAACAGTAAGAGTATGAGTCATATTTTACATGAGAAGATATGTTTCTTTTTCTATTTCGGAGAGCACCTATACGATTACAGGCTTTATGTTTGTAAAATGTTTATTATGGCCATTTTAGACAACATAAAAAACATACAAATAACACACAATGCAGCCTAGATTGTCTCTTTCTTAGGAAGGAAAATAGTTGTGGTGTCTGGAAAACAACTGCCAAATAATCTCAATGGACTGTTTTATGTTGTTATGCTCTCTATTTTAGTGAATAGCAAAACAAACTAAAAGGATGTGACAAAATAATGGGTCTGTTCTGCGAGTGCTTGAAGAAGTGGTTTGTAAGATTAAACTTAACAAATGATTTAAAATAACATCTTGGCTGACTCCTCTCCTATACTACAGGGCAAAATCATCCCTGGCAGAAAACTGCACCAATGATTTCACTCAACTTGTCTTTACTATTACACCATAGTATACTGATGCTAAAATCTAATATTTAGTTACACTGATATGATTGTGTGTTTAATAATTATTAGTAGTATGGAAAAATGGGGAAAATACATACATATATATATATATATATATATATATATATATATATATATATATATATATAGTCATAATAATAAGAAATAAGTGCATATATTACAACTTTCAAAAGACCAATAAACATAAAAAGAAGAAAAAGAAGAGAAATAATGATATTATTATTATTATTATTACTAATAATAATATTAATAATAATAATAGTGGTGATATGTAAAATGAATAAACGTTCAGCTGCATGCAATAAACCAATCAAACAAGACCAATTTCAATATCATATAATTTCAATAGCTCAACACAGCTAATAGAACAAGTAGTTTCTCAAACTTCAACATAAAATGCCACTTTTATTGGCTACTGCAGTCTCAGAGTTATTCATCTCTTCATGATATGTGCCTTTAGTACTTAGTAGTGCACCATTTTACTGTTATAACCTGCTGCAAACAAGATGCATAGCCAGACACCAGCTTCTGGCATCGTTCTTAAGAAATCTTAACCCAATCTTCATGAGCAGTGGCCTTCA
Organism: Salminus brasiliensis; assembly: GCF_030463535.1. Classification (NCBI taxonomy): domain Eukaryota; kingdom Metazoa; phylum Chordata; class Actinopteri; order Characiformes; family Bryconidae; genus Salminus; species Salminus brasiliensis. The sequence goes on along the minus strand of NC_132902.1, from coordinate 7,424,352 downwards.
GTTCACTAATATTCTTTGGTTTGTGTGCTGCAACCACCTTCTTCAAATGCCACACTAGAGAGCAGATAACAAACCCCTCGCCAGTCCAGGTATTTAATGTGTTTTTATCAAGCACACCTGATGCAACTAATAAAGCCTTTGATTTGTGACCTGATTTGCAAATGTGTGCGCTTACAAGGGATTTTATTCATGGGGCTGAACAATTCTGAGACTGCAAAAGTCATTAAAAGTGGCATTTTGTGTTGAATTTGAAGTTCTATTAGTTGTGTTGAGCTATTTAAATTGGTGTTGTTTGATTGGTTTGTTGCAAACTGCTGAAAGTTTGTACATTTTGCCAATAAACCTAATTTGCAGTGAGTGGTCGAATAATTTTAATTCCAACTGTAAACTACATTTTTAGAAAATACAGTTATTCTGTCTTTAATAACATCATCAATGGCTGTGCAAAGTTTTGGGCACCTTACAGAGACAGGACCATGCACACACTTTTTGTAGCAGTTTACAACCTCTTAGTTCTTGTAGTTCAAATCTGTTCCCATTTTTCTATACAGTAAGCCTCTAGCTCCAAGATATGCTTTAGTTGTCTTGCATGCACAGCTTGCTTAAGGTTCTACAATATTTAGGTAAAAAGTATCTGTAATACTCTAGGTGCCTCCACTTCCCAGTTAGCAGTTCCCAGTGTTCTTTTCATGAAATGCAGTTAATGTTTCCCTCTAACTTTTGGTTTCTGTGATGAGGCTGCAGGTCATTTTTCCTTCATATGGCTCCTTCATGAAGATTATATTTGTGCAAACAATGATGCACACTGTTCTTGCCGGACATATGAGCAGTTCTCATTTTCCAGATTTCACCCTGACTTCCATAGTTCCCCTGAACTGCCATTTCTTAACAGCCATTCACACTGCATAAACTGCAAACTCTTGACTATCAGTAACTTGAGTTACTGTGCATTACGATTCTCAAATATTTTTTATATTTGCTTTTTTTGTTAGTTCTTTAACATATTATTAAATAGTCATGTTTGTCAGTCTGTATTTGTCCACACTGTCTGGGGCTTACTTGGTTTTGCCATTTCATCTGCCGGGTCTTCTCCTCCACAAGCTCCTGCAACAATTTATGTGAGCCAAGATCTGGCACACCACGCTCCCGACCAGTTAGGATCCGCACCGAGTTCTTCTGCCGGACCTTCATTTTTCTACTCTCTTCCTCCTTAGTAACACTGCTTACTCAACCACTGCTGCAACTATCACGCCATTAGAGCCTTACAAAAAGAGAGAGAGAGAGAGAGAGAGAGAGAGAGAGAGAGAGAGAGAGAAAGAGAAAGAGAGATAAGAGGAAATACTCTACATGAAGAAAAAAAAAAAAATCCTAGCAATAACACTGCCCCAAATTAAAATAGACCCTAATCACTGGTTCAGAAACATCCATGACTGTTACCGTTCTGATCATAAAAGAAATACTAATTAAGACTAATATTTGATTTTATTTGGCCCATAGCTTTATCTTCACCAGGAAACACTTAACCAGATCTAAGCTTACAGAGTTACTCCTCCAGCAGGGAAGAACAGTAAAAATGTAATAAAGTTGTAATGGTGCCTTCAAATACATGTTTATGTATACAAATGACTTCACATTTTCACTAGGATTGCTGTACACTGGAATAAATTCTATTAGCTATGTTTACAGTTAGTCTGGGGAGAAACTTATCTGCTAGTAATAGCAGCTCACTTAAATGATACTTGATACACTTGATATTTTCTGAAGGTGAAATAAGTAAAGCACTACTTTTGGTTTAAAATGGAGGCATCAATGTAACATGTGAGGAGGTACTATTTCTAAAAAATCTGCCACAAGAACCATCACAAACAGTGTAAACTGATACATTTACAAGTGTCACACATTACAAATATAACATGAACTGCAGCAGCCTTGGCTAAAGTGAGAGCCAGAGTCCAGTTTATCACAAATCAAACAGTCCCTTAAAAGTGGAACTTCTTCCTTTCTAACTGTACACAACAAAAAAAAATCCTGATCTGACCCACAGCACCACTTCACAAGTGTAGATTATACTGCCCATTGGCTGAGTCAAGCATTAGGCCTTACATCCATTTACTGCATAGTTCAATTGTTGCAATGTAAAGAAAGTCATTCAGAGTGATACAGTCTTTTGCAAACTGATTATTTTTGAAGGAAAAATAAACAAACAAATCCTCTATAGGAAACAAATATCAAATTTATAAATGTAAAATAAACATAATATATTTAATGTTCTATTACTTTTGTACACACCACTTTTTTTGCAACATAGATTTCAATATATTAAATAGTAATTAAATGCTTTGGAGTATTTAAAAGTTTGTTTTTAGTCAAAGAAAATCAAAAACACAGGGGTGCCCAAACACTTGTCTAAAACAGTTTGAAATAGTGCACTGTACAGAAAGCTAGCAAATCTTTGTTACTTTACAGTGGTGGTACAATGTCTACAATGCAAATTAATTTAGAGCCATTTCATTTAGTGAGCCAACACATATTCTGAGTTTTACATGTCATGTTGATAATGGAAAAACAGTGGTAAATCAAAAGTAAGCTGTCTTTGGTTTCTAACTTGCATGTGCCTTAATGGAATAAATGTATTTAAATAAACATGTTTTCGGTAAAAAAAAACATAAACAAACATCCCAAGCATAAAGCAACATGTCTGGAATCATTTTGTTTAGTAACTTTTCGTGGAGTCGCTTATAGTGGCATTAGCTAAATGCTTCATAAATCTGACACAAGCCTCTGAGGATGTACAGTCATTTTGCATTGGGTAATAAGGAGCTTCTGGTCTAACTCACTTGGAAAAAGTAATGCTGTTTTCAGATATGTCTGCCATCACACATTGAGGTGCACGAAAATGTTCCCAACCTGATACACCCTGTCTTGACAATATATTTCCAATGATTATCACTAGGTTCCCCCAATTCTGAAGTAATAAAGAAATTGACACAGTTGTGCACATTTCTTTTACATAAGACTAGCAACCTCACCATAATGCCCCACACACACCAGCAAGGCAAGAGTGGTTAAATGACTCTGGTAGTAGTTTAAGTAACTGGCAGCGTTGTATTGATATATACTTCTTTTTTTTTTTAAGTGCTCAAGTGATCTCAAAAGAGCAATTAATTTTTTTTTCTTGAGATAAACAGCTTAGACACAGAAGTCCTTATTCTAGCACACTGCCAACTACAGTAAGGTTTCAAGCAAACTACTCCCTTTAAACTACTTTGTACATGTAAACATATACTTTTTTATTTGCAAAAGGATTGAAAAAAATATTTTCCCTTAATAAATCAGACAATTTAGTTATTTAAGCAAGTTAAGCATACTACTCAAGAAAGCCGCTCTGCCATAAGTGTTATAGCCACTTTTTTATATAGCAAAATAATAAAGAGCTGGGTTTGAGAGTTGTTATTATTAAGAGTTTTTTGTGAATTGTAATGGTAATTTCATTACATGTTAGTTAGCCTATTTAATTCCGTTTCTTCAGGTAGCTGAACACCTGAAAACACCTCACAAGTAAAAACGTATAGCTAGGTAACTTAACTCTGCCCGGAACGCGAATTATTATTTAGCACAAAGGAGCATCCCAAACTAGAGGAATCATTATGCAAGCACGACAGTATCTGCGCTACCATGATGCCTGCCCAACTATGTTTTATTAGGAAAACGTAGGTTAGCTACATGGTATGTTTGTCTTAATACTAGCAATCAACAACAGATACTTATTCATCTCGCTCGCTAAAACCCCTAAAACTAAGTTAGCTAGCTAACTAGCTCCTTTACGTTCCAAGCAGACGTTTCTTTATCGAGCTCCACCGTCGAGTTTTACAAAGCATCCGTACCCACGATCTGAGTGATGAGACTTGTGCTGACAGCAGAGTTGAACTTGTTTAGTGAAATCCACTCCGCCCAGGCCCGAAGCCTAAGTTAGCTAGCAAGCAGGCTGCCTTTACCGTTGTGTTTTCGTGACTCAGTTCCTTTTAACAAAAATGTACCAAGTCAATTTATTGACAGTTATTCTGCGTAATAAACCTAGACGCTAAATTCCTATGCATTGCCAATACTCATATTTGCAGATTTTTTCAACACAGAGCTTATTCTGTAGTTTAAGGCGAACATAATCACTCTCAACATTTTTCCCCCAAAATATTGTCTAGCCAGCAGACAGAGCAAGCAGATCACAGATCTCTACTTGTCGTCTACCGAGAGCATCGATGAGGTAGCTTGAGACGGCGAGTCTGTGGCGCTGCTGTTCCACACAGGGGCGACCTTTCAACGATAGTTCCCTTAAAAACTATGTTCGTGCAGCAAGTGGGTTTAGTAAGTGCTACTCTGAGAAACAGCTGATTACATGCTAACATGTGGACAGTATAGTAGAAGCTCAGTTTGATAGGGTTTTATACTGTAAGTCTAAATAATTATTGTATTATTTAAGCGACCAATATTAAATCCAAGTGTCTCATTTCACTTTAGATGTTTGGCAACCAGCAGCATAACACGATTATCACACTAAAGGAACGGGTACAGACAGGACTCTGATACAGATACACATACTTATATTATTATTAAATAATGAAATTAAGAAGATAAGTACTCCTACACAAAAAAAAAAACACTCAGTAAAGACTCAGTAAACTATATATATCCAGTTGAACGAATAATAAAAATAAAGTGTCTTATTATGAACATAGAACAATTCTTATAGTCAGTCAGTTATAGTCTTATAGTCATGCAACTGTGCACTTGACCATAATTATTGCACTCAGTTCAATTAGATCTCCTCAGCCTGTCCGTTCAATGTTGTGCCATATGGTCTGACTGTCAATTGAATAAAAGTTAAGGCAACTGGAAATTATAATTATGTTAATATATATTAGTTGACAGTCGTTCAGAGTGGTTTGATTCAAAATAATCTGTGCTAGAGACACAAATCGGCATGTTTACAGTGGTGGTAACAGATCACACAAAGATCTAAGAAATTAAGTGTCTTGCTGCCTGAGAGACTTAAAAAAGGCAATTCATGATTGTGTGCACAATATTACATAAAGCATACTGGAGTTAGTGGATTTACCTCTTCTGTCCCATTACCAACATTACATTTAAATTCAGAAGATATGTGTAAATGCATTGATTGTTTTTATTTTTCTATTATTTTTATTTTTATATTTGCGGCATTTGCATAGTGACACCTAGTTCCGATCTACTGCGAACAAAAAATCGGATTTTGTAAGTTTCAGTACAAATAACCATTTTACATCAAACCACTCAAAATGACCTTGTATATATTTTAATTATGCAGACGATTTAAATACTTGGTGGAATTCACATTTATTATGGTGCTGACCAAACGTACAGTAGGGCTTTGTATAGTGTAATGCGTCATCCCATGCCAGACAGTTTTGTCTAATGCCATCATGTTGGCCCCAAATATGGCTTTACCACTAGGGTCAGTAATGGGACCAGAAGGGGTAAACATCGACCCCATCTGGGTTGCACGCTGCACACGGGGCGTAAATGTGACCCACGTAAGATTAATGTGGGCTGTAATGATGGGGCCCATTTGGGAAGCCCAACTGGGTGAGTTCAGGGGACAGAATCAAAAAAGTTGGGACGGGATTTCATGCAGCCATCAAAACAGCAAGGCTTTAAAAGTCAAACGTCTACATGACCCCTACATTTTAGTTTAGCGAATTTGCAAACCGTCATAGTTTAAAATAGCTACACTATGGGAAGAGAAACATGCCTGAAGCCCCTCCTCCAAATCTAACGTCTTATAAATTCCATATCTACCTTGTTCACGTGTCTACCCTCCATCATCCTGCCCCCCACCCAACCCCCAAACGCCGGTAAGTGAACCCCTCTTGCACCTTGTGTTGATCTCCACAATTTCTGGGACATAGTCAAAGCCCGCCTCTTTTGTCAACGTTAGCCAATGAGATCGCGACTTACTCCGTCCAATCCTGGCGTAGCTGGTATGACAAACAAACAAGGGACCTTTCTTTCCCTGTCAGGTAGCTAGCTGCTAGCTTGCTGGCTAGCTGTGCTCCGCGTCTTCAAGCATGTCTTCGTATCTGTTGATCCTCTTATTGTATGTCTTCGATCAAGCATTTGGAGAAAGCCAGCTCAAACTGGTCACAGTGGTGAGTATGATCCTAAAAATGTATCGCGTCCACCGTGGTGTCAGTTTTGTTAGCCTGCTTTTCAAAGCTAAGCTAGTCGCATTTTCACTCAGCAAGCACTGGTGAACGAGACAGCTAGCTACCTTTCTGCCTCCCAGTGACTGTATGGTTCAGCTGAAGTGGCACATTTGCTTAAAAAACACGTTAGTGAGCAGTTGTTTATAGCTAAAAGCTAAGTAAGAATTTAAGTTTGACTTATACATTTTACCTTAGCTATCATTGCTGTTTTTACAACAGTTAGTGCTACATTGTTAATTAAACTTTCTGGATTTTTGGCAAATGTGTCTAGCTATGGTTATCTGTTTTTAGCTGACCAGTTTCTTAAACAGTCCTGGTCAGATATTAACTACGGGCTCATCTCAACTAGTAATTAACTCTTTGCTTTGCACTAGAGTAAAAAGTGCTGACTCGTGTGTTTACTGTAGTTTTGCGAGCACAAGATCACACCTTCCGTCTACGTGAAAGTCCTTGCCTGACCAATACGCTGCCGGACGCCTGAGCTCGCTAACAGGAACACTGTCAGCTGGTTGTATTCTTGATTGAAAACGTATTGAAAACGTTCTCGGTTTTCTAAGCGAGTTAACTCTGACCACTTTAATTCGTATTGAACTTCTTGTGAAGACATTTATAGCCCCTCTTGGTCTTAACGTTCAGAAACGTTCGTGCTCGGTGTCTCAGGCATGTAGATGGAGAGGTAAATGCCCATAGCCTATAGTAAATTGAAGGTGTGCCATACATGCAGTCACACTGTTTTGCAGGACGGGTTGTAGCTGAGATGTTCCTGGCTTTCAAGTGTCAGTGAATTACTTGTAGAAGTAAACGAGATAGGCATATGATAGGAAAATAGCAGTATGGAAAGCAGCCCAACCCCCCCCCCCCCCCTCCCCATACCTTGCATAAAGTGCTGCCTAAACACGTTTGGCAAGTTTGATCATTGTGCCATGGGTAGAAGAAGTATTAATATTTGTGAAAAAAGTTGGCTGTCAGTGGCATGTTTGACAGGAGTTTTATTTTCATATGATATGCAACAGTGATAAATGGGATCTGGACGTGCTCTTTATGTGTTAAGTGTTTTGTAGAATGTATGTAATTCAAAGATGGATCACAACCAAATCTTAGCGATTATGCGACATTGAGCAAGTTGGAGCAGTTAACGTATATTAAAGAGTGGCCCTAAATAGTAGGTATGATTTTCAGACTACTGCATAGTGTCAGCTAATCCAAAATTACTTATTTGTTCATTCACATAAATGTTGGCGGTCTAATGGTACATTTAAGGCTACTATAACTTTCCATTTAGATCAAATGATAAAACCACTGCGATTAGAAGCTTATTTCCCATTACATAATAAGTTAACGTTGTGGAACATGGTGAGACATTATTGGAAATCATGTGAAAAAGTTCTAATTATAAATCCTATTAGACTCACAGTTATAATCCTGTAAGACTGAAACCTCTGATTTCACGTTTCCCTTTCTGTAGCTGTATCGCCATGGAGACCGGTCTCCAGTCAGAGCCTACCCAACCGACCCGTACCAGGAGAGTGCGTGGCCGCAGGGATTTGGACAGCTCACGCAGGTACTGTTTAAACAAATACGCACACATACAGTTACACATTTGTTTGGTTCCACGTGGAGATCAGTTTGGCAGAGTGGACGGGGGGAAAATCTGACAAGTTCAACGTGATATGCAGTATATTCCATCCAGTGGTTAAAGAAAAATGTTTACCCTTCATACAGTTATTACTGAAATACAGCAATACATTATTTATCTTCCCCCTGCAAACACGCACATTCACAAAAAATTGAGTCATACTAAACCCATACATAAAATCATAAATCTTATTTATGGTCTTCACAGGGGTGTGTTTTTCTTAATAACACTAGTGCTGTTTTTTACAAATAAATATTAAACATTTTAAAAATCACCTTTCACATCACATTGCCACATCACAAATCACTTTTTTTTCTTCTTCATCCTTCACAATAATTGTGGTACTTAAAAAATTGGTTGAATACTTCTGCAGCTGTTCCATAACTCTGAAACTGTAAATGACCAATTTATTGTAATTATTGTTTTTGTCTTGCTTTTGTCTCTAGGAAGGTATGCGGCAGCACTTTGAGCTTGGCCAGTTTCTGCGGAAACGCTACACAGGATTCCTGAGTGAGCCATACACTCGTTATGAGGTCTGTGGTCACCACCTAATAGATCCTAAACCTGACCCTGTTAGCCTATGACGGTATTCGATTGAGTTTTCTGAATTCACAGTATTACTCCCTATATATAAATGGTACTGTCCGTTAATATAACTTAATTCATGAGGATGTAGTTTTATCTTATGTGACCCTTCATGGCCAGTATGATAACATCCCCTTTGGCAAGCATCGCTGCTTGTAAGCACTTTTTGTTGTCAGCTAATAATCTTTCAAATGTTGTGCATGCGCTGCTCTTTTGAGGTCAAACCACAAATTTCAATGATGTTTAGGTCTGGGGACTGTGAAAACAGTCATGGCAACAGCTACTGCGAGAGGTTCAAGCTGTTTTCACAGTCCCCAGACCTAAACATCATTGAAATTTGTGATTTGACCTCAAAAGAGCAACGCATGCACGACAACCCAAGAATCTCACAGAACTGGAGGATTTGGCACACCGAAATCCATTGTGGATTTTGGTGTGTTAGGATCGTTATCCTGCTCTAGAAGCCTTTTCATTTACATTTATGGCATTTAGCAGATACTCTTGTGCAGAATGACTTCCAGAACAGAGTGCTTAGCTGTTCACTCAGAACTTTAAAGGGTGGTGGGTCAAATCAAGCTATACTTGAACCATGAAGGACTGTTGGTACAGACCGGGTTTTGATAAAATATTTGGCTATTTGCCCATCAAGTAGGGAGGGGCTGGTGCATTTTTAACCTTATAGGCCGACATCAGATTTTTAAACCTGATGTAGCCAACTACAAGAAGTCAGTTAAAAGAACGCAGCAAAAGAGTAACATAGCTGAACTTGGATGATAGAAAAAAAAGTCATGACTTTTTTCAGGAGTTGATGATAAAGAGAGGCTGAACAAGCACGTTCAGAAGAACCTGGCAAGGGAAGAATTGTATGAGCAGAGGTCTAAGTCTTGCTACCATTTCCTCCTTCCTACCTTCTTTCTCTTCTTGCTCTTTGACAGCAGAACATCTGTCAGCCATTAGACAGCTGTAGAGGATCTTGTTTGATCTTGTAGAGAGTCGATTAACTGAGGAAAGTGATGATGTGTTCGTAGCAGTTTCCAGTAGAAAAAAAGCAATCAAGGTTTGGAAGGGTGGGAATGATAGTAAAATTAATCAGTGTGTTGTGAAACACCTTTTTTTCTTTATTTAGGCCAATTGTGACAGTCTTTTATGCTTATCATGTAGCATAAAAAAAACAAACAGGAAAAACATAACCTACGCATTTAAACATTTAAAGTAAACCGGAGCTACAAATGAATTCTCCTTATGTAATCACAGCACTAACTGTACTCTGTGAACTATCTCCACTTTAAAAACATATTACAATAAACATTAATTCTAGTAATTCAATTATTTAAACTAATAATCTTAGAGGTGAACCTTCTCTTCTTTTAGAAGAGTATTCATTTATTATAATCTTTTCTAAAGCATAAAGTTAAGAAAAAAAGCACATCTAAGAAGAATTTCTTTGACACTTTCGTGAATCCAACCCCAAGAACGCGATAAAGGAACAATGATGTTGTGTTTAGTTGGGAAAGATGAGGTAACAGCACAGAATTTAAAAGAGAAAATGCCACGTTGTGAAAAAGAGGGTGGGGTGAAAAGCTAGGACTCTTCTGTGACTGAATAAATGCAAAAGCTGAAATTAGGTGTGCTTTCTGCAGACTGCCAGTTTTGGAGCCTTCCAGCCATAATAAGGTAGTTGATATTGCAGTTTCTGCATCCGTTCAAATGAAAAGCAAATGTTGGAAGCCAAATGATTTCTGAAGGTTGCCTTTCTAAACATTAGTCTTTTCTGATCTTTAAGTGTAATTTGTACTGGGTAAAACTGAGTACAGCTGCCATTTCAGATTTATGTTTACAATGAATAAAGTTGGCTACTCCCTCAGCCAGTATTTCTTAAGAAGTGTTCTATATGAGCATATTAATATTTGCGTGAGATATTTAACACAGCCTGTGGAAATGTAAGTGCCGGATAAAACTGTAGATCTAGAAGGAGACTGTGAGGTCAGATTTGGGCCTGGTTGTGCTTGTAATTTCAGCCCAGCCCTGTGAACAATATCATTACTATGTGTGCTGTAGTGTACTGCAGCATGTTATTGTAGTTACTATGTGTTTTTTCAGGCTTGTTTAGATTAGTGTTATTCCTGCATATTGTTTCATCCCTATTATAGTCAGTATTGCAGCTGTGAGCTGTTTCTAGAATACAATAAGACCAGAATTTTGACAAGTAAAATATTCCAATAGTTACTTAATTATCTCTGAATTATCTGATTCAGTCTCTTGTTTATTAATAGATATCATAAAGATAGTGAATAAAGATATTCAGCATGTTCTGAAGGGAATGTAAGCTGTGAGCTGAGGAAATGTGATGTAGCTTTACATTTATCTTGCTAGGTTTATATATAAAAAAAAATGAAAAGTGGGTTACTGTTCAGTCATTAAGCAGTCATGTCAAAACATTCTGAACTCATTCGGGATGGTTTTTATGTAATATCAATGTTCGATGTGGGACCATTTTAAAAAAACGTGCAGAGTACAATTGGGAGGAACTAAACTTCTGAATAGTTGAATGCCTGGTACATCACAAACTATTGCGTATCTTATTAAAACTAGTTTTGAAAGGAGAGATTAGTTTAAAATTCATTTTTTAAGCCCATTAATGGCTAAATATATATATATATATATATATATATATATATATATATATATATATATATATATATATATATATATATATATATATATATATATATATATATATAATTTTTTTTTTTTTTTTTTTTTTTAAGGAAGAAAATCTTTTATTTTACATTTTAGGACTGTCCAATTACCAGGGTTACTTATACAAACATATACATGTGTTTGACAAGTTTGATTCATGTTTTGGATGCAAATATAAGCTCCCCTATATGCATTTCTATTGTTACTTCTCTATGTGTCCCTTTTCCTTTTTAACAGTGTCAATTCTGTCAGGTAAGGATTACACTAGTCTCTTGAGAGAGTTTGTTCTGGTGCTGTTTAATGAAAGTGTCCCAGAGTTTCAACATGTCTGTTGAACCACTCACACCAACATCCAGACACACAGTTGTCCTCCTGGAATGTGGGAGTGTCAGTGTTATGTTTGCTTGGCTATGAGGTGTAAAGTTAAGAGTGGGGTCAAAAGGACTGGTAGAAATGTATTGAGACTAGTGTAATCTTTATCTAACAGACAAAGGGACACATAACAAAATATTAGAGTATGAATTGAGGGATTTTTGTTTTGTATGGAGAGCTTAAAAGGGCAATTTGCATTGTAGCCCTTCCTACATCCTGCACATACAGAATGTCACTTTTGGTCATTTAAATAAAGCAAGTGTATAGAGTGTTAAATCGATTAACATGTTGCATTGAGCTTTTAATACATTGCTCAGTATTAGCAGTTTCAGTTCCACCCTCTGTTCAGTTTTTATTTTTGCTACTGTTTTTCTTTCTCTTCTGCAGATTGCTGTACGGAGCACAGACTTTGATCGGACTTTGATGAGTGCTGAGTCAAATCTAGCCGGTTTGTACCCACCCAATGGAACGCAAGTGTTTTATCCTGGCTTGAACTGGCAGCCCATACCTATCCATACTGTCCCACAGGATGAGGAGAGGGTAGGACTGCACAAAGGACATTCCTCCACATTACCGTAGCTCTACCATAGTCCATCCCATCCTAAACACAATACACCTAGCATCTCTAGAGGAACTACATCTACAAAGTGCAGGTCTATGGCTGAAAATAAGGTTAACATTACATTGCAGTATTTTAGAGTTTTGAATAAATATTGCAATATTTGATCATATTCTGTTCTCTGTAATAATCTTCTAATGTAATAATCTTAGATTTTACTAAAATAATAATTGAGTAAAATATAAGGTTAAGTTACTGCTGTTTTAGGGTTCTATGATCTGGATAAAATGCCATATTATACATATTGTAACCCAACAATCCATCCAAATACCCAACTGATACCCATACCAGTCTATTCAGAAAATTATTTGTAAAAGGTATTGGTAGTGCTGATGTTTTCCAGCGACATGCTGAACATCGCAACTTTAAAATTAGGGTTTAATTAAGTTTAGTTTAGTTCAATGTTATTGCAGCTTTATAGAAATCTCAATTTAAGGTTATTTTATCGGTCATTTTAAAGCTTGGAGTCCAGAATATATAGCAGTGTACAAATGGTACTGATAATAATTCACACATTACTTTTATCAGCATAGTGGAGAACATTCAGGGCACTTGCACACAGTTACACACTTAGCTTAATGATACAAAATATACAAAAAATATAACAAATATTTAATGCAGCTGTGCGGCAATTACAGAAAGTAGAGGCAGAACAGTCCCATGAGCTAGTGGACCAGTTTAACAGCTCATGGGTAAAGGCTCTTCTTGAGACTAGTGCTTCTGAATTGCATGGTTCTGGTTCCTCTTTCCAAATGACATGGGTTGAAACAGGAAGTGTCCGAACCATGTAGAGTCAGAGGAGATGCTGCTGGATTTACTCAGGCCTTCCTGTAAATGTCATGTATTGTGGGGGTACATCTGCAGCGATGTGATGGGTAGTTTTCACTACCCTTCGTGGGACGTTACATTCAGCAGCATCAGAATGCAGTCAGTTAGAATCCTCTTCACCATAGACCTGTAAAACTTCCAGAGGAGCTGTTGTGACAGGTTGACTATTCTCAGTCTTTAGAAGAAGTTTTTTTTTTACACAATGTGTGATATGGCGAGTGAGTTATTTGGTTATGTGGCTACCTGGGAACTTTAAGCTGCTCAACTTTTCTACCAATGTGCCCCCCCCCCCCAACATTGATGTGTGCACTCCAGTCACAGAGGTGTGGTTATCATAGATAGGTCTGTTTGTGTGGAAGTCTATAATTCAGTTGCAGAGTGGGTGACTGATTCTAAAAGTGTTGAGTTTGGACTTCATTAAGTCATTGAGTTGCTGACTTTGCTCTTAAAGTCAGCAGTTTCTTGGACACCTTGCCACATGTTAGGGCTGCACAATACAGTTTATGGTTTTCTGCATTAATTTGTCATAAAATGTGATCTAATCCTCATCCAAGTCAAGTGTATTGACAAATATAATGTGCCTAAAATAATAACACAAAGAATCTGATACTTTATCTCTTCATTGAGAACAGCCATAAAAACTGTAGTGCTGGAGGATAAAGTATGTGAACCCTTATTAATAATGATCTCTTATTATATATTTTAAATATATAATTATAATAATTAATAATTTCTTAATTAATAATCTCAAAGAAAGGGTCCGATGTTAGCATACGTAGAGTCTTCTTAAGAAAATGAGCACTACTTTGATTAAAAAAAAACACTCAAACTTTTTTTGCTCCGCACAAGAAGGATACGCTTATGTGAGCCATACCTCACGAAAAAAAAATGTTGATTTACATTAAGCTGGAAGGGGTTGCTAAGTTATCTACAAATGGAGACAATTTGGGACTGTGGCTACTCTGCCAAGAAGTGGCTGCCCAGTCAAAATGACCCCAGAAGCACAATGAAGACTCATCAATAAGGTAAAAAAAAAAACAACCCCAAGTGGCAGCCAAAGATTTGAAGGAGTCATTGGTACAGTCTACGGCCCATTAAACCTTAAACAAGCAGGGTGTCTATGGCAGGACCCCACGAAGGAAGCCGCTGCTTACTAAAAATAACTTTGCTGCACGCCTGAAGTTTGCAAAAGAGCACATTGACACTCCACAATGGTACTGGCAAAATGCATTGTGGACAGATGAAACTAAGACTGAACTATTTGGAAAGAACATGCAGCGCTACATCTGGCGTAAAAATAAAAGCACTGCACATCACCATGAAAATATCATCCCAACCATAAAGTATGGTGGAGGGAACATCATATTTGTAAGCTGAACAGGACCTGATGCAGCAAAACATGCCTATATCATAGAGAGGAAGATGATTTCCCAAGTGTATCAAAAAAAGTCTACAGGATAATGTGAGAGTGTCTGTACGTCAGCTGAAACTCTGTAGAAGTTGGGTGATGCAACAGGACAATGACCCAAAACACCAGAGCCAGTCCACAACAGAATGGCTTATGGAAAACAAAATCTGCCTTTTGGATTGGCCAAGTCAGTGCCCAGATCTCAACCCTATAGAAATGCAATGGACTTTAAGCGTGAGGCGTTCAAGGAACATGGCGGAGCTAAAGCAGTTCTGCCAGGAAGAATCGGCTAGAATTCCTCCTGATCAGTGTGCAGGTCTGATCCACAGCTACAGGAAGATCCTGGTTGAGGTTATTGCTGCTAGAGACAAGATATCTTGCAGAACAACAAAATATTGCAATGTCAATTTTTTTTTATTTTGTGCAGTCCTGACACATGTCAGGGATTTGATTTGAGTTAAAGCAGGCTGCCATCTCTGGACTGTGCTTGTTTTTTGCTGCCCTGAGGCCAGCCTTACGGTTGTCTGGCAGCTTTCAGTTCCTTGCTGTTGCCAGATTTAATGGCTATTCAGACATTTTCCCCAGTAAAGCGGTACACACCAGACATAATGTAATTATTTATTGTTTCCACCTAAAAACGATTAATAAATAGCTTAATGTTTTCAAGCGACATTTTTTTTGCTTCTCAGAAAAAGGAAAAAAGATGCCACTGTGTAGTGTACTTTCATTTGAAAAAAAACTAAAGTAGTGTTGAGTTTAACCACCTTATTCAGCAGCTGAAAGTCTGAGTGTTTTGCACACAGCTCAGTACTTCTCTTTGTGGTAGTGCCACACATATTGATGGAGAGAACTTAATCTTTTTTTCAGAAAGTACTGGTTATCATTTGGTATTGTTAGTAACTTGTGAATTGACCTCAGAATATCACGTACCCTAGTGAACCCATAATACTATTTGCTTTAAATTATTCACAGCATTATTCACAGCAGACTACTCACAGTGCTGAATTAACCTATTTTACTTTAGTAAATAAAGGTTGACTGTTGACTGTGTTTTAAGTCTTAGTTGTGTTTGTTTTTCCAGCTACTCTCGTTTCCTCTGTCAAACTGCCCAAACTACATTCGCCTCATGAACGAGACCGAGAAAACGGCAATCTTCCTCAACATGACCAAGACGTATGGCGTAAGTCTGCATAAATCTCTGCAACCATCACCTGCTCTCACTCAGAAGTATGTATGTGTTTTTTAGTGTGGAGTGTTAGTGTATTTGAAGTCTGAAACTTAAACAGAAGTACTTGACTAAAGTACATATCTTTTTGTTTGTTTGTTTGTTTGTTTGCCCCCCCCCTTCTTTAATGAACAGGATTTCTTGGAGATGGTGCGAAACAAAACAGGTTTGGAATCGACCTCCATTGAGTCGATATGGAGCATCCATGACACGCTGTTCTGTGAGGTGAGGATCTCCTGTTACAGCACCATGCATTTCTGTTGATAATAATACAAACTCAAAGTCTTAGCACCCAGAGAACTTTGTATTAGAAACCAGTATTTTGTTTTTTAATTACCTTAAAGTTTGTTCTATGGACACACAAAATACATATGTATATATAACTAGGCCCAGTGAATCATTTTACAAGGTTTACATGAATGCAACAATAATTTCTTCCCTTTCAATGCGAGTTAGAATGGCCTTATCTTGCATAAAGCCTGTGCATGCTGGAACTTGATACTTGCGTATCATAAAATGTGTTATACAGTGTGTGTCAGCACTGCCTTTGCCAAGCACTGCCAGCATTAGGAACACCTACTCATTCATGCAATTTTCTAATTAGCCAGTCATATTGTAGCACTAAAGTGCAAAAAAAAGTGGATTCTGGCTAGCAGATCTTGGTTATGTTGGTGAAAAAATGTTCAGCGTGATATAATTATTGGTGCAAGGCAGGCTAAATAAGGTATTTCCACATCTGCTGATCCTGGGACTTTCATGCATATCATCATCTAGAGGTTACTCAGAGTAGTAAAGCAAATAAAGAATAAAGAAGCAATAAAGAAATTGAGCAGTGAGCAGCAGTTCTGTGGATGAAAATGCCTTGTTGATTACAGAGAATGGTGACCACTGGCAAAAACGCCATGGTAACTCAGATAACCACTCTGACCACTGTTGTAAGTAGAAAAGCATCTCAGAATGCATAGCACACATTTAAGGGGGGTGGGCTACAACAGCAGATGACCACATTGAAGACTGTCAGCCAAAAACAGAAAGCTGAGGCTGCCAAAGGCTCACTAACACTGAACAGTTGAAGAAAAAACTGTTCTGATGTCTCTCGATTTCTGCTGAGACCAACAGGTGGTAGGACCATTCTCCATTGACCCCTCTAATCAACAAGGCATTTCTACCTGCAGAGCCTGCCACTGCAAATAGACTGATTTTTTTTTTTTATATATATATATATATATATATATATATAATCGGCAGATTAACAGTTCCATAAATGCACAAATCAGCCCATGTGGCACAAACAATTAGCCACACTCAAAATCACGGAGATCATATTTGTTATCCATTCTTATGGTCGATGTGAACATTACCTGAAGCTATTGGCCTGTATCTGTATGACTATATGCATTGCACTGCTGCTACACAGTTGACTGATTAGTTAATACAGGGAGATGTTTAGAATTTGCATATAAGAAAAGCATCTTCGAAATGGTGGCACAAGACAGTTTTAGTCGTCAGTGACTGAGAACTAACATTGCTCAGTCCTAGCTTTAGAAAGCAATTGTGCAACTGCTGGTATAATGTTAGGGAAGCAGCTAAAAGGGGAATTTGCTCTTGGTTTGCAGTTTGTAGAAGTTTGCAGTCACATGTATTGTCATGTCAAGTTAGAAGGAAGACAGACACCCTCATTTTGAGACTAAAAACAGAAGTGTACCCATCCTCACGTGGACATGGTGACCCAAAACTCATGACTTGAAAGTGACGTGTGACTCCTTGTGGTGTGTTCTGCTGATATTTACCAAAAAGCATAAAATTTGGGCTTAGGCAAGGTCTAACTAGGTGTAAATTAAAAAGTAAATTATTGTTAGACATGAATAGTGATCTTTATTTTTTTAAGCTATAGGGACAGTCTTAAACTTCCCTGTGCCTACTGTGAAACAATTCCTCTCTTTTTTGCCTGTGTGAGTGAGTAGGCAACTTCAATAGTCAAGTCAAGTCAAATTTATTTGTATAGCGCTTTTTACAACTGTTGTCGTCACAAAGCAGCTTTACATAATTAGTACTTAATAAAGGACAGAGACAGAGAAGAAAGAAGAAATGACATGAAGGGTCAAAGACCCCCGTGAGCAAGCCAACGGCGACAGTGGCAAGGAAAAACTCCCTCAGAGCTGGAGGAAGAAACCTTGGGAGGAACCAAGACTCACAAGGGGGACCCATCCTCCTCTGGCCAGACTATTTAAACATTAATGATAAAAATTACCAAAGCAGATACAACAGAAAGTTGATAGTGGTGATATTAATAGTGTCAGACAGGCACGAGTCCATCTAGGTTTCAGCACGGCCACCAAACAGGCAGCAGCGGCAGGCGGGTGAGCCATGGGTGGTGGCGGGTTGGGGGGGACCCGCTGGCCGGACTGGTAGGTGGCAGCTGGTTAGACGCAGGTAGAGGGGACCTCAGCGGGCAATCTTCCAGCAGGTCGGGCTGGGTGGCCATTTACTCGAAGAAGGTAAAGAGAGAAAAGTTAGTTCTAAGAGGAATTTTATGGAGTGCAGAGAATGTGGAGAATCAGCATCTGGGTATGTCTGACGACTCCGGCAGGTCTGATTATCACAGCATAATTAAAAGGAGAGAGTCAGAAGGTAACACGGACACGGGCGCACCCTGAGAACACCAGCATCTATCTGCTCCACTGTCAACAAACCTGAGTGATCGCGTGTAAGCAGCGAGACGACAGCTCCAGCATCTCAGTGTACTACAATTCCCTGGGTCCGCGAACCCCTGGACCTGCAGCCCTTATCTAAGAAACATTAATTACCAAAAGCTAAACTAAACATATAAGTATTCAGCTTAGATTTAAAGATTGAGACTGTGTCTGAGTCCCGAACATTATCTGGAAGGTTATTCCAGAGCTGGGGGGCTTTATAAGAAAAGGCTCTTCCCCCTGCTGAGGTTTTCTGAATTTTGGGAACGAGTAAGAGGCCAGCACCCTGAGATCTAAGTAGTCTTGATGGTTCGTAATATACTATAAGATCCTGCAGGTACTCAGGAGCGAGGCCATGTAGGGCCTTATATGTTAATAGAAGAATTTTGTATTCGATACGGAATTTAACTGGGAGCCAATGAAGTGCTGATAGATAAGTGCAATAGTGCACTTGTCAATAGTGCATTGCTTTTAGTAGAAAGAGTTCTCTCACTTTCTCTTTCACTCAGGAAAAGCATGGCATGACTCCTCCAGATTGGGTGACTCCAGAGGTGATGAGTACTCTACAGCTTCTGAAGAACTTTGGCTTTCAGATCATGTTTGGCGTCTATAAACGAGAGGAGAAAAGTCGATTGCAGGGAGGTCAGACCTGAGTATTTTCATATTGTACTAGGGTTGCCCACTTAAACACATTCATAACATGACATCTACACATATTTACACACCGTTACTTATTTTTCTATTTTATCAGAGAAATGCATAAATCTATGCATCCCAGTGTAGGTAGACATCATTAAATATATAAATATATATAATTAAAGAAACAAATAATTTTTTTTCAAATGGTTTTAAAGTACTGATGCACTGATGTCCGAATGTCTGTAGACACCTAAAAGAAATGCATTCAGCTACTTTAGGTTGCACCTATTGCTGACAGATGTGCAAATGCGCACGTGCGCACACACAGCTTGTTTAGTCCCTGTACAGAAGTACTGCCATTAGAATAGAACTGGAATAGAATGGATGCTGATAAACATAAACCTGAGCTGGGACGTTGGTGATGAGGTAGGGTACTGATCATCCAACTTCCTGACCTCACTAATGCTTCCTAATCACTAATCCTTGTCTAGGTCATATTTGCAAGTGTGTGTATACATACACACACAAAAACAAAGTATGTTGATCCAGGTGTTGGACTATTGTGGTTTCCAGATAGAACATCTTTGAGAAATAAGAACTTGCTCACCTCCTGATTATTTTGTTAGTTTTTATTTATTTATTTATTGAACAGTGAATTTCATAATATTAGCTTTGTTCTACATGTTCTTGCATGTCTTTTGTTGTTGTTGATGACTCTGGGCATATACACTGACAATGTAATTACTTAATGTTATAGTAAATATTAATAATTTGTGAGCATAACTCTGGGCATATACACTGACAATGTAATTACTTCATGTTATAGCAAATATTAATAATTTGTGAGCATAAGATTACATGTGTGGCTGGAAGAAGCAGACATGAGTAGCTCCGCTGAATTTTGCATTTACACTAGGTTCTTTCTCACTCTCACTTAGGTCTCTTGCTAGATCAGATCATTAGGAATTTTTCAGCTGCTGCGTCTGTAAACCCCAGCGGACCGCTGAAGATGATCATGTATTCTGCGGTAAGTCAGTACTAAAATCATATAAGGGCTTCATTATCCAGCATTGCAGAGTTCTGAACACAACAGATTTTCACTACAGCTTATCAAAGTCTACTTTTAAGGGGTCCCCAGTTATTAAGGGGATTCTCAATACAAAGTGTACGAAATTGGAGTAGCATACCTGGTAGTACAGATTTTACAAGTTCAAAAGTACAAACTCCCACTGTATGTTCATTCTGCATGAATTGGAACAGCATCATACATTGATACTTGGTTACTACTTAAACCTCACCTCTTTGTTTGTGTGTAGGTTTTATCTTAACCACATACTGGAAGTCTAAACAACTTTCAATTAAAAAAATCTAAATTCTCACCTCTAAAACAAAGATCCTAACTTTTCCCATGACACAGCAGTAGTACGTTGAACATTCTAACACCTGCAAGTTTTCTTCTCAGCCATAAGGCTGCCTTGCTGAGAGTGCAAAATGCGTCTCAAATCTACGCAAGTCACCTCCTGATGCATCCTTGATAACATGGGCATCGCAAACACATCCAAGCATTTCTACTGTACTTTGCTAGATGCAGACTTTTGAACAGAACAGTTCTTGGACTGGGACTAATGATGTTTCACAAGTCCACGAGTACAGACCGGCACAAATTTTGAGATTTGCCTATACAGTTTACATGGATGTGAGAAAGATAACTGCAGTGCAAACATTGTCTGACCTGTAGGATACTAGATGATGCATATTATGTATTATGTATGTATTATGTATTATATGCATATATAAATTGTGAGCTTGAGACTTCCAAATAAATGTATCACGTGTGTGTGTGTGTGTGTGTGTGTGTCTGTCATCTTTTTCTTTACAGCATGACACGACTATTGTAGCTCTACAAGAAGCACTTCATGTGTTTAATGGCGTGCAGCCGCCATATGCTTCCTGCCACATATTTGAACTGCACCAAGACAACGAGTAACGCACCCTCATTCCTCTCCTCTGAACACACATGTGCATACACACTATTTTCATTTTTGTATTTCCTATCATGTATTTTTCCTGCTTACGTTGTCTTGTTCTCTCTCAGGTCTTTCTCAGTTGAGATGTTCTATCGAAATGACAGTAGTGTGGCAGAACCATACCCTCTAACGTTACCAGGCTGTGCTCAGCGCTGCCCTCTGCAGGACTTCATCAGGCTTACACGCTCAGTTATTCCAACAGACTGGGACAAAGAGTGCACAGTGAACACACATTCCAGTGACACAGGTACAAAGTTATAAAGAACAGAAATGACACACACACAATATTGATGCCAGTTGGCCCAGGAGGCATAAAGTGTAAATAGGTTCTTAGTCTCTTAGGTTAGTGCAAGTCACTGAGAGTTACTGAATTTTCTTTTTGCTTGGTCTCGTGTGTGTGTGTGTGTGTGTGTGTGTGTGTGTGTGTGTGTGTGTG
Source organism: Salminus brasiliensis (assembly GCF_030463535.1). Classification (NCBI taxonomy): domain Eukaryota; kingdom Metazoa; phylum Chordata; class Actinopteri; order Characiformes; family Bryconidae; genus Salminus; species Salminus brasiliensis. The sequence goes on along the minus strand of NC_132902.1, from coordinate 7,402,945 downwards.
TGTGTGTGTGTATAGATGTAATCATTGGACTGGCTGTGTGTGGGTGTGTGCTGCTGCTTCTCGTCATGCTGCTGTTCATAGTGCTCTGCCGTCAGAGCGAGCCATCTATCGGCTACAGCCATGTCATCAACCAGAGCGACGACCACTCCTGACAGTCGTACCAGCTCCTCCACAAAGAGGACACCTGGGACAGCGAGGAGGACCTGTGAGCGACCAACCACGAAGCCACGCACACCAGCAGCTTCCAGCTACCAGACTGGATTTAGGGGGCCACTTCTGGTCTAGACTTGTAATTTATTCCGGCGTGAAAATAGGGACCTTTCTTTTTATATGGTCTGTTTACACATCACTGACAGAGGACCATGAACAGCTCAGACTGATCCAGTGTGAACTACTGAAAAGACCACTGCCTGTCTGTCTCTCTGCCAGTATAATTTGACTGAAGCCTTTTTTTCTGCTCAGAATGTTTGATTGAGAGGTGGCGACTTTCATGTTCTGATATTTTGATGCTGAGAATGTATTTTTCTTGAAAATCCAATGAAACTGATATTTTTGATATACAAATACGAATTATCAGTATGAGAGCTTGATTTCTAATTGACGTTTAAGGCAGTGTCCTCTTAATGACAAATCTTGGTGGGTGAAAGCATCTTAAATGTAGCAAATATATGTAAATATTCTCTGATTAGATTGCTATACAAATATAATACAACTATTCTGCTTATTTCTGAGATTATGCTTAAAATAAGCAAAAATGTCAAGAATAATTGTAAACAGTGTGTGTATCACTTTCAATCTAATAAGATTTTCACTTGTCAGGATTTCTTTGTTTTTTGAATTTGAATAGCAGTGGTACCCTATGGACAAATGAGTCTTTGGTACACAATACAAAGCTCTGTGGGACAATGGAGGCTTGTTTAGGTGGTTCAGGTGTTTGTTAGGTTGGTGATTTTCACATTTGCATCTAATAAAACACAATAAAGACCAGCTGTACTTAATTTACTGTGCAGTTCTTATTTAGCTTATAAGAGGAAGTATCTTGTATTTGTAAGCTGTCAGTCTGCCTCTCACAATGTATATGAGAATCTAAAGGTCTGAAGTTTGGATGCTGAATTGAAGTGCAATTCCTTTGACAGAAATTTTGAAAGCCTGTAAAAACGAAAGGGAATTTTTTTTTTCTCTATGTATGTTTTGGCTACCTTGGCACTAAATTGTTGCTTTAAAAGTCCATACACTTGAGTGCAGGAAAGTATGCAGTTTTTACCTGGAAAATATATATAATTTTTAAAACTATACCAGGACCCATGATTAGGTAGACGGACATTCGAATTAGGTTCACTGCAGTTCTAGAAGTTGCCTAGCGCACAAGTATTATTATTTATTTATTTATTTTTACCTTGTAGCTATTTGGAGAGGTGTTTCTACTGGAGTAAAACTATGCGTGATACCTCTGACACCCCAATATTCAGTAGGGACAATTCAACTGGAACTCCTCAGATAAGTAAATAGTAAAAAACTTTGGCATTGTCAAATCATTGACACGTTTGCAGTCATTTAGAGCAGTCTGGTGTTAGAATTACCATTTTAGAATTGTTCCCAGAGGTGGTTAAAGAAACCTGATGTCCTTACATTTACTTCCTCACAAAAAAAATGGCATGAAATAGTTCTTATTGATTCTTGTTTCAAGATCAGATTTAATCTAATCTAAAAATAAAAAAAAAAAACATTTGGAAACATACATTACTTACAATTTTACGGTCAACATCATGTATAAAGATTTTTTTTTTTTTGAAACTGGTCAAATCCACTTTATGTAGTCTACCCGGAGTTAAACTAGGCGAAGGTAAAGTATAAAACATTTTGCGTTTTTTAATCACTTAAAAAAAAATTCATGTTGAAAACATTTCAAACTCTTGTCCAAAGCTTCTGTTCTACTGCAATGTATACTTTGATGCAGTGTGAATTGAGAGTGAGTACATAAGCTGAGGCCTTTCTGTATACATCTAACAGTCCTGTGTCATGTGCCACTTCACTGTACAATATGATCACAAAATAAAGGCTTTATTTGTATATATTAATGAATGTTTGCACTATGTCCTTGGCTAAGTTGCAAAGTCCTCCTAGCACACCTCCCATGAAAATCAAATGTTTGATGCCTTTCTGATGGTAGATGCTGTAGATCCCTTGCTGACATTTTAGGATTGTTGGAGACTCCTGTACACATTTTGTGGTCTGCTGTTGGACTGAACCTTCTAGGACAACCTGACCTGGCCATGTTGGCAATTGTTGCACGGCTGCTTTCTAAGTGTTCTGAGATCCTTTTAAAACAGTTCTCGGACTCACCTGCACCTACAACCTACTTTCTGAAGGCTCTTGGATCTCATCATGGTTGAAAAAAGAAAAGAAAAAAAAACTCCAGAAAAACTACTGAGGTTTAAATAAGTTAAATATGTTTTTTCTTTTTACAGGAAACATTATTACATTACATCTTACAAATGATTTAAAGACATACTCCATCTCCCAATATTGCTGAAGGTCTAATGTCCATATGTTTAAAAACACAAAAGGTGTTCTATAATATATAATTATCTTCTTCTGCTAAAGGCAACGTAATGACATTCTGCATATAAAAGTGTTCTTTAATCAAATAGGCAGAGTCGGTGAGTTTTCTGTATTTTAAACACATTTTAGTAGAATCGGATTAGTAGGAAAGACACACATTACTGTAGATTCAAGTCAAGCATTTCACCTGCTTTGATATTCATCTGATGGAAATCAAAGCATGTTTTACAACCACAGATTTTTCAGCACCTTATCATTAAAAACAAAATGTAGTAGTGAAGGTAAGACAGTTACACTCCAAATTAAATGCAATACACATACATTTAGACCGTTTTTCTGCACACAAGATGGACTGTCAGTGGAGGTCTGGGTGCAGGAGGCTGTTCATTCATAATGTATACATCCGGTAAAGACATTCGCCTCATCAGGCTATTACACATCAACCTGGACAAAAACATCCACATCACTACAAAATAATCTCATTAGCTTTACTCAAATTTACATTTGTTAAAGTGTGTAATTATGTAAGTATATATAGAGAATTACACTGAAATGATCTGATTTGTTACAGCCCCCTTCCTTATCAAGGTCACTGTGGTAAAGCTTCAGGATAAAGTATCTATAAGCAGTTTTTGTTGTTGTCATAAATCTGTCATTTTGTTATGCTCTATGGATTAAATCCAGCGCTTTTATAGTAGCGAGCCATTTTGATTCCTATTTTACCAGAATTACTTAATGAGCCTCTTAACGCCTGAAATACTTGACACTGAAATCAACGAAGAAACCATGACAATTATCAAAGCTCTTGAGAGCGGCATTGATAAAGTGATGTCATTATGCAATCAGTATGTCATTGCTGCAACTAAATAAAATGATGACGTGCCGACTCTAAATGGTTTCCCTGACAGAGAAAACTTACTTTCTCCTAAGCTCAAACCACATCAACTTAAACCATGCCACTCTAGCATCAGACTCATTACAACTGCCCATAAGCACAAACCTTCACTAATCGCTTAGATCCAGCAGCATAAAAGCAAAACATTTTTGAAACAATTTTTTTTATCTTTAGGTTAGTTTAACAGGCTGCTGACTATCATACATGTTCACACACAAAACACTACACAGAGTCTACAACCTAATGTCAAAGTACCAACTTCCATTTCCAAATCTGAAAAAAACAAAAAAACAAAAACTATATTCTGACAGTTTAATCCGAAGCTATTTCTCTGGAAATTCCATTGAGTTTTCAAAATAACATCATTAAGATGTATACAAAGTCATTAATAATTACGTGAGAAATGTGCACTACTTTTCTATTAATTACAACATATGATTGCAGATAGCATTATCCACTGGTCATTTTGGACAGCAAAATAAAACGCATTTCCCAGCTCCATTTTTCTCCAAAACATTCTACAAAACACCTAGACTTTTTGGATATCTGTATTATGTGAAAAAGCAATGGAATTCCTGTAGACAGGATAGTCTTGCAGCTATACAATGTGCATATATAGGTAGTAAGATGCCAATTCAAGCTGATTTTACTAGGAATTCTTTCTGGAATACTGATAAATCTGCTACACTGACCTTCATGTGACAATCTTCTATTTTTAAATCCTATAACAGTGAAACCTCATGTTGGCTTCATGTTTTTGTCGCTGTATCACCATGGAGACTGAGCTCCATATAAATGACAAAATGACACAAAAGAGTGCCACAACATCTGTGGCTGACATCACAGAACAGCCAGAGAAAAGCTGTAGATTTGAGCTAAAGGAATGAAACAGCACCATTTAAAACATTCCATGTTGACATATGCTAAACAGGGGTAGAACTTGATTGTCCATTTTCCTTCAGCACTGTGCATGCTTTTTCATTTTGTGTGTGTGTGCGTGTGTGTTTGCATCTGCGTGTGCATGTTTGCATGTGTGAGCATAGTGGTGACTAGAAGTCCAAACTTCGCAGGGGGCAGATAAGTCATCATCAGGTAGTAAGTAAGCAAGTATCACACAATGGCTTTAGCCTCTGGCAGGAACGCTTCCCAACACTTTACAGCCTATAAAACAAAAACAAAAGCAAAAAAAACAGTGAAAAGTCAAACACACACACACACACACACACACAACACATACACACTCAGATGTGTGCACTCACCCGATGTTGTGAGCGAAGGAGAGACTCCAGGTATTTCACTATGTGGTGCTTAAAATCTCTGCACTTCTCTTTCTAGGGTGGGGCACAAAGAAGATTAACGGACAGAGCTGAATGATTCTGCTGTAAAGTCACAATACAATGTGTGTTGTTTTTAACAACGGCAACATATAGGAGAAGACAATAAATGAGGGCAGTAAGTATAATTCAGTGACTTGTTAGAGGCTCATTTTCATATTGTATTGAAAATGACCTTTTAACGACTACGAAACAATATAAGTGCAGACTGACTATACATTTCTCATGCTGTCCACTGTTTGCTTCTAAGCTGCAGTTGGTTCAGCTGGTACACCTCCAAACACATTTTACTGCTCTTACCTCAAATCTGTGCACTTCCTTCCGTAATGTGGAGCTGATTCGCTCAAAATCTCTTTCACACTGACCCACTTTAGCTTCCCACTGTGCAGAGATGGAAACAGAAAATAGGTAATACAGGACACACAGGAAAGCATGGGAACTGGAAGTGAAATGCAAACATGCTAAATCATATGCCCAGATTTAAAAGTTTTATTTGGGCAAGAAAAACTAGGAGACAAAATTTGAATTAGTAACGTTCAGTAAAGTTCAGTTACTGCAGAACAGAAGTTGCTGTGTAAATTTTAATGCTGTGGGTTTAAGGAGGCTGACTTCATTAATGTTTATGTTGAAGACTACACCTATGGCCAAAAATGGATCCCTATTCACATTTTAGAGCACTACTGAGTTTGGCAGGCAATTTTATTGGTAGCGTTTGAATCATAATGTGAAATTTAAGCATGATTTTGAGGGCACTTCAATCTCCTACAATGCACTCATTACTTCTAGCGAACATCGTAGCTCACTACGACGTTCACTATGTAATGTGGACCAAAATGCATTGTGAGCTCTTTGTCAAAGTGAAAACGGATTTCTACAATAAAATTTAAATATATAATGAAAAACAAGGCCCTTCATAAATATTCACCCCCTTTGAAGTTACTGGCCTAATTTAAAGAGGTTCAGGCCACTGATGTTACTCTCACAATCAGTGAAATAGATCACCTGAGTGCAGTGAATGTGAATGCGAAGTGATTGTAGTATAATAAACACCTGTCTGGAAAGTCACTGGTTAAATCAGTATTCCCAGCTACAAATACTCAATGAAGACAAAAGAACACTCTATGCAACTCCTAAATAAGGTTATTATTAAGAGTATTAGTCTTATGCATACAAAATTAATTTGTCACTGAACATCCCAAATCCATCCTAGAAATGATGAATTTACACATTGCATACTTCCATTTCTTCCAGTTCCATGAAGTGTTCTTTTGTCTTTGTAGCAAAAAATACTGATTAACCAGTGAATGAACCTTCCAGACAGGTGTCGGCATACAATCCCACATTCACTGCACACTGAATTAGTTCAGTCTCTTTAAATGGGGTTGGATTTTTGTTTAATTGACATTACTTTGCAGAAATCAGTTTTCACTTTGACATTAAAGAGGTGTTTTTGTAAATTCTTATAAAATAGGCAACATTTATTGACCATGATTCCATTTATAAAAGCAATAAAAATGGAAAACATTCAAGGGATGAATACGTTTTACAGGCACTGTAAGCAAGTAAACATTATAAGCAACCAGACACTGTGAATTTTAGATATTTCGGATGTTGCTAAAAACATAAAAAACTGTTCCATGAATGGCACAATGTTTTACAAACTAACTCAGAATAGTCACAGGTTTGATTGCATGACCAGTGCTGACGCACGTCGATGAGGAAGCGTCCAAATTCGTTTTAGTATAGTAGTAGGGAGCCATTTTGGCCACAGACTGTGTGTGGCTAGTGTGACTGTGTTGACCTCAGTCAGGTCTTCTTTTGCCTGTTGTAGTTTGTCAGGTTTGTTGGCCCAGAGCAGTTTGGCTTCAGCCTCTCTTTTCTTCTGCAGAGTTGTCTGTGCCTCCTGCCAACGCTGCCACGCTTTCATGCGCTGCTCAAAACAGCCCTGACAACAACAGATTCACAATAAATAAAGAGATAAAAAACAAACCTGTCTTTCCTTCTTAGTTCACATATATGTACCTGTCACTGTATCAACCATACATGTTTTTGCCGCATTTCCTTTTTCGTTTTCGGTAGCTTATAATCAGATATCTCTGACAGACAGGACAGTGTAGAATAGCGCTGTAATGCCATGTACAACAACGGGTTTTCTGTCAGCAGACTCTTTTTCGCTGATGTTAAGAGGTCATCTGTAGGCGAACACATTCTATTCTACATTAAATTGTGAATTTACTTTGCCGTGTTTGGGTGGCTCAAATAACATTAAAAAGTCAAACGTATGTGGCCGGTCTACTCTGTTCTCTGCAGACAGTCAAAGGTAAAGGTGCACGTATTTGTCACTGTACAGTGTACACTGTACAGCGAAATGTGTCCTCCGCATTTAACCCATCTGTGGTAGTGAACACACACTCACAAACACACACTAGTGAGCTAGGGGCAGTGAGTACACACAGTACTCTGTCATTACAGAGAGTTACTGAAGAAATTACTCAGCTACTCAGAATCAGACATGCAAGAGGAAGAAACAGAAAAAGGTGATGACGGATAACAATGTGTGCCAAAGAGTGGTGCTTGGTCTGTCAGAAGTGATTTAAGTTACAAAAACTTCCTTGAACCAACAGAACATATGCAGAACATTATATCCGGTGTGAAGCCCAACCTGATTTCCAGCTTTATCTTTATATTTAGTTGTTTTTTTTTGTTTTTTTTTTAATAAATATGCTTTTTGTAGTAAATATGTCACTATAAAACAACAAAGATGGGCGTATTGTTTTCTATTTGGAAGAAGGAAAACAATTCACTGTATCATGAAATATCCCAAAACCATCTTAAAATTTAATTAAACGGTGATATATATGATTTTTGCCAATACTGCCAACTACTAGTGGACATTTGTATTTTTGTGGGCTTCTGAAATGAACACTAGGTCAAGAATATGTATACACTCACTGATTATTATATCAGTATAGTGTTGCTGAAAGTTTCAAAATGTCATAACTTCTACATGACTGACTACAGCTAGCCCAACACACAGATCTCAACCCTATAAATATGTGGAATGAAGTAGGTTCACGTTCTGATGATCTAGGATCTAGTTGTGATTCAAGTTCTGGTGTCCGAGAATGCAGCGAATGTTTTCTTACCCTCACAGCCCCCAGTAGTCGTACATAGTCTGCAAGCAGCTCCGTTAAGATGAAGAAGTCACTGAAGGCCTGTTCCTGGTGTAGCTGCTCCAGCTTATCCTCCACCTCAGCTAGCTGGGACAGTGCACGTGACAGGGCAGAGTTTTCCTCCGAACTACCCAACATAGCCACACTCTTAGCAAACATGGCGGTGTTACTACACAGCTCTGCAAAGAAACAGAGAAGTGTTTGTCCTTTACAAAACCATTACACCAGTAGCGCATCAGCTATGTAACACCAATACTATCCGTTAAAATTAGCATTCACCTTTTCTGTGATTCACCAACGAGTCAACTGAAGCATGGAGCCTCCTCAACAACTGCTCCTCATTCTCAACCTCCTGCAGCTTGCTCTCAAACCACTGCAACATACACACGCACACACACCTATAAATATTCTTGAAAAGATGTTATCTGCACCACAACCACAAATTTGTTGAGTTGTTTCTTTGGCCTCCTGTTTAAATTCTTACATTATCCGACTCGTTCATCTTTATGGTCATCTTATTCACAGCATCCGACGCTTTGTTTATCATCTTGAGGAAACCAGATCCACTCAGGGCCTGGGTATTTACTGCCCTGGGTAACTGAGGTATACACATATGCACACACATGTAGACACACAATGACAGGCAAAGGTTTCTCTTTAATTGCTATGATTTTGAAGAAGTGAAACTGAGCCTACTTCTTCTCTTTCCAAAAACTCTTGGACATCTGAGTCCTGCAACAGTGCTGGATGAGATACCACTCTTTGAAGGTACCTGTCACACATAAAAATAAAAATAGAGTATCCAACAGATCAAAAATAGAGTGCAAAATAGACTGCAACCAAAGATTTGCTGCTTACTACAGCTGCAGTTGGTAGTATGAATTGGCAAATGAGTAAAGTCACCTCTCCAGTGCTGCTCTTCTCTTCTCCACAAACTCAGCTGAGGATGGATCTTCCTTCCCTACCTTGACTTTAGTCATTCCTGGCACACAAAACGCATGCAAACATTCACCCACAATCTATCGCTTAAACATTCCATGGATGTTACACAAAAGGATATAAAAGAAAGCACTCAGATATGATTAACAATATCCTACTGACTTAACACTAAGACTCCACAAATCTGGTTCATTAACAAAATGTCATGAGAAAAGAAGTCATTTTTATGGCCCTCAACATTTCTTTTTATCCCTTTTTGCATTACCTTTGTTCTTTTCTGCTCCAGCCCAATTCAGATAATTACTAAGCCGATCATTAGCTGTATTATATGATAGAAATTGAAACACTGAATATTAATCCTCCAGGCAGGCCTCCAGTAAGGAACAATTGATTAGATAGAGATGAGATGAACAAGACAAAGAGAGAAATAGGATGAGACATCTCCTCAAAAAAAAAACCTCCCCTAAAATGATGTTCTGCCTCATCTGCCTGTCATACTTGTCAAATACTATGAAAGCTGACAGTCTGCAGAGATCACAAAAAGCCAAGTGGAGTTTAGACATCAGCATAAGATACCAATGAACTGACAGTCAGATTAAAGTGTGACTCCTTACCAACAACACTCTTCTGAGGAGGGGGTGGTATGATGCAGCCCATCAGATTGTGCTTTACTGATAACTTCTCATAAAGACCCAAGAAATCACTAAACCTCCGACGCACCGAAAATGTTTTACTGTGGAATGCAGGCAGCGTAGTCTGTTAGTAAAAGAGAGATTCTGTAAGTGTCATGTTATAGAAGCAATTCTAAAGCTAAAATTAGTTGGGTTTTATTTAATCAACAAACCTGAGTTGACACTTTATAGGTCATGTACGCATTCATGCCTTCTCCTGCAAAATATAAAACCAGAAACCAGTCAAACAAACAAATAAATTAATTAATAATAATAATAAAATAGTTCACAGACACTGGTACTGCATGATTATTTCGCCTGTTTTACATACCCATCTTTTCAGGATTGGTGACAGCAATGTTGAGCTCAAATGTGTCCCCACTTTCCTCCTCTTCTAACTGCAAAGAAACCACAATTTAGCTCTAGCTACAGACAGAAGACAGTCACTGTATTTCTATTTACTGCATGACTTTATTACCTCCTCCACAGGCTTGTTTAAAGTGTTGTGCAAGTGTAAACTAGTTTGCGTGTTCATAGTGGTAGAAAGTGGTCCAGTTGGCCCAATGATTTCTTTTCTTCCCCTGCTATTTGGAGTTGTCAGGGTCAGTTCTACGGTGGCTTCTAGAGTACAAATGAGAAAAGGCATATTTAGTGTGACAAACAGCTAGATAAACTTTACAACAGTCCAAAAATCATAACTCACCATATGTTGTGAAGTGCCCTTCACAAATATTAGCACCTCCACAAACACTTCAGGATATCCTGCATATTATGAACTTTTGTTTGTTTATACTAAATCAATGCTTTTAAAAAACAGTGTTTGACTAACAATTTACTCCTAGTTTATGTTCTGAAGTTCTTAAAAAGCCATGTTCAAACATGTTTAATGTTTATAAGGTTTGTAGTCTCATCATTTTGATATAAATAAGCACAATAAAATATTATTTGATTATTATTATATACTCCTATAATGTATTTGCCTTGTTATTCCATAAAAAACATGGTGACAATGTCCTGCGATATCGGCCAGGCTTTTGGTAGCTTAACAACCTCGTTAAAAATAATCTCAGTAAAACATTTCTGCTATAAAATCCAGAATTTTCGGTTTCACTTTCAATGGTGCAGAGGCTACATGCATTAAAATGTGACTTCAGTTACACATTTACCATTTAGTTAAAGCTATATTATGGGAATTGTGTTTCAAAATAACAGCTTCATGATTCTGGTACACTGGCTTGCAATAGGGAGAATAGTGTCTCTGTCATTGCCACCCCATGCTCAGAACGTCATTATATATATATATATATATATATATATATATACACACACACACACACCAACAAATCATCATTATTTTCACTGACTTCTGTCTTACAAATTGTGGCTGAAAGTCGCATTAACGTGTTTACAGCTCAGCACGATTAGAGCGCCACATAGTGGCCACGGAGTTACAGCACAAACTGGAAATGAGCTCATATACATATTAATAATCTGTAATATATCTATAATATACACACACACACATATATATATATATATATATATATATATATAAACGTTTATATAATTATAATGTATGTGTATGACTGACCACTGCACAGTCCTACACAATCCTTTTTTTTTATAGCGCAGGCTGTTTACTTAAACTCGCTTACCATTACTTTTAAAATGATATTTAAAAAGGGTGCTATATTTACAAGGGCGGTGGATGGCGAACTGTTCCTTTTTTAATTGTCGTTAAATGTCATTTGCTCAGCAGGTGTTTTTACAAGGACATCCCACTTACTTTACCGCCATTCACAAAATCAGAAGAGGGGAATTAAGAAACCAACTTCGATCAAGAGGAGCAAGAGGCTGCAAATAAGAAGCGATGTTTATTTAAGCGCCGCGTGTACCCTGCTCCTGTTTCCACAAACCTGATCATCTGTAGGCCACTCATGCATTTTATTAGTGCGGTCAGTCACGTTTCTGGAATCCTATTCAGTGAGACGGGCTCTCAGCTTTCAGCTGGAGACTCCTTAGGTCTTAGCAAGACGTCTAGGCGCACCCAATGGCGTAGCAGCCTTGCTCAGAGACATTACGAGAGGCTGAGACTTTCTCTACCTGCGAACAAATCCAGCTCTTCGTCGGACTGCACGCCGTTGGCTTTCGCAGGTGGATGGTTCTGCACTGTGAAAGACCCTTCTTCGCTAAAGATGTCTGTGGAGGGCTCCGTCTCTGGCGGTGTTGCAGCGAATGCCTTATTCTGTCAAAAATATTGAACAAATATTGAGCCGTTAAAAAGGTTACTCGTCCACGAAATGTGAGACACGACGAGTGTGTTAGCTAGTAACACACACAGCAGGAACCAGCTAGCCCACTTTCTAGCCACATTAAACAGAGAGCTTGCCTGAAAGCTTGAGTAATTTGTTGCTGGCTGGCTAACTGGCTAGCAAGCTAGCGAGTCAATCCAACAGCCAATTCCAAGTGACGTATAGCCGCACGCAGGATACCGGTTACAGGCCAGTGTCCCGTTCTTAAACACAAGCTGATAACATTTTAATTTAAATTTTCATTGCAAGGAGGAAATCCACGACAGCTGCTTACACTTGATCCGGTGAAAATATCCTCTCCATCGTCGCTATCCAGGTCTCTTGTGTCGAATTCTGGCTCTTGGTCCTCAGCGTCTAAGAAAGGAGGGGGATTTCGCACTGAACTAAGCGACATTATCTCTACTGTTTCTACGCCCAGATGTTTTCAAACATAAATCAGTAGCTAGCTAATGTGTTCTTCCTCCGAGAGTGTTTCTGACTTTAAAAATGATGCGAGAACAGGTGCTGCCCAAAACTGTAAGCTAACATCATCCAGCTCAAAACATCCTGTGCGTCTCTGCCTGTTTGTGGTCTCTCCACCTGCTGGTCTGGACCGCGAATAGCAGCCATAACTAGACCTCACCTTACTGTCTCCTTTTCAGCACAGACGTTTTGAGCGAGGGCAGTGTGTTTTCTGTATCACAGAGCAATAGGAAATTAAACGTCTTCTGCAATAATGTAGCTTTCTTTTGGACTGACTACCCCCCCCCCATACAGCTGATCTGAAAATACCACACTATCTCTCACACTCAGCAGCACAGCAGGAAAAAACAGCACAGGCCAGACCATGGCTAGACATTCCCTTAAGCTTTTTATGGCATCAGAAGAGCTGATTTCATCTTGTGGTTTTAAGTTGTTGCCTATATGAGGGGATGGGATGGCTGAGGAAATGACCAGTTTCTAAACCAGAGACTTCTAGATCAGAGCCTTTTCCAGTGGGCCAGCTGACAAGTTGTTTATATTGACTGGTGTGGTTGAAGTCTTCCATTAAGGTGACAGAAGGGTCTGAGTGTCCCTGTACAACCTCTGTAATCTGATAAGACAGCTGTTGTTAAGTGAAGTTTAGTAAATACAGTTTAGTAGTTACACAGTCCCACTGTAACTGATCAAGTGTAGAGAGAACTGTCCTGATTTCACACACAGACATACACACACACACACGCATATAATGGTTTATTAGGACGTTATTATATTACAGATTATTTTCAGAGAACTGCTGCAGCTCATTGATTATTTGAGTATAACATACATACATACATACACATATATATAATATATACTAATACTGCTACTAATAATAATAATTGATAACAGGTGGCATGTTCATGCTTATAAACAGCCACTGAAACATTAAACATACCACTCAGGGACACCAGTCTTGTTGTGCCCTGTCCATTTAACAACAATGGAACATAATCAACGCAACCACTGATGAGAACCGGCTGGCAGCACAGTTTTGACCTTTTGACTTTAGGTTGATGTTGCTCCTAACTCCTGTACGCACTACTGTACACATTCTCAAATGTCGTAATCTACAGCCCTAAAGTGTGCCTGATTTTTCACTGAAGGTGCAATCACTGGTGTGCACAAAAAGGTTTTGTGAAGGGAGCTGAAAGTCATGTGAAGTATGTGAAGGTGAAGGTGTGCCCTTTGTTCAAAGACCTCTCCTCATAACCCCTTATGTGTGACTTATATCATGCCCAGCTGTATGGTGATCAGATCCTGTAACACAGAATAAGAGAGGAAGACATGAGCATACACTTATTACAGTAAACTATCAGATACTAAACAAGAACAACATAACATCGTAACACTATGGAAAAAAAAAACCAGGAATCATGAAAATGTCCAGCAAAGTTGAGTAATTTCTTGCTCAAACACCTGATTCAACTGGTAGGTATTGTATATGTGCAGAGAAAACGTACCAGTTTTGAAAAATTTTAGGACGCTAAAAGGAAAGGAGAATCATTCAAACATGTGGGCACCCCTGGAGATTTAAGCTTTTAGATTGCCAATGATTAGACTTTAATTATCCTGTTAGCACTATAGCTTGTTCACTGTCATCATTAGGAAAGGCCAGGTGACAGAAATGTCAAATCTTTATAAATACTCTGATACCTCAAACCTTTTCCCAGTCAGTCAGCAGACACTGGCTTTATTAACCAATTACCTAGCAAATTAAAATAACTGACGCCCACAAAGGTGTCATTTTCTCAGTTTGTAATGTAATTAAGAAATTGTAGGAACAGGGAATGTGAAGTTGAAATGTGGAAAAAAAGGTTTGTAATATTTCTAGAAAGGCAAATAAATCACTAATTTGAATGCAGATCTTGTGGTTTATGTTGATTATAACTAAATGCAATATAAATATAAATAATATAAATGTGATTATTTTGTTTATTTTGTGGAAAGACATTATTTTTTTGCATTTGGTAAAAGTTAGTATTTTATGTATGTTTAGGAGTTATATTATCTGTTGGTTTACAATCCCGCTTTCTGCATTTTTTTTTGCTCTATGTCCACTAAGTACATTAAAACAAAAACAGACTAATGCTGGTGACTTTGATCTGCAGAATAAACTATATTGCTCATTCCTAAGGTAATTGATTTGATGATTTGAATAATATTTAAAAGCTCTTAATTCACAACCTTCAGGAAAATTTTGCAGAGTCTGGAGTGGTGGTGCACAGTTCAACTGAGCAGCGGCACAAGTACGAACATGACCTTCACAAAAGAGTAATCAGAAGGAAACCTTTCTAGCGTCCTCACAACAAAATTCATCAACAGAGGGTTTGATCTATGGTCTAATGAAGGTTAAATATAACCTGGCTCCAATGAGCAAATGTTTGTTTGGAGAAAAAAGGTTTGGAAGTTAATGACAAGAACACCTTTCCAGAAGAGATAGATCGATCATGCTTTGGCCTTCTGTTGCAGCCCTTATAGCCCATAGGAGCATATCATCACTGAAGTGCATGCAAGATGGTCCAATAATCTCACAGAACTAGAAGCTTTTTGCAAGACAGAATGGTTGAAAATCAAGCAAAATGTATAACAGCTGCAACAAGGACTGTAGCTTCGTAAGTACAGTCATGCCCGAAAGTATTCATACCCCTGGCAAAGTTTGACTTAAATTTACTTTTATTTAACCAGAAGTTATATTTTTGCCTTGAAACGACACAGGCATCTCCCAGGAGATAACACGATGATGTACAAGAGGCATCATTGTGGGAAAAAGTATTTCTCAGCTTTTATATACATTTGAACAAAAAGTGGCATGTCCAAAATTATTCATACCCTTTGAAAACTGTCACAGTATATGGGAAAATCCAAAGTTCTATACCATTCCAAATAGTCCAAGCTGTTTTAAAGCATCCTAATTACCCTGATTCATTGGGAACAGCTGTTTTAATCAACTCAACAGGAGAAAAACAGCAGCTCTCTGCAGTTGGTTTGTGGACAGTCATGGCTAAGATAAAGGAGCTCACTAAGGACCTGCGGCTGTGCATTGTGGCCGCTCACAAGTCAGGAAAGGGCTATAAAGCCATATCAAAATGTTTTGAAGTTCCAGTGGCTACAGTGCAAAGTATTATTAAAAAATACAAGAAGTTCCGCACTGTGGAAAATCTCAGAAGATGTGGTCGGAAACCAAAAGTGACACCTGTGCTGGCCAGGTGAATAGTGAGAGAGGTGAAGAAAAATCCAAGGATCACCACCAAGGCCATCCTGGTGAATCTGGACTCTGCTGGTGGCGACATCTCAAGGCAGACAGTTCAACGGACACTGCACACTGCTGGGTTCCACGGACGCAGGCCAAGGAGGACACCACTTCTCCAGAAAAGGCACACAAAAGCCCGCTTGACCTTTGCAAATGCTCATCTGGACAAAGAAGAAGACTTCTGGTGTTCTGTTTTATGGTCAGATGAAACAAAAATTGAATTGTTTGGCCACAATGATGTGTGCACCATTTGGCGTCAAAAAGGAGAAGCCTTCAACCCTAAGAACACCATCCCCACTGTCAAACATGGTGGTGGGAACCTAATGTTTTGGGGGTGTTTTTCAGCCAATGGACCAGGGAACTTGATCGCAGTAAATGGCACCATGAAAAAAGAGCAATACATCAAGATTCTCAACAACAACATCAGGCAGTCTGCAGAGAAACTTGGCCTTGGGAACCGGTGGACATTTCAGCATGACAACGACCCAAAACACACAGCCAAAGTGGTGAAGAAATGGTTAGCAGACAAAAACATTAATGTTTTGCAGTGGCCCAGCCAGAGTCCTGACTTGAATCCAATTGAGAATCTGTGGAGGGAGCTAAAGATCAGGGTGATGGCAAGGAGACCCTCGAACCTCAAAGAGTTGGAGCTCATCACTAAAGATGAATGGGCAAAAATACCAGTGGAGACATGCAAAAAGCTGGTCAGCAATTACAGGAAGCGTTTGATTGCTGTAATAGCCAATAAAGGCTTTTCTATTAATTATTGAGAAGGGTATGAATAATTTTGGACATGCCACTTTTTATTCAAATGTGTATAAAAGCTGAGAAATATTTTTTCCCACAATGATGCCTCTTGTACATCATCGTGTTATCTCCTGGGAGATGCCTGTGTCATTTCCAGGCAAAAATATAATTTCTGGTTAAATAAAAGTAAATTTAAGTCAAACTTTGACAGGGGTATGAATACTTTCGGGCATGACTGTATATTTTGTTTAGTGATATTTGTTTGTGCACCATGAGGTGTATTTATCCACTCACTCAAAACATCTGTATGTATCATATACAGTGTGCCAAAGAGGTATATGTAAATTATTTACTGTAGTTTCTCCAGACTGCATTGTGGATCCTTTTGCAAATCAGAGAGCAGCTCCAATGCTGTCTGTCCTGGTTTGTTGTAGTTCAAATGCAGTTCTCTCAGGTGAAAGGGGTTTGATTTCAGAGCTGAAGCCAATGCAGTACAGCCTTCGTCTTTTATACTGCAGTTATACAGCCTACAGAGAAGAAAAAAATCTTTACACTTCATGCAAAAGACACTTTAAACACACAAAAAAACAAAGCATCAAGCAGAATTTTGTAACTGTAAAATATGGTCAAAGTGTTTTTTCTTTTATTATAATAAATTAAGACTAACACATATAAATAATCAAATAAAAAATAAAAGTGTGCATGCAATTGTGTGAGATTTACTGTACAGTGAGACACTGATGATCTCACCCTCTTTGTTTGTGTGTGTGCGTGAGAGAAATCTGCATCCACAGTGAAAGTGATAATCTTACCCAAGCTTCTCTAGTTTACACTGCCGATTTTTCAGTCCGGTAGAGAGCAGCTTAACACCTGAATTCTGCAGTTCATTGTTACCCATGTCCAGATCTCTCAGGCTTAACGTGTTTAAGCTGAGAGCTGAGGCCAGATCTGCACAGCTTGCCTCTGTGAGTTTGCAATCGCGCAGCCTAGGATGTAAATTATGTACATTTACATTTACATGTAAGGCATTTAGCAGACGCTCTTATCCAGAGTGACTTACAAAAGTGCTTTGCTATTTACCCAAGAAAAACCTCAGCTAGTTTGAGTAGACTAATAATTCAAAGATACCTCTAAGTTTAGAGGTACACAAGTCAGTAAGGAGACCACTTTACTATTCATACTATTCGCTGCTCTTATTCAGATTTATGAAATTAATTAAATTACCAAACCAAAATAAAATATTAACTTGCATGCCTGCTCTCTGCTTTGCATAATTCTACATTTTCTTTTTATAGTTTTTATAGAGCTCAAACAGCTTACATGGATTTCTTTTTTACTGTAAGCTCTTCTGGTAAAGTACACACTCATTAAAAATTAGACACCTGTTTTTGAGAATTTATCATTGATTATTAAATCTGCTAATCACCATTAACAACAACATAGAGGACTATGCTGCTTAAACTTCTCCATTGCTTAAAGAAAGGAAAAGCAAAAAGGACTGTGAACTGCAATGTTACAGCCACAGATGGAACCCTTGATTAATTGTTTTGAACCACTAATGACTTTGAGCAGAAATCTCATTGTCAACAGAAATTAAGCATGGGCAAAAATGACTGTGGAATTATAGTAAGGACTCGCACAAGCTTCACTTGTCATCTCTGTTGTCAGGAACAACAAACCTGCTTAACCTATGTCTCTGAATGAAACAAGGAGCTTCTTAACATTGTATACTATACGTCCATATGTTTTGCTGAATTCATTCAGCTACTTAAAGTTTCATCCACTGCTGACACAAATGTGTGAATACACACAGCTTTTCTAGTCTGTATAGAGATGTTATGCCAATAGAATAGGACTTTCTCAGAGAGTGTCGGTTGGCCTGCAATAGCGCATCGTGGCTGGCTTCGCAAGTGCTGGAGGAGATGTGTTAAGTCCTTTTTGATTCCTAGTGTCGGGAGCATTGCTAGTACTAGGGGGAGTTATGAATGGGTGAATTAGGAGAAAAAAGGGAAGCATTCGACAAACAAATTTATATATATTAAAATCATCCCTTGCAACCTCCACCCTCTCATTCTCAACTACAATTGGGCTTTTCAGAGGGAGATCCTGCAAACTTGTGCTGCCTCTCATCTTATACTGCAGCTAAGAAACATAGGGCATATGACCATTTTTATCTCCTTGGACCACTTTTGCATTGTCATCAGCTGCCTTGTCCTTAAAAACCTATGACAATGCAGAACACGGTATGTCCAGAGAGCAGTACCAAGCAACTTACATAAAAAATTCAGTATTTATTGATTATGGCTTTTTTTTATCATAATGGGTACTTAACAACCGCATGAACAATTCAGACAAAAATTGCAAATAATGTGTTTTGTTAGACACTCTGCATGTGAAAGAGCCTACTCATACCTAGCGTAATACTCTAAATCTGGTTATCAAAATGGGTCTCTGTATTTCTATTACTCTGTAATTCTATTAGTAGAATTAAATTGAAATGTTATGGATGCAGATGCACCTGCTAAACAAAACGGGCAAACAGAAAGCACCATAGAAAAACACAATGACTGTAAAAGACTTGATGAAATGAATGCAGAAAAGCAGAGTGTAAGTGGAAACTTGTAATATACATTATAGGTATAAACAAGTTTTCTTTAATTATTCTTTGTTGTCCTCTCTTTGAGAAAGCAAGATTGTTCCCACCTGCCCAGTGACTGACTGGTGTTCCAGGAAGTCACAGAAGAACACTAAGGCTATGTTTATGGTCTTATACTGAAATAGTAAGCTTTAGGGAGGAAAGGGGAGGGTAGCTGCATTATATGCCAGTTTGTTCGCCATCTTCATATCAGAAATCCTGATACTACAACACTACACTGTGTGCAGAATTATTAGGCAAATGAGTATTTTGAGTATCACATCATCCTTTTTATACATGTTGTCCTACTCCAAGCTCTATAGGCTTGAAAGCCAACTACCAATCAAGTAAATCAAGTGATGTGCATCTCTGTAATGAGAAGGGGTGTGTTCTAATGACATCAACACCCTATATAAGGTGTGCTTAATTAGGCAACTTCCTTTCCTTTGACAAAATTGGTCAGAAGAGAGATTTGATGGACTCTGAAAAGTCAAAAATTGAGATGTCTTGCAGAGGGATGCAGCAGTCTTGAAACTGCCAAACTTTTGAAGCGTGACCACTGAACAATCAAGCGTTTCATGGCAAATAGCCAACAGGGTCGCAAGAAACGTGTTGAAAAAAAAGGCGCAAAATAACTGCCCATGAATTGAGGAAAATTTCAACTAAGCTGAAGTCTTGGATATCCTCACAGAACCTGATATAATATGTCACAGTTTCAGTATATTTATCCACACTGTAAGTTACTCAAACACACTCCTTTGTCCTTTGCATCAGTAGCCTACTACTTAACAGTGCAAAAAAACAAGCTTAGCGAACTTTAGCTTTTGCTAAACGTGATTATCTTACCCCACTTTCTCCAGTTTACAGTGTGGATTCTTCAGTGCAACAGAGAGCAGCTTCACTCCTGAATTCTGCAGATTATTGTTGCTCAGGTCCAGCTCTCTTAGACTTGAAGAGTTTAAGCTGAGAGCTGAAGACAGAACTGCACAACTTTTCTCAGTGAGATTACAGTTACACAGCCTGGGAGAGAAACGATAGTGAATATACAGAATATACAAGTTTGAGATCTAAATATTAAATTGGTTCCAGATGAGTTGTAAGTAGCTCACTGTAGTGTCTCCAGTTTACAGTGTGGATCCTCCAGCAAACTAAAGAGTAGTTTCACTCCTGCGTCTCTTGGTTCATTATGGTTTAGATTCAGCTCTCTCAGGTGGGAAGGATTTGATTTTAGAGCTGAAGCCAGAGCAGCACAGCCTTTCTCTGTAATACTGCAGCTGCACAGCCTACAAAGAATAAAAACAAAACCTTCACATTTTACAGCTCACAAAATACACACACAACTGAAAAAAGGTATATGTGTACGCAAGCGCATGAATACACTGTGTATTCTCACCCTAGCGATGCCAGTTTACACTTTTGATTTTCCAGTCCAACAGAGAGTAGCTTTATTCCTGAATCCTGCAGTTCATTGTAACTCACGTCCAAATCTCTCAGACGTGACATGAGAATTAAAGCCAGATCTGCGCAGTTCTTTTTGGTGAGATTACAATTTGATAGCCTGTAAGACAAATTATAACATTTGACAACAACTGCCACTTTCCCCATCTTCAATGTCTCTGGTCTCTGATTATTTCCACACATACACAGACATGTTCAAATGGAAATGACAGAAGATATAACATCTTAAGGGGTCATGTACAAAACCAGCATCAAGGTTTACACGCAGATGTAAACCTGTTTGCAGCAAATCAATCAAATGCTAATTTAAATGAGTACTGCAGTTTCAGAAGTTTTCAACCCCTTCATGATAAGCATCTTTAGTACACAGTAGAACACCCTTTTGCTGTTGTGACCTGCTGCAAAATGTGACCTCAGCTTATTCCTCATGGGCAATGGCCTCCGATTCACCAATATTCTTGGGTTTGCAATCCCACTCTTCAAATCCCACCAAAGATTTTCAAAGGGACTCCAGGACTTACTTGGGATACTTGGGATAACTGTTTGGTCCAATTATGCCCAAGCTTCAGCTTCCTCACAGAAGACATGATGTTTTCCCTTAGGGTGTCCTGATACTTGACTGAATCTATTTTGCCCTCCACACATGTTGCAGGTTTCCAGTGCCAGAGGAAGCAGAGCAGCCCCAGAGCATAATTAAGCTACCACCATGCTTCCCTGTAGGCAGGGTGTTCTTTTTAGCATGTCTCTATGTTCAGACATACCACTGATCCATAGGCACACATAGCACCTTACTATGCAAACTAAAATCTCAGTGCCTGCTGCCACCAAATCTTGCTACTGGTCTTTGGCAATCACTTGAAAGTTTTTGACCACTTGTCTCCTCAGGAATCTGGTGGCAGTCATTGATAGTGTCCTTTTTCTGCCACATCCAGGTAGTGTAGCCAGTGTTCCTTCAACTTTGAACTTGCAAATTTTGCTTCCAACTGTATCTCTAAAAACTTTCAATGTCTTTGCCGTCTTTTTGTATCCTATTCCTTGTTTGTGCAAAGCAATGGTCTCTTCTTGACTTATTCTAGCATGCAATTAAACATCACAGTCAACAAACCCCTAAGCCCCTGGCATTTTATTTCAAGCACACCTGATGCATCTAATGAAGCTCTTGGTTTGCAAATGTGTGCTCTTACGAGTGATTCTCGTTCAAGGGGTTAAATAATTCTGAAACTGCAGAAGTAATTTGAAGTGGCCTCTTGTGTTAAATTTGGACAAACCACTTATCTGCCTTAGGCTATTTACATTGTTCTTGTTTGGTTTATTGCAAACAGATGAGGTTTGTACATTTTGCTAATAAACCTAATTTGCATTTGTAATTGAATAATTTTAAATTCTGACTATAATTTTATAAAGACATTTACTATGTAGCGATGATTAGATTGACAGCTAAAGAAAGACTTTCTTTAAGCAAGCCTAACCAAAAAAGAGACCTGTTTGACAGTATCACAAGTTATGTTCCAACCATACTCATTTATGCTACGAGAATAGTTAGGGTCTCTCCTATTCCAGATAAAGTGGCTTTAATATGGTATAAATATGTATAGTTGCTCCTAGGCAGTATATGTGACATGTGACATTATAAAGCAAGAGTATATGACTTTATAGTCAGACTCCATATTGACATATAACATATACCTCATAAGAACACTACATAGGACACTTTTAACAACTACATAGGACACTTTGTATATCACTGTCAGGCCATTACAGATTTCTAGTGAAGAGAGTTTTAATGTGTTTTAAATGATAAGAAATTATATACATATGATAAAGTTTAAATAATAGTAACATTACTGCAGAATTAGTATTGTACAAAATTAAGCATGTCTCACCCTGTTTTTTTTTAATATTTTGAGGGGAAAGCAAATGTGTGTGGTTTGTCGTGTCACACCATAGTTCAAGCTATAAAGGGGTCTGATGCACTGAGCAACAGATGTGGATATAACTGGTAACTGGTAGCTAGCTGGGATAGCTGTCTACAGTTGCTAGACTGTTGGCAATTAGCAACAAGGACTAAATTGTTTGTACCTTAATGAAAACAGTATAATAAATATTTTGGTTGATTTGGCTTAAATTGTCAAAGCCAGCTTAAAACCATTGCTTATTACTAAACAAGACAAGACTTTCTTTTACAGAAACTTAGCTTTACAAATAATAAAGGAACTCTATCAAATTCATAGTAAATATGAATGGCCTACCTGCTGACATGTGTGTCAGAGATCTGGTTTGTTTAGCGACAAGTGCAACATCTTTTAACCAACCATGCTAACTGCAGCCTTGTAGTGCAAGTAAATGAGTGCAAAAATATTATACCTACATATGATGCTCAATGTTAGACATACCTTCATGTCATCAACTGTGGCAAGACTTTCTCACATGTAGGTATATTAATCGGAAAAAAAGATACAGTAAATGAGAAACTCACTGTAGTTTCTCCAGTGTACAGCGTGGATCCTCCAGTAATTCAGACAGCAGCTTAACTCCTGACTCTCCTGGTTTGTTGAGGTTCAGATTTAACATTTTCAAATGAGAGGGATTTGATTTCAGAGCTGAAGCCAGAGCAGCACATCCTTCCTCTGCAATATTGCAATTACACAGCCTGCAGAGAGGACAAAATATCATCATATTTATACACTTTATATGTGTGTGTGTGTGTGTGCATGTGTGTTGTAAGATCTACATTATTAGGGAGTAAGTGATTATATCACCTCAATATCTCGAGTTTACAATGTGGATTCCCCAGCCCAGCAGAAAGCAGCTTCATTCCTGAATCCAGCAAATCATTACTACTCAGATTCAGCTCTCTCAGATTTGAGGATTTGGAGCTGAGAGTCGAGGCCAGAAGTGCATAGCTTTTCTCTGTAAGATTACACACACGTAGCCTGTAGAAGAAACAATGCATCAGAAAACTGTCATATATTTCAATCTCATTATTTTACTCACTTATAAAAAATGTGACTTATTGCTTTAGACAAGTCACAAATACTAAAATGTAATTAAGTATCACAACATCTCTCAAGACCAAGGAAACCATACAACAAATGTGCCTTAGGCTATGTCATACTGTATGTGTGTATATATTGATAAAGTAAGCAACTTAACTTTGTTATGAATTATGCTTTAAAATGTAAAATAATGTAACTTTTCATAGTATGTTAACAGTAGTATGGTTTATTAATATAATGGCAAATTTTGTAGAGTTGCAAAATCTAGATTCAAACATGAAAAGAGAGCGGCTTCTACATTTAGGGTGCTGTTTCTAAACACACCCTAAAATTCACAAGTCTAATACTTTTTTTGCCATAGCCCTCACAGTGCGCTGGACTTAAAAAGAGCAGTGCATACAATACAGCCAAAGATTCTAAAACTACCAGGAGTACCCAAACTTTTGCATGCCACTGTACGATTAGACATGTGGTTAACTCAAAGTGTTTAGGCAGCAAACAATTTACATTTTAGAAATTAGTAAAGTTTAGATTTTTTTTCTCAGTATGTGAATCTAGGCTGAGGTACTGGTGTATATTAGCATTAGTGTAGCAGGGGTAATGCTAATAAGGCTCACAATGTGACAGTAATACAAAAATTACATACATATGTACCTTATACAGTAAAAGTTTTATACAAGAAGCTTTATTACAGTGTAGTAAGTGTGTAGAGATGAGTTAAAATAGTTTAATTATGAATGTAATTTAAAAGATTACTACTACATAGGCCTAAATGTTGGTTTCTAAAATTGGCAACCAATTATTTTAAGAAACAGTAAGACATTTAACTCACACAGCATTTCTGCAGGCTTTGACTACTGGCATCAGCCTCAGTAGACCTTCATCAGATGCATCATATTTACGAAGGTTGAACTCATCCAGCTCATTGCCCTCATCGCTCACTGAGTTTAGCATTACAAACACCAGAGCTGACCACTGAGCAGGAGAGAGCTTGGCTCCACTGAGACGAAAATAACCTTCTTTGTTAAGATATGTTTGCACTTCCTGCACCAGAGAATGATCATTCAGTTCATTCAGACAGTGGAACAGATTAATAGATTTTTCGACTGCAGGATTCTCCTTGATCTTCTCCTTGATGTACTTGATAATTTCTTCTTTGCTATGAGAGCTGCTTTCTTTTAGTGTTAGTAAGTCTTGCAGGAGAGTCTGATTAGAATCCAGCGAGAGGCCCAGTAGGAAACGGAGGAAAAGGTCAAGATGTCCATTCTCACTCAATAAGGCCATGTCCACTGCATTCTTGAGGAAGTCTGACATATTTGGCATTTTGAACATATCAGACAAATCAGTAGTTAATTTTGTTACATCTCTGCTGGTGAAAGAGATAAGGGCATATAAAGCAGCCAGATACTCCTGAACGCTGAGGTGCACAAAGCTGAATACTTTCCCCAGATGTAGCCTTAACTCCTCTCTGAAGATTTGGGTGCACACCCCTGAGTACACGGACACTTCTGTGACATCTATGCCACATTCTCTCAGGTCTTCTTCATAGAAAATCAGATTCCCCTTTTCCAGCTGTTGAAAAGCTAGTTTTCCCAGTGCCAGTATACTTTTTTTAGTTTGTTGAGGATTAGCGCCGTGTTTTCCATGGTACTTCTGGTCTTTGTTTTTGGTCTGAAAAATTAGGAAGTGTGTGAACATCTGAGTCAGGGTCTTGGGGACCTCTCCACTCTCCGCTGCATGCAGCACTCTCTCTAGAACAGTGGCTACAAGCCAACAAAACACTGGTATGTGGCACATAATATAGAGGCTTCTTGAGGACTTCATGTGTGTGATGATTTTACTAGCATAGCTCTGATCACTGATCTTCTTCCTGAAGTATTCTTCTTTCTGAGGGTCACTGAACCCTCGTATCTCTGTTACTTGATCAACACACTCAGATGGAATCTGATTGGTTGCTGCTGGTCGAGAGGTTATCCAGTGAAGAGCAGAGGGAAGCAGATTTCTCTTGATGAGATTCGTCACCAACACATCCACTGAGGCCAAATGTGTGACGTCTGACACGTTTTTATTGTTTTTAAAATCTAGAGGAAGTCGACACTCATCCAGACCATCATATATAAACAAGACTTTGTAGGAATCACAGTCAACTGACTGCAATTCTTTTATTTCTGGGTGAAAGTGGTGAAGAAGCTCCATTAAACTGAGATTTCTCTCCTTCATCAAATTCAGCTCCCTAAAAGGAAGTGGAAATATGAAGAGGATATCTTGGTTTGCTTCACCTTTGGCCCAATCTAGAATTAACTTCTGAACTGAGACAGTTTTTCCAATTCCAGCAACTCCTTTAGTCAATGCAGTTTGTATATGCTTGTCTCTAAAGAGGTCATTGCATTGAATGGGTATATCTTCTGATGCTAGTCTCCTGGAAGTTGTCTCAATCTGTCTCACTTCATGTTCATTGTTGACCTCTCCACTACCCCCCTCTGTGATGTAGAGCTCTGTGTAAATCTCATTCAAAAGGACTGAAGTTCCTTGCTGTGGTATTCCTTCATTAATTTTTTCAAAATTCTCTCTCAGTCTTGATTTGAGTTTTTGATGATACTCTGATAGCAGCTCTACAAAAAAAACACAATATAAAATTCAACATTCTTTTAGAAGGAATACTACATCCCTGTATCATATATGAAAAGTAAATATAAAAAGCATAAAAACATCACTATGAATCACAGGTTCTTACAGACATAGTGGCCCAAAAGTCCCTCCTTCCCTGCATTAATTAGGATGTGTATTTTGAAGATAATGTGGTAAGAATGTAGATAAGAGTGTTCTTACTGGTCTGTAGTATGTAAAGGTCTGTCTGCTGTATGTCCCTCTGGACACAGGGTGTAATCTTGTGCGTTCTGCAAAAGGATAATTTAGCTGTTTGTGCCATGTGTAAACAACATATCAGTTTAATATATTAGAATTGAAATTTTCAGCCTCAAACCTTTATTAGCTTGTTAATCCTTACATTGAGTAGTAAGTGTAAACAAACAAACGCTTTAGGGATAAGTGCATAAAGACAGGGTTGGTGACTACATTTGTGTATGCAACCAGTTAACTAATTGTCTTAGTGTGGTTAACATAGTATGTCAACCCAGTATTAGGTACATTTATTAAACATTAAACACTGTAGTGCTTTACTTGCACCACACCTACAATAAGGGACAATACATTTAGTCCTGAATCTAGCACTGACATTCCTGCTCAAACATATCTGATCAATTACCATGGAATCTTTATTAGCTTGTTAGTCCCTAAACTGACAATCCAGACTTTGTCTGCATTAGGTTTAAAGTTGTCTGACTAATGATTACTGACTAAGAATAACTCCATTGGCATCAGGTATGGAATCAGGACAGATTTAGCAGTCCAAGAAGTACTCTGTTCTTTTGAATCAACATCTTCAGCATTAAGGCTAAAAACACAATCTCAATAATAGTGCATTTTAAAGTTGTCCTTTCTTGTTTCTCTACTAAAAAGCAATATTTTTCCCATTGTTTAAGAGGGACTGTTCCCCTCAAACATTATAAGAGAGTAGATTTGCGATGCGATACTGTGCCATTCGCTTTGTTAAAACAATGATAAAATATAACATGAGATGATGAAATTCAGCCATGTGTTCAAAATTCTTTGCTGTTGCACAAATTCAGAACTCAGTTAGTTTCATCAAAACCATATATTATTATTTTTTTTTATCATTATTATTATTATTATTATTATTAACAACAATTGACTAAGCCTTTCCTGACCTCAGCAGAAGAGTCTCCCTCTTTGTAATTAAGTGGAGCATTCATTGAATAGTCAAGGTGACTATATATCTGATATATATATATATATATATATATATATATATATATATATATATATATATATATATATATATATATATATATATGATTTTGTGTTCTTTTTCACACTCTTGGTTATTTGCTAAAAATCCTTACCTGACCTCAGCAAAAGAGTCTCCCTCTCTGTAATTTTGTGGAGCATCCACTGAACAGTCACTGCGCATGGACACACAGCTGGGTTCTGGTGAGTCTGGTCTCTTACCCTGAATCAGACTAAGACACAAGCAAACACTGCATTTAATAAAATTAAGGTATTCAGTAAACGTCATATATTTAAGATATGAGAACCACTGCAAATACTACTTCAAGAACATCTTTAAAAAAAGGCACTTTTTTATAGTCATAATAATGTGAGCTACAGAAAATGAACCCTATATTAAATTAATCTCACTCACTATGTCTGTGCCTGCTGTGCTATTTTTCTGTTAGTGTCTTGACATTATTAGCAATTGACAATTAACTAATCCTTACCTGACTTTAGCAGAAGAGTCTCCCTCTCGGTAATTTAGGGGAGCCTTCATTGAACAGTCACTGCGCATGGACACACAGCTGGGTTCTGGTGAGGCTGGTCTCTTACCCTGAATCAGACTAAAACACAAGCAAACACTGCATTTAATGAAATTAAGGTATTTAGTAGACACAACCTCAGACGTTTATGTTTCCGTTCAGGCCGAGCAAGACATAAGCTTTCATTCATTTATTCATTCATTTTCTTATCCACTTTATCCTGGTCAGGATTGCAGTGCCATTGAGCGCAAGATAGGCATACTCCCTGGACAGGGCACCAGTCCATCACAGGGTGCCGCACACAGTCATTCTCTCACACCATGGGGTCAATTTAGCATAGCCAATCCACTTACCAAGATGACTAGAGCAACACAGAGCACACACTATCTGAGGCACCACCGTGGCACCCCATATGATTTCAGTTTTGTGTAAAATATTAAAATGACCAGATGTCTGGAAAATAACTTTCTATAGCTATGATTTTGTGTTGTTTTTCCCACACTTGGTTATGTGCTTCAAATCTCACTCAGGGGTATGTCTGTGCCTGCTGTGCTATTTTTCTGTTAGTGTCTTGATATTATTAGCAATTGACAATTGACTAATCCTTACCTGACCTCAGCAGAAGAGTCTCCCTCTCTGTAATTTAGGGGAGCATTCATTGAACAGTCACTGCGCATGGACACACAGCTGGGTTCTGGTGAGGCTGG
Source organism: Salminus brasiliensis (assembly GCF_030463535.1). Classification (NCBI taxonomy): domain Eukaryota; kingdom Metazoa; phylum Chordata; class Actinopteri; order Characiformes; family Bryconidae; genus Salminus; species Salminus brasiliensis. Next base: position 7,374,368 of record NC_132902.1, on the reverse strand, counting down.
TCTCTTACCCTGAATCAGACTAAAACACAAGCAAACACTGCATTTAATGAAATTAAGGTATTTAGTAGACACAACCTCAGGTGTTTATGTTTTGGTTCAGGCCGAGCAAGACATATGCTGTCATTCAATTATTCATACACAGTCATTCTCTCACACCATGGGGTCAATTTAGCATAGCCAATCCACCTACCAAGGTGACCAGAGCAACTCAGAGCACACAATATATGAGGGAATATCTTTAGTTGGCGTTTGTTTAAAGAACAAAACAGAAACTGTACGCTTTTCAAATCCTTCTATCGAATCTGTTTTGTCATGTACAAAATACATTTGTGATATTGTGAACTTTGGCTGTCTCACAAAGCACACACTACTAGTTATAGCTTCACAAAACCTATCAAATGCAACTGTCTGTGACTACTTTATGACAGCAATGGATTTCATCAGGAGAGTAACGGGAAATTACACAACAAAAACAAAGAACATGAAAAAAAGTTGATAGCAAAAAGTTACTGCTACCACCATGTTACAGGGATATATATACATTTTTCAATACCTATGATTTTGTTTTCTTTTCCACAAACGTGGTTATTCGATTGGTTATTTTGGTAACACAATCTACAAAAGGGGTCTGTGCCTGTGCCTGCCTTACCTGATCTCAGCAGAAGAGTCTCCCTCTTTGTAATTTAGGGGAGCATTCATTGAACAGTCACTCTGCATTGACACACAGCTGGATTGAGGTGAGTCTGGTCTCTTACCCTGAATCAGACTAAAACATAACCAAACACTGCATTTAATGAAATTATGGTATTTAGTTCACATGTCTTATATTTAAGAGAATCAATGTAAATACTAATTTTAGAATATGTTACTACTACTGCTTCCAATTTCCATTTAGTTACACCCACTATCTTTCTAGTATTCATTAACCTTACAGTTTTAAATGATAGGCCATTAAAATAATGCATTTAATAACACAACTGTGTATTTAGATTATAGATAATGAAGGACTGTGTAAAGGATATAAAACTCTGGATGTCACATAACTTTCTTCTACCTAACAGTGACAAAACCGAGGTTCTCCTTTTAGGTCCAAAAGACACAAGAAATAAACTATCAGACTTAATGTTAGACTTGACTGATGCTTCCATTATTCCTGATTTAGCAGCTAAAAATCTTGGCGTCACATTCGACTCAGATTTATCATTTGAGCAACATATAGCCAATATTAGTAGGACAGCCTTTCTACATCTTAGAAACACCACCAAACTAAAACTCCTTATCTCTACAGGACGCAGAAAAGCTAGTACATGCTTTTATTACCTCAAGGCTAGATTACTGTAATGCACTTTTGTCAGGTTGTTTCCAGCAGGAACCTCAATACACTTCAGCTGGTGCAAAATGCTGCAGCCAGGGTCCTTACTAAAACTAGAAACTTTGATCATATCAGTCCAGTTCTATCAGCTCTTCATTGGCTCCCAGTTAAATTCCGTATTGAGTACAAAATTCTTCTATTAACATACAAAGCCCTACATGGCCTCGCTCCTGGGTACCTGCAGGATATTATTATATATTTTGAACCATCAAGAATCCTTAGATCTCAGGGTGCTGGCTTCTTAGTAGTTCTCAAAATTCAGAAAACCTCAAGAGGGGGGAGAGCCTTTTCTTATAAAGCCCCCCAACTCTGGAATAACCTTCCAAATAATGTTCAGGACTCAGACACAGTCGCAATCTTTAAATCTAAGCTGAAAACTCATCTGTTTAGTTTAGCTTTCGGTAATTAATGTTTTCCCTTAGATAATGGTTGTAGGTCCAGGGGTTCACGGACACAGGAAATTGTAGTATACTGAGATGCTGGAGCTGTCGTCTTGCTGCTTGGACGCGATCACTCAGGTTTGTGGACGGTGGGGCAGATGGATGCTAGCGTTTCAAGGCGCTCCTGTGTCTGTGTTACCTTCTGGCTCTCTCCTTTTAATCAGGCTGTTATAGTCAGACCTGCCGGAGTCGTCAGACACACTCTGATAATGATCAACATTCTCTGCTCTCTATAAATCCATTCAGAACTAACTATGTCTTTTTACCTTCTCCAGCTGCCTCCTACCAGTCCGACCAGCAGGCCCCGTCCCCACCACCACCCATGCCAGACCAGTGGCACACCCTCCTACCACTGCTATCTGTCTAATGGCCATGTTAAAATCTAAAAGGACTCTATTAAAAAAACAAATGAGCACTATTAATATTAGCACTATTAACTATCATTACTCTGACCATCACTGCCATGACTACATTTAAGTTCTACTACACCATGATTAATATATTATAATTATGATCAGAGCAGTTCAACAGTATAGATGGTTTGGTAACTTTTTTTTTAAATAAATAGTTCTGACCAGAGGAGGATGGGTCACCCTTGTGAGTCTAGGGTCCTCCCAAGGTTTGTACAACTGTGGTTCCTCCACAGTTGTAAAAAGCGCTATACAAATAGATTTGACTTTTGACTATTTTGATTTTGATTTTGACTATTTAAGACCTAGAATCAATCACTCAAGGACTGATTCCAAAGTCTCTTTGCATAGTGTACATTTTTTATCGCAACTGATCTGGCTAAAACCCTAGTGTTTTTTTGTGGATATTACTTTGAATTTAAAGCTCATGAATAAATGTTATATGATTTACATGGTGGGCCAAACACAAACAAAAGGTAGTTTTTGAGTTAGGTACAATGGCCTTTTAGTAATTTTACTTAAAATAACTAAAAGAGAACATCAAATCTAATGTTGCGCAGCAAGTCATCAAAGGTAGAATACAGCTGTTGTAAATCAAAAATTCCACATTGCAAATTGTTTGCATTTTTTCACTTTTCACATTTTGTTTGAATCTGTCAGTTGTTCTTTACACTCAAATTTCACCAATAGAAAAGTACCAAATTGACTTGGAATAATATATTTTTACATTTACACTGAAAAATAAAAATCTATATTCCCACCGTTGCAGTAAAATGATAAGATCAACAGTATATCATCACACACACTGTTCAGCATCTCAAAAACTGCCTGTAAACTGCTACATTAGCATCCCTAGCCTTTTTGACTGCATTACACAGTTCTCAGATGAACAACTGAAACAACTGGGCTTACTAAATCCCATATGTGACAACATAAAACATAACCATAACCACCTAAGCACCAGATTTCCATTCTTATCACACTACTTAATTATTTGAGGGCTACCTAGAACATATGATATTGGTTAGAATTTCTATGTAAGACAGAAGTGTAGCATTGTTTAGGTGTGTAGGAGGTTGATTTTGTACAGTGCAATGCACTTATTATTAGAAATATTTATCAATTTGTAACTAGTTCTGTTTACCCTGGTTATGCCTTTTTATAGAAAGCAAAAATAACTGAAACCAAATGTTTTGTCTGGTTGTAAGTGACTCATTAATGAATTTTGGCCTAATTCACTCCACGGGAAAAAATACTGCATCAGCTCAGTGACATTTGTTGCCCATTATTTGTGTGTTTCATGTCCTGCCACAACTTTTTAATAGGGGTTAGGTTGGCTAAGCTTGAAATGGACTATGCAACTATGGCCAGGCAACTATGACACTAGCAATAGCAATAACAGAATGAACAAAAGACTGATGGCATAGCAACACCAGGACCATATGCATTTACCATTTGCTTGGTAGCAATCATAACAACCATAATTTTTAATTTATTAAATAATAAGTAGTTCAGGATTTTCTAATAAAAGTGTGTACGTTTTCAGAGATCAAAATAAGTTAGAATGTGCTGTTCTTGTAAGCATTTATGAAATGTTTCATCATCATCTTGTCAGACGTTAACTGTTACAATACATGAAGTCTTGTTATTACAGCTTTAGTTCTTCGTCTAGTTTATTACCTGACAACATTTCATCAATGCACATATGGTTTAGTGGCATACTAATCTCTCACCTTTTGCCTTCCATGTTGTGCTGTTCCCCAGAGAAACTCATTTTGTGGGATCGTGTCACTTCTCAGTCTTACTTTCACTTTTACAAACCGGTTTCAACTGGTTTTAGCCAAACAAGAGGGTGTAAGGGATGGCGGTAGAAACCCCGCCCCATTACACAAACACACACATATGTACACAGTCAGAACACAAATCACTGAATTATTAATACCCACGTGCCACAAGTGAGATGAATCTGCCATTATTATTACCACCATTAACCATAGTTATTAATTTTTCTTACCATCACAACTCTGATTATTTTATAATTATATCAGCACATCTGAGCAGAAGAACAGATATTTTTATCAATAATTTATAAGCGGTTAGAATAGTTAAAATAGCATTGGTTTCTCCCAAGGTTTCTTTTCCTCCAGCTCTGAGGGAGTTTTTCTTTGCCACTGTTGTCTTTGGTTTGCTTACTGGGGGTCTTAGGTTTTTATCTTAGGTTTTTAGGTTTGTATGTGTTGATCTCTTGTCCTTTTACTGATCCATGTAAAGCTGCTTTGTGAGAACAGCAGTTGTAAAAAATTGATTTGATGTGAAGTGAAGTACATTTTAGGTTTTTTGCTTTGTCATCAAGCTGTAAGATATTAGCATCCTCTGCTAGGCTGGTGTGCTCATGTTCGTCATTTTTGTGATCCCTCATGGACATTAACATTTTCAGAAACACTGCTTGTCGCGCTGTGAGGGAGAGCTGGGGGTTAGCCGGGCTGCTTCTCTGCACAGATAGGACTCCGCTTTCCTGTCTCGAGGCTGTGTGTGTCGCCATGGTAACCGAAATTTGTTCACCATTGATAAGAGGACTGCCAGTCACGGATGTTTATTAGAAAATTAGGTCCAGGCCCTTCTCAGAAACGTCCAAGGAGGGCGATTTATTATCATATTTCTGCGTTGTGTTTTCGGTTAAAAAAAGGGCTGAACGCTTCACATAACACCCTGTTTTAGTATAAGTGGTTATAGTAATACTAGAGTTAAAACCACTTGAGGTGGATTTTTATTTATTTGCTAAAACAGTGAAACAAATATGCAGTCCAGGTTATGGCTATGGACCATAGCACATAACACTAAGAGCGTTTTTTCGGACCTAGGGCCGTTGTATGGTGTCAAAATAGGGCCAAATGTTTTAAGAACCAAAAAGCAAAATTTAATATATGCCTAATATAGGACTCTGTAGACAATAATGATTAATTGTTTTATTGAATGGTATTCACATCCATCAGGCTAGAACTAGGGGCATTCAGATCAACTGCAGGGGCTCCGTCATTGAAACAACACCGTCAGTCACTGTGGAGCGATGGCGTTACATAAAGAAAATGCGTCACGTCTGATCGTCCGATCCCTCTTGGATAACTCCTAGACTGGGTAAATCATGTTAAAAAAAAAGGAAAATTTCAGCTAACTTGTTGAACATTATTTTGGCATTTCCTTCTGCTAAATGTTGAAACAGTAGACTATGTTTCAGAAAAGATCTTTTGTAGGTAACCGTGAACGCGCCTCAGCTAGGGTCAACCTACTCAGAATCGACTGATCTTGATTACCCAAACTCCGACCAGCTGTTCTGGAACCGGAAACTCTGGATATGTCGCGCTGAGGGAAGTCGACTCGGTGTTCAAGGATAAGTTAAGTTTGTTAAACCAGCTTTCTGAAACAACCCCCAGGACTACAGTAAACTACTGGAATAGAACAGGTATTCTTAGTCCTGCTCATTTTCGTGTTTTCTATCTTTCTAACATGCCTTATAACCAGGCACGTGAACAGATAGACCCCTAGTGGTGCTCAAGCACTTGCCCTTTCACCCTGGATGAGAAAAGTGCCCTTTCTGCTTGAGCCCAATTTTTTTCTATATTCATCAGTTTTAAAAAATAAAAATTACCCTCTCTGTCCTCAATTTCCCCCAAAAGTGTTTTAATATCTAACAGGCATTTATTTGAGGTCTTGTCAGAATTCTGCCCTGAACGAAATTCTATCAAAATAAAAGTCCCTCCTGAACCTGAATAAACATTTTCTGACACTGTGAATTGAAAGTTATAAAGTAGTAGAAAATAGTGTTTGCCACCATTTTAAGCTTATTAAAGTAACACACATGAATAACTGTACAATCTAACAAACAAACAAAAAAAAAACAGACAAAAATGATAAATTATTCTATACTGTTGCTGGGAAACAGTTTTGTGCTGGGACTTCATTAATATAATCTTAATCAGGACATATCTTAATAAAAGTGTCATTATGAAGACAAATATAATGTAGGTCTTTCAGCCACTGACAGCATATTTTATACTGGGTGAATACAGAACATCAGTAAATTTTAGACATTTTGGCTGTGATGTCTGAACTTAATTATTTAGGTATTTGAATAACTGGGACCACATTTTGTATTAAGCTAACTGTAAATGTTACTGAATAATGAAACGTTGAATCTGTTGTTGCTAGAAAATAATGTTCTGTACGTTTAAGAATTAGATATTAGTTGGGACATACTACATACTACATGAAATTCGAATTTTTTGGCAATTTGGCAGAAATATGCATTATTGTGGCAAACTGCTTCTTGTGCTTACTTTACATAATTCAGTCTCTTTTTGTTCTCACATTGCTACTGTAATTCAGTCATTAATGTTCCAGCTGCATGTAAGCTGTAATTTACCTTATTAGTGGCCTTATGGTGATCAGCGCAGAATGCCTGATATTGAGTCAGTGTCGCTGTAAGTACAGTTCTAAGTTTGTATGTATTTCTCTTGAACAGGTTCTGATAAAACTACATATTTTACATTAGGATGATCATCACAACAAAATAGCAATGTTTGAGGACGATGAAGGTAAGATAAGATAAGATAGTCCTTTATTAGTCCCGCAGTGGGGAAATTCCCAGTGTAACAGCAGAAAGGGATAGCAAGACACTCAGTTACAAAAATTTGGATAAATAATTTACACTATATACACAATATAAATAAGAATTAAAAGAGCAATAACAATACTATTTACAGCAAAAGACTCTTAATTGCACATGGGGGGGGGGGGGTATTGCACATAGTATTCCCTGAACATGAACATGTGTGTGTAGTTAAGTGTGTGTGTATGTGGTCCGCTGGGAGCAGTGCTGGTTGTGCAGTCTGACGGCAGCAGGAAGGAAGGACCTGCGATACCGCTCCTTCACACACTTGGGGTGAAGCAGCCTGTCGCTAAAGGAGCTGCCCAGTGCTGCCAGAGTCTCATGCATGGGGTGGGAGCTGTTCTCCAGCATGGATGCCAGCTTGGCTGTCATCCTCCTGTCTCCCACCACCTGCACTGGGTCTAAGAAGCACCCCAGGACAGAGCCGGCCCTCTTTATGAGTTTGTCCAGTCTCTTCTTATCTGCCGTCGAGATGCTACTGCCCCAGCAGACCACTCCATAAAAGATGGCAGATGCGACCACTGTGTCGAAGAACGTCCTCAGGAGTGCTCCCTGCACTCCAAAGGACCTCAATCTCCTCAGCAGGTAGAGTCTGCTCTGGCCTTTCTTGTAGAGTGCAGCAGTGTTGACTGACCAGTCCAGTTTGTTGTTCAGATGAACACCCAGGTATTTATAAGAGTCCACACTCTCGATGTTCATACCCTGGATGTTCACTGATGGAGGGGGATGTCTGCACCTGCGGAAATCCACCACCAGTTCTTTGGTCTGTCCAGCGTTTATCTGAAGGTGGTTCTGCAGACACCAGTCCACAAAGTCCTGAATAAGTTCTCTGTACTCGCTGTCCTCCTCATTGGATATGAGGCCGACGATCGCCGAGTCATCAGAGAACTTCTGGAGGTGACAGGTCGGTGAGCTGTACATGAAGTCAGCAGTGTACAGGGTGAAGAGGAACGGTGCCAAGACCGTTCCTTGAGGGGCTCCTGTGCTGCTGACCACCAAGTCAGAGACAGTCCCGTGCCCTCACATACTGTGGTCGGTTGGTGAGGTAGTCCAGTATCCAGTTTGACAGGTGACTGTCCACTCCACAATGTCCCAACTTGTCCTTTAGAAGCCCTGGCTGTATGGTGTTAAAAGCACTGGAGAAATTGAAGAAGGTGATCCTCACAGTGCTGCCAGGCTTCTCCAGGTGAGAAAGAGCTCTGTGTAGAAGATAGATGACAGCATAATCCAGCCCGACACCAGGCTGGTAGGCAAACTGAAGAGGGTCCATGGATGGGCTCACCAGAGGGCGGATGTGGTTGAGGACCAGCCTCTCCAGTGACTTCATCAGATGGGAAGTCAGTGCCACCGGCCTGTAGCTGTTTAGGTCCTTTGGGTGCTGTGTTTTGGGCACAGGTACCACACAAGATGTTTTCCACAGCTGTGGTACTCTTCCCAATTTCAGGCTCATGTTGAACATATGCTTAACTACCCTGCACAGCTGATCAGCGCAGGACTTGAGGAGCCTGGCACTGATTCCATCAGGACCTGTAGCTTTCTTAGGCTTGATCTTCCTCAGCTCATTTCTCACCTGGGTTGTTGTGAAAGACAGGTTGGAGCAGGGGGGCTGGGTGCTGGAATGTGTGAATGGGTGGTTGATGCTGCCAGACGATGAGCCATTAGGGGATGATGATGGTGATGATTGTGAGCCAAAAGTTCTGAGAGAAGAAGAAGGGGGAGGGCAGCATGATGGTAGTGCTGCTGAGTGGGGATACAGCAGGGGTGTCTGTGTGGGGGCAGGGCTAGGTGATTGATCAAATCTGTTGAAAAATAGATTGAGATCATTCACCCACTTCTGGTCCCCCGCCACCTGGGAGTTGGACTTTGTGTGGCCAGAAATGGTTTGAAGGCCTTTCCACACTCCCCTGACGTTGTTCTGCTGCAACTGTTCCTCCAGCTTCTTTCTGTAGCTGGCTTTCCCCTCCCTGATCTTCCTTCTCAGTTCCCTCTGCACAGCTTTCACAGCTTTGCAATCTTTGGTGAGTGGGTGGGTGGGGTGCTTATTGTGGTCTCCAGTGAAACCATATAAATGTCCATGCTTGTCCTTCTGTGTAATGTGGTGCTCACTTACAGCGGGGTTTGAACCCAGGCCGCCGTGTTGGAGGGCCGGCACGCTACTGAGTGAGCTACCACGATCACGTGACCAACGGGCCCAAGTGCAGAGTGCAGCAGGTAAACCGGAAATGAAAAGTAAAATTTCTCGGGACTCGAACCCAGGCCGCCGCGTCACGAGACTGACGCTCTGCCGCTTCACCAAAGCGGCAGTTATGATAACGGCCAACAAATGAAACTTAAAAGGAGATGGGTTTAATAACAAAGGACGCCAGGGGAGAACTGGCTACCTCTTTAACTCTGGAGGGAAAACAACTGAAGAGCAAAAAGGATCTCCCAAAAGAAACCAGAAAACTGAGAAGTTACAGGGAAGACAGACACCTGCCTTCCTCTGTAACACGAGTGTATGCGTGCTACGCGCACACACACACAGACACACACACCAGGGAAGACAGACACCTGCCTTCCTCTGTAACACGAGTGTATGTGTGCTACGCGCACACACACACAGACACACACACCAGGGAAGACAGACACTCCTGCCTTCCTCTGGTACACGAGTGTATGAGTGCTACGCGCACACACACATAGACACCGGGAGAGAGACTCGGGAGGGAAACACACGAAGGGGAGTGACACACACTCAGCCTTCCACTCGAGACTACACAGGCACACAGATACACACACCACCAGAATCAAAAGATCCAGCAGTGGGGCAACTGGATCTGTGTGCCTATATAGCCTACTGCCCAGGTGTAGGAAATTGGGCTCAATCACTAGCTGGGGTGACTCGGGGCCTCCCCCTGGTGGCAGGAGGAGGCCTTGCCCTAGAGCTACCCCTTACATTCTGAAATGATTACTGTCAATAAAACTGTGTTCTTGTTGTAATTTTCACAAAACAACACAGCCCAGTAATGGCCATGATGATGTGTCTTCCCAGAGCTGCAAATTTCTCAGTGAGAAGTTTGATTTACTTGGAGTTATATTGTGTTGTTCAAGTGTTCCCTTTATTTTTTTGAGCAGTGTATATTTATGTATATGTAATTAGTATAGAATTATTTCTCCTGTATATCTATTATTTACAGTTATTAATTTGAGTTACTTAATAAGCATTTAAATTGTTGTTTACACTCTGTTTTCTAAAACTAGTTTATAATTTTTCCGTAAAATATTTTTATTTAGATTTAGGGGGGGACTTTTATTTTGACAGACGTTCGGTACTCCTGGCCAGGTGTTGCTAGAATCACAATGTTGACAACGAAGCATCCACTGGCCAAGGATTTTCTTCTTCGGTTAGTAGAGAAGCATGGTGTGCAAATGGGGTTGTCCTTTATTTATTTGATTTTTTATTTATGAATCACTTTTTTTCTGGACAAAAATGCACATACTAATTTTGACCTCATGAGGGAGACAAATTGTGCTTTTTGTTTTTTTTCTGTAGTGTGTTTATGTATCCATTTCTGCATGTAAAGACATGTTCACAGAGTGCAAATCCAGATGTACAGTATGAACAACATTGAAACATTGAAAACTGAAGCATGTAAATAATATAGGAGACCCATTATCCATAACATTGTGGAGTACAGTTAACTGTTGCTGTTGTGGAAGGGTTCTGTGCCATCATGCATGCCGCACCTCATGCATAGCTGCAGAAACTCTCTGTATTTGCTGTGTGTTGTGATAGAAATAAATGTGTAGTGTACCTCTCTTTCCTCTCCACTGTAAGACCAGAGTGATGTCACTTCAGATGTGTGACCATGCTTAATGTCTTACTCTAATTGTACTGTCCTGGTTTTATGTTTTTAGAGTGCTGAAGGAATAATTCCCCTTTGCATTATTATAAAACCTATGCCAGTCTCACTTGCACACGCTCTGGTTTGAAAAGTTGTTTCTTGTAGGTGATGTTAAATCAGAATAAAGAATTTGTACATTTACTGCAATAAGTTATTAAAAGCGAACTTTTAAACACCTCAAGGAATACATAGCTGGAATTTTTGCATTTTTTACTTTGTTTTTGATTGTAACAATTTCTCCAAAGCTGTTTAAGCAACAATGTCCTGTTTCTGTTGGTTTTCATATAGACTCTTCATATGAAGAAAAGTGTCAAGTGTTCTTTTTTTGTTGATGCTTTTTCTCATCAGCAATTCTTTCAATACTTTTTGATTTAAAAATAAGTAATTCCAATTCTCACATTATTTTTTTTCCACACAAAATTGCTCACAATTTTTTTTTTTGCTCACAAAATTGAACATCGGCAATGTAAACATTGGTACCAGATGACTGGGATGCAGCTCTTGGATTAACTGTGTCTCTTAAAGCGGTCATTTGTACATCAGTCAGTGGGCATTCTGCATCTGCAACAATGATTATCAAGTGTTCATCATTAGGACTGTTTTTGTATTTGTAATGTCCATTTCCTACAAATAGAAAAAAATGATGCATCATAAATATAAATAAACACCAGACACACTTTCATATACTAAGTGGCATTGGATTGTAATTTTAATTGCTTAAACTGGAAGACCACACTTTTCATTAACAAATGTAAAATAAGCGATTGCATAAATATGCACCTACTTTAAGTTTAACTTTGGCAGTTAGTGCTAGTATTCTCAGAATTAGAATTAGAGTGCAGTGAATGTGTCTTAAGGGATTGTAAACACCTGTCTGAAAGTTCTAGACACTGGTTAATCAGTATTCCTGGTTATAAATACACAATTAAGGTAAAAGAACGCCCCACTCAACTTTGAGAAAAGGTTATTCAAGAGTAGAGGTCAAGGAATGAATACAAAAAATTCCAGCTTTTTGAGTTTTCCAGCTCTCATTTAAAGCATTTTGGGTCAATGACTTGTGAAAATTTAAACAAATAATCAATGATTAGTGAAACAGTGTGACCTAATGAAACCTTAGTTTTGATTCGCACTTAGAGACAATGTGTCGAAACACTGCTTCAAATGAATCAATTCAGGGTTGACATCACTAAGAAATGGAAGGAATGTGTAACTCTGACTAGAGCAGGCTGTCCTCTCAAACTGCAAGTGACTACACTAATGACAAATGACAATTGACAAAGGCCACCAAAACACCTTTGACTACTCTGAAAGAGTTACATTGATGCAGCCACCACCATGCTTCATGTTTGGAATTATGTGTTTGTGGTGATGTGCTGGGTTTGGGATCTGACAAATATAACGATCAAAAAACCTTCTATCAGTTGACCTTGGAGTCTCCCACATGCTTCTGATTGAACTGTAGTCGAGATTTCATTATTCGTTCTTTGCCACTCTCCCATAGAGGTAAAGAAACCGTATGCAGAGTTTCTCATCTCAACTGCTGAAGCTTTTACCTAGTGGTATAGTGGTGAAAGCATTGAAGTAAAATCATGAAACATTATTGCAAAATGTGCTGTTAATCATAGATGTGTGAAGTGTTATCGTGCTGGGCACTATGTTGTACTGTAAACTTTGTTATTAGAAGATGGTCAGAGTAGTTGATGAAACGTTGTTGAAGGCTGTACCAAGATACATTATCTGCAGCACTATGCAAGGACACCAATATAACACACTCAATTATTGAATGATTTTAAAAAGTATAATGGGTCTGGACAACTGTGTTTATCTTGCAGGGAAACCGATCAATGGTGCCAAAGATAATGTAGCTGCTGATTGATGTTTATCAACCAATTTATCAATGTATGTAACATTTTACAGGTAAGAAAATGTGTTTAATACACTGAATGTAATGGACAGGATATGTGTCTTTGAAGAGGTTAGTTGTATTGGAACATGTACAGTAATGTTAAAAAGAGCTGTGAGAAACAATTGCACTACTGTTTACTACAGCATACTTTACATACACACGTGGACAAAATTGTTGGTACCCCTCGGTTAATGAAAGAAAAAAACACAATGGTCACAGAAATAACTTGAATCTGACAAAAGTAATAATAAATAGAAATTCTATGAAAATGAACAAATGAAAATCTGATATTGATTTTGAACCATGCTTCAACAGAATTATTTAAAAAAGTAATCTCATAAAATAGGTCTGGACAGAAATGATGGTACCCTTAACTTAATATTTTGTTGCACCTTTTGAGGCAATCAAACGATTCCTGTAACTGTCAATGAGTCTTTTGCACCTCTCAGCAGGTATTTTGGCCCACTCCTCATAAGCAAACTGCTCCAGTTGTCTCAGGTTTGAAGAGTGACTTTTCCTAACGGCATGTTTCAGCTCCTTCCAAAGATGCTCAATAGGATTTAGGTCAGGGCTCATAGAAGGCCACTTCAGAATAGTCCAATGTTTTTCTCTTAGCCATTCTTGGGTGTTTTTAGCTATGTTTTGGGTCCTGTTGCAAGACCCATGACCTGCCACTGAGACCAAGCTTTCTGACACTGGGCAGCACACTTCTCTCTAGAATCCCTTGATAGTCTTGAGATTTCATTGTACCCTGCACAGATTCAAGACACCCTGTGCCAGATGCAGCAAAGCAGCCCCAGAACATAACAGAGCCTTCTCTGTGTTCTTTTCTTGCTTAATTTTTCTGTCTGCGAACATAGAGCTGATGTGCCTTGACAAAAGGTCAAGTCCATAGGACATTCTCCCAGAAGCTTTGGGGCTTGTCAACATGCAGTTTGGCAAATTTCAGTCTGGCTTTTTTATGATTTGTTTTCAACAATGGTGTCCTCCTTGGTCATCTACAATTAAGTCCAGTTTGGCTCAAACAACGACGGATGGTGCGATCTGACACTGATGTTCCATGAGCTTAAAGTTCACCTTTAATATCTTTAAAAGTTTTTCTGGGCTCTTTTGTTACCATTCGTATTATTATTCATCTCTTTGATTTGTCATCAATTTTTCTCCTGTAGTCACGTCCAGGGAGGTTGGCTACAGGCTCATGGATCTTACATTTCTGAATAATGTACACTTGTAGTCATAGGAACATCAAGCTGCTTGAAGATGGTCTTATAACCTTTACCTTTAACATGCTTGTCTATAATTTTCTTTCTAATCTCCTGAGACAACTCTTTTCTTCGCTTCCTCTGGTCCATGTTGAGTGTGGTACACACCATAACACCAAACAGCACAGTGACTACCTGTAGCTCTGTATATAGGCTCACTGACTGATTACAAGATTGTAGACACCTGTGATGCTAATTAGTGGACACACCTTGATTTAACATGTCCTGTTTAATGAGTTTATTTTTAAAAATAATTCTGTTAAAGCATGGTTCAAAATCAATGTTGGATTTTCATTTGTTCATTTCATTTTTATTCATTATTACTTTTGTCAGATTCAAGTTCATTTCTGTGACCATTGTGGGTTTTTCATTAATTAACCGAGGGGTATCAACAATTTTGTCCACGTGTGTACACTGGAGTCACTTGCACTTTTCTAAAAAGAAGACTTAAAGGGCCGTAAGGCAGATTGGGCTGAGGTTGAGTGTCAACCCTGTTGTTGGTTATTGATGGCTAGTATATGTGGTATCTGCACAACTGCGTTTTCCTGTTTGGCCTGTTCAGTGGCTGCATTTCTTTATTAAAATGAGAATTACCCATACTTTAGCATTACTGCAGTATGAAAATCATTAAAGAATTAAGAACCACAAGAATTAATTTTTTCCTGGTATAGGATCGTGTTTATTAAAACCAAACTCTATTCTCCTGATTTAACATTCATGTCATCATAAAGGAGTTGTGTCACACTTTGTAACATCCCTGAAACAGTAGAAATCTGAAGTGTCTTATAAAATAAAAAAATATTCTTTACAGTTTAATGCAAGTAACTTCATTGCACTTGTCCGGTCAGTTTTATTATGGCTTCACATATGGATCTTTCCAAACTCGGTAAGTAATGCAACAACAAGAAAGGCAGCATAGAAAATTAAAAGGAAGATTCCATAGGCTCGACTGAGGTGGAAGCGCTGCAGGGGCACCAGCACAAAGGAGAGAACAAGAGAGAGACCCAGCGATCCGGCCAACACCCAGCACAGCAAGCCCTCTGGCTCCAGCTGCACACAGAAAATAGCACAATGTTACCAGCCCTAACATGCTCCATCTTGATCCAGAACAAGTTCACATTCATACTGCAAATCATACGGCGCATGTATCAAGGCCTGGAATACTATCTTCTACATGGGGCATTATGTGTTTGTGGAACAGAACTGCTTGTGGACACCTGTGATGTTTTTATGCCACTGCAAAAGCCCTAATAACACACTAAAAATAGAAGAGATCACTCTACATAATGAAATCTGCTCAGATTGCCTACCTGGCTCCTTATTCATTACTTAATACAATTTATTTGGAACGGAATATTGATTAACAGAAGTTGTTGCAGATAATATCATTTAACTTTACCATAAAATGTGGATCCAAAAGTGGACTAAGATTGGTTGATGGTCTTTCCAATAATATTAAAATGAACTACAAATATATAGTATATAGTATTTTAATACCCCAAAAATGATACTAATCTAGTCGGTCTTGACTTCACAACTAGTAAAAGGATGATTTTAATTAAATACGAAACTGGTGGAAATTTTTTAATGTGGTGATTTAACTGTCAAAAGTAAGAATTTAACTCATACATGACATTTATTGATATTATTATTATTTTTTTGCTATTTTATTTATAACATAGTTTAATAACTACAGTCCTGGCCTCTGTCTTGACTACAACACCTCTAAATATTTATGATTTACATGTGATTTATAGTAACTATAACACCCCCTGTTCTGGAGTGGTACTACACATTGTCACTCTCAGTTGACATTGCGATCAACCTATAAAGAATTCATGCAGTTATTAGTTTTTAAAGGGTAAAAATGTTTTTAAATATGAATATTGCTTTTATAAATTCAAAGAGATCATTGGATACATCACAGCTAGCATTAGAATTCAACTTTGAGTCATCAAGTATTTGTTAATTACAGGTGAACATTTAAATGTCATCATGTGGTCAAATCAGACATACCATTACAACACCATTGTGGAACATCTGTAGCAGACAACCAAGACCAACCCCAAACAACATGTCTGAGGAAGAGAGGTTAAGGTCTACTGGAGAATTAAGTGCATGTCAGGGAACTGGCCAGCTCCTGTCTTAGAGATGCTAGGGAAGCTAAAACAATCCAGTCAAAGCAACATTGGTAGTTTGTGTTTTGCAGGTTTAGAGTCATCAATAAAAAGATACTAAAGATGATTCCACCAAAGCAAGCAGAAATTGCCATTCGTGGGTATCCCTGCCTGGCAATTGTGATATCTGAGAAGCAATCTAAAAATAAACAAAATGTGAAAGTTATAAGTGAATCAAATCAATAATTTTTTACAGCGACAAAAACTAGAACAATTCTAGGCATAACTTTGTTAGTTAGGAAACTGTACTGTTATGTAGTGTATTTTTCTTTTTACTTGCGTACCTCCAATGCTGTTGCCCCATGCGAGGAGTGTGAGCCCCAACACAGTATTACTGAGACGCAAGATGACGCCCAGAAGGTGCAGCACACTTACAACCTCTGATGCCACTGTGCTAATCCACAGAGCACTCACTACAAATCCCAGTAAAGAAAAGAGCTGTGTGAAAAGAGCACACACACACACACACACACATATTATGAAGTGTTCTGAATGTTATAAAAACTCTAACAATGTTTGTTTTACACCAAACTCCATGATTTCAAAAAAGGACAGACGTTACCATGGATTCTTACAAAGTAGTATGGAGGAGGGCGCTCATTAGTAGTAGTGCAGAAGACTATGCCGGCGAGGAAGACTCCTATTAAGGCCGTGAGCAACCACACAGGAAACTCTCCCTCAATGAGGTACAGACCATCTACAACACAAGAGAAAATTGTGTTGTTACTACCGTCAGTTACAAATACAAATACACAATAGGTACTTTCTGACCACAGTGCTCTAACTACCTTAAAAGGCAAACACAGGCCTCTGCGGGCCACACTGGCTAGGTTCTCTTTTAATGCAAAAATGGCGACCTCCCAGTCACAAAGAAAGTATCCAATGAAAAAAAGCAACATCTAATATGTATTTGGGCATAAACACACACACACTTACAGGTCCCCGAGTTGAAGGTAAGCACACACACCAGTGGCCCAGTGATGAGGTGGAGGCAGTTAAGGGGACGGTTCCAGTTACGGTCTTCCTTATCAGTATCCACGACTGGAACTGTCAACAGCAACACTATCTCAAATGGCATCTAGAAAAAGAACAATCATAAGAAATTACAAATAAACACACACACACACACACATTATATACATACATACACATTAATATATATTTTTAAATTATTTTATATTTATATTTATATTTATATTATTTTATTTTTTTTCTAAATAATATAGGACCACAATGGAAAAAGAGTAAAATCCAACCTTTAACTCAAGTGAATTTTAAGGGAAAAAAAAAAATCCCTGACTAAGAAATAATTATTCTTCATAAAATCACCTGTTCCACAATTATTGGCACCCCTAACATTTCTTAGGAAATAAATGTAATTAAAGTATTTCTGTCAATTCTACAGTAGTTTACGAAGTTGATCAGAGTATGTAGGAACATTTAATTAGTAATTCACAACTTCCTGTTTTCCTGGGGTATAAATATGATGTGACACAGAGGCCATTTCTCCTTAACATGGGAAAGACAAAGGAACATACCATTCAAGTAAGGCAGATGTGTGTTGACCTCCACAAGTCAGGCAATGGCTACAAGAAAATAGCCACTCACCTACACCTGTCCATATCTACTGTCAGAGGAATTATTAAGAAGTTTAAAACAACTGGAACAGTGGTAAACAAGCCTGGACGAGGACGCAAGTTTATTTTGCCACCACGCACAGTGAGGAGGATGATAAGAGAAATAGAAAGGTCTTCAAAGCTCACTGTTGCAACAAATGGTAGCTTCTTGGGGTCACAAAGTCTCCAAAACAACCATCAGGCGCTATCTGCATGCCAACAAGCTGTTTGGGAGGCATGCACGGAAAAAACCTTTTCTCACTCACAATCATAAACACAAACGTTTGGAGTTTGCTAAGCAGTACTGGAACTTCCACTGGGACCATGTGCTTTGGTCAGATGAAACTAAGATAGAGCCCTTTGGCAACAAATGCTCTAAGTGGGTCTGGCGTAACACAAGAGCTGAGTATGCAGAAAAGCACCTCATGCCCACTGTGAAATATGGGGGAGGATCAGTGATGCTGTGGGCCTGTTTCTCTTCCAAAGGCCCTGGGAACCTTGTTAGGGTGCATGGCAACATGAATGCTTTGAAATACCAGGACATTTTAAAACAAAATCTGGTGGCTTCTGCCCAAAAGCTGAAGATGGGTCGTCACTGGGTCTTTCAGCAAGATAATGACCCAAAACATATGGCCAAATCTACACAGAAATGGTTCACCACACACAGAATCAAGCTCCTCCCATGGCCATCTCCGTCCCCAGACCTCAACCCCATTGAAAACCTGTGGGGTGAGCTGAAGAGGAGAGTGCAGAGGAGAGGACCCAGGTTGCTGGATGATTTAGAGAGATTGTGCAAAGAGGAATGGTCAAAGATCCTTCTATCTGTATTCTCCCATCCTGTGAAACATTATAAGAGAACAACCTGAAGCTCCATTGTTCCACTGAAGGAAAAAAACACCCCAAATCAGGATTGCACCCCCACCACTGTGCTGTGTACAAAACTTCTCAGGTGGGATGTCCTTGTCATGCCAGTAACGTTGGAAGCCATCAGGACCGTCAAAGTCTTCAGAGAATAAAACTTCTTTTCAACCTTTAATGTCCCATGTCTGGTGCTCCCTTGCAAAGTCCAAAGGACCAATTTTGTGGCGATGAAGGAGACGTGGCCTCTGAAGACACTTTTTTATTTCTGAAGCCCTTCTCTCGCACATGCCGTCTGATGGTTAGTGAGCTGCAGTCAGCACCAGTAATTTGGGTCGAGGATCGTCTTGTGTTTTGACGAACAGTCAGTCGGATCCTGCGGCTCAGCGCTTTGATCAGCTGATGAACAGCCTATTTCCTATATTTTCTATTAAACAGGCCCGTAATTGCTGTTTTCAATAAATTGCCCACTCAAAATCTTTTGTCTCTTGCTCACATTTCTTCTTTTAGCATTGTGGAGCTCTACTTAGGACAGAACCTTTGTCTGTATAAAATCAGTGTTGGGACTGTTACTGTTGTGTTGTGCTGTGCTGAAATAAGATGTGACGACCAGCACATCAACACAAAGCCTGCCGAAATATGGAATATAGAATATGGATTACTGTCCTACTCATGTCCTTCTTAAATCATTCAGTGATAAATCTTTTAGTGCCCTGTGAAAGGGGGCATGGTCATCCTGGAAGAGACCACCAACATCAAGATAAAAATATTTTATTTCAGAATATTTATTTAGAATATATTTGAAACATTTTTTTATTGCTGTTGATGTGTCTATTGTGATACATATTGCTACTGTTTTATTGCCCAGGCCTAGTGCTAGCCTACTGTCGCTAGCAACACATTAGTGCTAAGCATTTGTGATGCATCTAAATTATGCATCTTTTTCATTCTGCACTTTCTGTTGCATAGTGTAGTATTACTGAATGTGAGAAATGCTGACTATTGGATAAAGTAAATGTAAATGTTTTTAACCTGAATGATCTTGAGTGCTCTCCAGGACCAGTGGCTCCTCCTCCATATCCTAGTGTCCACAGGGTAAATGGCTTTCAGGAAGATTTTACTCGTTGTTTCAGAGAAGGAGATTAAAGGCTCATACTCCACCTCTAATGAAAAACAAATCAATGAATAAACTATCAAACACATACATGTATACGCTTACATATATTTAATGGCTGATAGAACACACATAAGAGAAATTAGGAGAACACACACACACTTCTACACAGTTCAGAATCTAACACAGGTACCACAAATTCTAGAGCACACAGTGATTACAACCAAAGGATAGAAAAGCAAGACCTACCATGTTCTTCTATGGTTCCATTCCGATTTTCTCGATAGTAGTCCGCAGCTTGTATGTCTGTAGTTACACACAGAGATGTAACCATCACAGTCTCACCCTCTCAGGAAACAAGGTTAGTACCTCTAGTCCCCCTCTTTTTCTATTATTACGCTGTTATAACATGTGCATGTGTGTGCATGCGTGCACACACACACACACCCACACACACACCCACCCACACTCTGAAGGGAAGAAAGGCCATAGTTACCATGGGCAACTTCAGAATTCTGCAGTGGTCCTTGAAGAGCGCGTCTCCGGCGGTTATAAACATATGCACTCACAACCACTGTTATAACATACAGTACATACAAACCCAGATATCCTGCAGAAAGAGACAGAGAATCCAAAGAAAGTGAGTGTGAATGTCAGGGCTTCCACACAATACCACAATAAAATCACATGTCATTTGCAGATTTTAAAGGGATGTGTATACACAGCATTATGTTACACTTCACTCCTTTGAGCAAGTAAAAGAGCCATCAGTAATGATTAAGAGAGATGAAAGTGTGATACTTACCAAGAGCTTCTTTCAGATCAATCTGTCTCTTATACAGGATTGTGAAAGTCCAGAACACAGCAGCCATGTAGAAGATGATGTCACGCAAGAAAGGGCGAGAGGCCACTGTGAAGGGTTTTACCAGAGTAACGCTTCCAGCAACCACTGTCGTCACAAAGATCCCTGCCCCTTTCAGACAAAACCAAAATGTCTTTTCAAAGTTCTTTCAGTTCATATTTCCATTATACATACAGAATACTTATTAAGATACGTAAAAGGTCATAGGGACCTGCTTCAGTGTAATTGACATTAGAACAAATGCAAATAACATTAATACAAAACTAGTGGTTTTACATTTCTCAGTGTGTTAATTAGTCTCCTAAGCTTTTCTCATGAGAGTATGGTATTATTTATGGGTATGCTATTGATAAAACTGAACAAATCCCGGTGTTGCCTGTATTCATGTATGCCTGTATTCAGCAGAAATCTGGAACCACACTTTATTCTTATATGAGAGTGTATTTAAAAGCAAACGACTAGATAGACATCATGGAATTTATGAAATCATGGTCTTGTTTTTAACTTGGACTCAGACTCGTAATTCATGATGAGACGAAAGGGCCCAATCTTACACCCAGTGGCATGTTTGAAGGGTTGAAAGTGAGAAATTGAAAAAAAACACTGTACCATCTAATGAGATAATGAAAAAGAGAGACTACTGCATGAGTCTTCAGCAGCTAGATGGTTGAAACATGGTGAAACACAAGTGATGTTCCAACAGGACAACAACCCCAAGGTGGCTGTGAAATGGCATTCTTCAAAGTCCTGACTGGCTTTTTGTTTATATGAAAGAATTATGCTGTTGGTGCCAAATTCTGACCATCTCATCTGTGTACATCAGCAGAAATCTGGCTTCTAACCAGGCTATGTTTTTCCAGTCTTCAACTGTCCAGTTTTGGTGAGCCTCTGCCCACTGCCGCCTCAGCATTCTGTGAAACTCAACATGGTGTACTGCTGTTGTAGCCCTTCCACCTTAAGATTTAAACCAGTCTGGCCATTTTCCATTGACCTCTCCGAAAAACAAGGTATGTCTGCCTGTCACTCACTGGGCATTTTTTTCCTTATTGCAATATTCTGAGTACTGGTATTTTTTTTTAGCACTATGATCTTACAATAAATAAAAACAGGTTATAATTTTAGGACAACCCTGAAGTAAAAACAGTATTAAATGGCTAATCATCTCACACCAATATCTGCCAAATAATTTACATGATACATACATTACAAATAATTAAATTAGGCTTCTTCAATTTAAATAATAAAAAAAAAAGAAACAACAGTTCAGTCATTTAAATCTAGGTAAATTGCTTTGTACCAGAAGTTGTTGTTCCTAAGCTGAATGGAAAACCGTAACAGTGCATCACTTGTACATTTTAAAAGTTGTATATTTTTAATTTTGCATACTCACCAAACAGGGCTCCGATGGCCAAACCAGCTGTCTGTGGCCGAGAAAAGGCAGCCATGGCGCTGAACACATCCGGGGCACCATTCCCAAGTGCTAGGAATGTCACTCCCTGCACGCCAGTGTCATTAAGGAAAACACAACAATCTTACAAAACCAAGAGTTTTTTTTTTACTATGTATTGCACTATTCTGGGAAATGTGCGTCTTGGCAATCATGTCTGAAAACAAAGTGGAGATTAACCAGAACAGAGCAGAGCAGAAGAATGAGCAACCTATGTAGCATTGAAAAGTATCATTTTTACAATTATCTGACCATAAGTAACAGGACACACATCAGACTACTATTACACTGGGAGGCAAATAACAAATAAGTGTGTTCATTGTTGAAAATAAGCAAAGTTATCATCAGGGAAAAAGGACAATCGCTGGGACACATTGCTGTACTGCTCGAGAGACTAAGTCACTGAGACACAAGAATTAGCAATTTTTAGAGGTACAGATACAGAGACAACAGAATCACTTCATTGTGATTTGACATTTTCAAGGATACAGCCACATTATGAGTCAGCCTCAATGTAGAGGAGATAGCTGAGAGATTTGGACAAAAACTATATTGGCCGGGGGGGGGGGGGGGGGGGGGTGAAAAACAAATCAAGACATGCTTAGTACTTGTTACACTGCATAACACAATGAATATGCATTCTTGTTGTACAATTTTGTGTTTTTTGAAGCAATGACTAGTTCCATTAGGACATTTCAATGTATGTTTCTTTAACCCCTTGAACCCCATGCTTTTTGTAGTTTTTAGTTAAATAACCTATAATTCAGAAACTTTTACACATTATTTTAGCTAATAAAGTCTGCAGTAACTGCTTTGAAACTATATGCATACTGCAGTGTGTTTCAACTTAATCTCCATCTGCTGTTTTATACAATAATCTATACAATAAGTTTGTATTATACAATAGTTTTTAATTGTAACTGCAATCCTCCAAACAACCCATTTTGTACTTTCATTTTGAGTGTACATAAAAACAACAAGTAGATTGTGTAACTAAACCTAGGGGGAAAAAAATCAATACATTTCACACGTTTCACTTTTACTTTTCCTGTCATTCCTGTCAAGGTCTGCAGAACCTTTCCCAAATTTCAACAACTGAAAGTTAAGTGTGAACATAACAGCCACAACTTCCTCTTTCTACTTCAGCAAATGAAAAACCATGAAGTCCATCAGCATGGATGTGGACTCTGAGCACATAATGCAATAATGTGTAGTCAGGTGACAAAGTTAAATCACTGACTACTACAGAGCATACAATGACCTTTGCTCATATATTTAAAATATAGTTGCTACAGAATCATCATGTCCTGTTGAAAACATTACTTTGATTCAGACTGCTTCACACACAGTTACTGCTGATTTTTCAGGTGCCCCTACATGGTGCAAATCTCCAGCTCTACAACATCTCTAGTTCTACAACACCCAAAGTGGACCAAGAAAACACTCTAATCTAACCTAATCTAACCCATCTCACGGCTTGTCACGAAACACATAAAACTCCCAATTTAAAAGATGTAAAAGGACGTCATCAACACACACACACATAATGTAACATATACATTAATTATATAAAAGACAATTACTAACAAATCTGATGCAATCAGTCCAAGAACCAAGAACAAAACCAGGAGCCACAGAACCTGAAGAGGGAAGGAGACAGGAGAAGAGAAATGTGAAACATTAGTTATATATGATTAAATAAAATCAGGACTACACACAAAAAATAATTCAGAAAAATAGTAGATACAAATACTGTACTGGTATCAGTATCAGCTAATACTGAAGGTTTGGATACTGAAATAAATGAGCCCTACATGTGCGAGAGGTGTGATGTTTTAGAAACCTGTGCAACCTGTGAAGGTACTTACGTATAAGAAAATGGCGAGGGGCAGGAGATGAGGGGGCAACAAGCAAAACGTGATCCAGGGATAGTTAATGAAGCCGCCCTCCAATGCACAGTCTGGAGTGGTTAGAACAAACTCACAGCGGTCGGCGGCTGACAGGTTCATCACTTTGTCGCACTGGTGGCGGACAACATCACATACTGTCATGGTTTTGCGGTCAATATGCCAATGCTCTCCAGGACATATGCCAGAATTTAGAACATTGGGCCTCGTTCACCAACAATTCTTAAGAAGGCATTTCTTATGCAGTTTAAGCTTCTGAAATTAACCAAGGTTTTCTTATTTGGTATTTGTTCAATTTACAAGGACAACAGGATCAATCATTAGAAGAACAAAGCTCTAACAATTCTGCCACTTTAAAACATGACTTTTTATTATACCTCCATTCCTTTATTTTAATTCAGTTGTACAAGTATGACATTTGTGTCAGATCCCCTCTACAAACCCTATTCAGCGAGTGAAGATAAACACAGTTCAGTAAACAGGTTCCATGGGAAAGTCTTTGCTACTTCGCAGAGCACACAAGACTACACAAGTTATTTTAAGTCATTATGCAACTTCCACTTCCAGTGCGCTCCACAGGTCAGGTGACAGCAAAACACGAACCTTTAAACATTATCAATGCAGAAAAGAAAAGTTGTTTTTGACCAAAGTTGACCATAGACACGTGACGTGAACATCGTACCTCGTCTCCATTGCTTGTCAGCACACCTTCAGCCGCCACGGTGTTCAAATTCAGGTCATTTCTTACGACCGACCAGTTCGCTGCAGTAGCTGGCAGAGCTGAAGCCAGCTTAGCCCACTTCTGAGAGCCGACCTGGTCTGTTCTCAGAGCAAATGTCAGAGCCGCGACTAAAAGCACAGATTTCATTCCTAAACATGAGTCTCCACTATAGAAAAAGCCGGTGCAGCATCTCTCTGGATTCACTTCCTCAGACTAACACAGCTGCAGTATAAAAAAGCGCCTCTGTTTTCCACACGTAGCTACATACATACATCCACTCAATCCGCTGAGACAGCTTACATTAAAGTAGACGCTGTTTTTTTCTCTCTCCAGACTGCAGTTTTACACTGTAAAACACAATTAAAGCAGAATCCAGAGGACGTTTACAGCCCCAGAGTTTCGCTAACTCTTAGCACTAACTCCACACTTCAGGTGCTGGGAAAGCTGGCGTTCCTGCACTTCCTACAACGTAGAGTTGCGTCGTGGTGGCGTCAGCACAGCAGTACCGTTTATTCCTCGTGTGTGTGTGCGCTCTCTCTCTCTCTCTTAGAGTAGTATTTGTGTGCATGATATGTTTAGTACATTGTAGTCATTTAGTACAGAGTATAACGAGTTTAGTGCAGTTTTACTCCCATATGAACACTGTGGCAGTAGAACAAGTCTTGTTCAGTGAAAATGGAGAAACACTACCATTCAAAACGTTTTAATAATTATATTAAGGGGTTTAAGAGTTAATTATATCAACATAAATTATGCAATAATACAATATAAATAATTAAAACTACAAGAAAACAATAGTTTACATGTTTGTATGGAAACAACAAAAAATGTAAAATGGATAAACAATGGAATGTGATTATCTATTTAGATTCATTTTCTGTGAAATTGATCTGTCTTGATATTTGATTACAGCCATTGAAACATGAGACATTCTGGAGAAATGTATTATAACTTTGTTCTCGATGTTAGATTTATTAGAACCATATACTGATTATTTGAAACCAGTGAAGGTGCACATCGTAAGCATTATATTATTCTATACAGTTATGTGCACCCACATGGGATATCTTAAGACACATTGATTTGTTGGTTCTAAACTTTTGAATGGTAATGCATATTTAGAACAAGAACTGTTCCAGAAATAGCAACTGTAATAAAAAACAAATCATGATGTCTTTGTGTGTGTAGCTACAGCACATTATACAAAGCATACACCAGCAGATTTAGTCTTGTAGCAGTCCTGTGTAGTCAGTGTTCTTATCGTGTGGCCCATGCCATGCAAACACTCTTTCATCCTTCAAAATTGTTTACCTCTATTTATTTTTTATTGAAATATTATGTTGCCATGTATGGCCTGATCTCTCCTTATGAACTGTCACACCTAAATTCATCTTTGGAATATTAGGAGCAAGTTCTTTTTTTAGTCATGTATTTAGTTTTACAATTGCATAAAAAATTGCAGGATTTATCAACATAGAGATTTGTGGTAAACTGATGTTGATGTTTTCGTCCTACTGCTTTTAGTCGTTTCAATGTGTGAGGGGTCTGCTTGCTAGTCCCCTGATCCGCCAACAGAGGGCAGCAGAGAGGTGCCACTCAGTAATGCTGGGGCGACAGTCCAGTGCAGAGGGTTTATGTTGTGTGCATGTTGCTCAGACAAAGCTGGTAATCTGGGTACTGCTCTCTCAAGTACTGAGTTATCTAAACCTTCTGTGTGTAGCTCTCTGTTTGAGTATCTTTTCCAGTCTTTTTTATGTTTATTCTATATTTTTTGGGTGCCATGCCAGTCCTTACCCCTCTCATTGTATGTTTGTTTGTTGAGATTTTTGGTTGATGGACTGTTCTCAGTCTAGCAGTGATACTGAGGTGTGAGGTATGTATTTGTATGATGCATGCTGCCTTGTAGTTATGTTTGATGGATGAAAACATGAAAATGATATAAAATCATATACTATCAAAGGGTACAGTGCTGAGCTACAGACTACAGCATATAATGACAAATAGGTTATGAAATGAAAGTAACTCTATTCTACCCATCTTCCTATCTGCTTCTTCCTGACCAGGATCACAGCAGGTCCAGAGCCTACCCAGAATATATAGGAATGCAGGAATATCCCCTGCATAGGGCACTGGTCGCAGGGTAACACATAACCATTCACACCCATGCCCAGGGGGAAATTTAGCATAGCCAATTCACCTACCATGCACTACATACATTTAACTCTGCTAAATATGCCATATTGCAAATAATTATCCTACATGAAAAGCAGAAAGTAAAAAAGTAGAGATTTTTTTTTTAATCCAACTAAGTGTGGTCATTTGGGCCATTTACTGTTCATTCTAGCTTTCTGAGAACTATTTAAGGACATGCCCCCAATCCTTCTGTTTTAGGCTGTTCAAACTGGGGCACATTGTTGTTTTGAAATCTTAGACTATGGCTTTAGACAGATTTGTTGCTCATTTGAGATTTAGGAGAGATTGTGCTCCACTCTCTGCTTTCTGCCCTCATTTCTGCTCATGTTACACCCCTCAAACTCCCCCCTCCCCCCAGCTCCAGTTTGATAATTTTACTTTTTCAATCCTAAGAACTGTCCTGGCTGAAGATGTTTAGTTAGTGAATGTAGAAATGACTCAGTTAATGACACATATAAAAATCCTTAAAATATGTTAACTAAAAAAGAAGTTTTTTAAGTATACTACCCATATGTTTGGAGTAATGCCAGCCCTAAACAGCTTCTCACAGACAGCTTGTCTGTTTTTGTAAAGACAGCTCGTTTTCAGCTGTCACCCGTGCCCCCACCACCCAAGATTCCAAGGTACAAAGAGAAATGTGCATGTGTGAGCTGACTCTGGGAGGGTGTGGGATATTTGAGGAACATGTTGTTGATTGGTTTAAGGAGCAATCTCCTTCCTTAAAGAGAACAGAATTGTCTGCTTGAGCCCCCTGAGATGACTATATAAACTGCCTTAATGGTTCTGTTCCCTCTGGCTTAGAGCCACGTGCTTTCTTTCATGTGATCCCCTCTACGCATCTCTTTCTCTCTCTCTCTCTGCTGAAAGGTGAGATTCTCTACGTTATGATGTCTTATCCCTCAGAGATGTTTAGTAGCTCTTGTGTTTCCTGTTTTAACAAATAGACAGGCACACACACACACACACATGTACGACGGATCTTCTCGCTGAAAGCTGAGTAATCTTATCCCATTACGTAATGAGTTCTAATGACTGTAGCACAGAGCAAGACTTGTGGGTTGATTCCTGAAGTAAAGCTTAATGAATAACCAGATTGACAAGCTATTACAGATTTTGGTTGTGGAATTGGACATTGCTGACAACCTTTAGGTGTCATTTTAGTTTTTCTTCTGAGGCTGCAGAGGTTTGAAATAATGCTTGTAATGGAGGAAAGAATGTATGTTTATTTGCTTGTTTGCAGCTATTCTAGTGTTGTTGTTTTTAACCTTGAAAATAAACAGCTTTTGAGACCATCATTTTCACACTGAAACCGCACATCTTCAAAATTTTTACAGTAGTAGGAGAAAAACTTTAACTTCCAATGAAAGTCAATGTAAATAGACTATATTCTAGCTCATTTTTGAGCATTTCTATTTGTCTATGGAATGTTGACACAATGTAAAAAACAACTGCCAGATTCACATTATGTCAAAAAGTGGAAAATGGCAAAACAGCATTGATATATTTTTTCTTAATTTTTCCTCAAAGTTCATTTACAAACATTGTAAATGTTGACAGTGATACTGTAAACTGCAAATTGACAAACATTGCCAAAGTAATAAAGTATAAAATATAATAATGGCAAAAGGAAGCTAACAAATACAAAGTTCTGTTATCTCTATATGTGTGAGAGAGAGAAATCCAAGAGAGTTGACAGGGTAATTTTAAGCTGTTCACTATGTCTCAGAGCAGCTGAGGAAATTCCTGAGGAAGCAGAAATGCACTCAGCTGTTGTGGTCTCACACACACACACACACACACACACACACATATATATATAACTTATGTCTTTGCTTGGTTTCGATTTTTACTATACTTTTATATGTCACCCTTTTTGTTGTAGATGTTTACTGTTTTTTTAATGTTTTTTATTTGTTATTTTAAGTGTATCATAGCACATCCCACATAATCAAGTTATGTAATGTATAAGATGAAATGAAATGTAAAACTCTAAACATAATCCCACATCTCTCTCTCTCTCTCTCTCTCTCTCTCTCTCTCTCTCTTTCTCACTGGATTTTAGTTTTGGTTTTTTTTTTCATTTAAGTGTGGCACAAAGAAGAGGCCAAAATGTCTGAGTGAGTATTGACTGTTTCACAGCACTTAACACACTTTATCTCATCACTCATTTACGAATTACAGTTGCACAAAAATAAAAAAATTACTTATTGATTTATTTATGATAAGTATTATTTAGAACATTGTAAATGATCAGCTAAATTATACTGTGCTTTCCAAACAGGAAGAAGATGACATCCAGCCGTCGGCACCATCTGAAGGTCTGCATCGTAACACTGTAGAAACATTGAATTTGGGTTAGGAATCTCTACTGTGTTTGGTATTTACTACATGTATTTTTTAATCATTTATTGTTTGTGTGACTATGCTGTAGAGCTTGATGCTTCAGATCGCTCAGGGGCTTCTGGAGGCCGAGGCTGCAGAGGCAGAGCAAGAGAAGCAGAGATACATGGAGGAGAACTGCCCTTCTCTCTCGCTGCCTGGAACAATGCAGGAATTGCAGGTACACACAAACACACACACGTTTTGTATATGATTTCTCGAGATGGTACACTGTTCCATGAAATCATGAAACATCATAAAGAAATCATAAAAAGGACACCTTTACTGCGGCCTTGTTTGAAGTATGCTGGAGCACATTAGGATGGTCACAATCAATCAAAAAATGGTCACAATCTGCAAATGTATGTTTTGAAAAGGAAAGCATGGGGGTGGATCTATCATGCTTTGGGATTGTGTTACCGCTATCACAACATATATTGGTAGTATTGCCCAGGTGGAGATAAGAGAAATTAAATGCCATCACATCCTCGATGTTATTAAAAAAAAAAAGTTAAAAGGCTAAATCTGAAAAGATGCCTTTTACAACAGGATAATCATCCAGACTATACATCAAAACCACCAGCGGCCACCCGAAGCGGCACAGACTGAAGCTTTTGAAATGGCTCTTACAGTCCCCTGACCTAAACACCATAGAAAATTTGTGACTAGTATTTAAAGCAAGCTGTGCATGCAAGAAGACTCAAAATTCTGCAAAGAAGAGTGATTAAAAAATTCCAAGTATAAGAACTGAAAGACATTTAGCTGCTTTAAAAAGCATTTGCAAGCTGTGATTTCTACAAAAGGGGTGTTACTAAATCTTGACTCCAAAAGGTGATTTACACAGGCCACATTGATCATTAATTAAAAAGTTAAATGTTTTATTTTTATTTTATTCTTTTAAAAAATTGAAATTTGTTGATATTGTAACTGTGTATGTGTAAAACTGTGAAAATGTTGTTTTCTGTTTGGTTAGCTACAATATACACAGTTGATAACATTTGAAATGAATTAAAAAAAGCAATTTGCCAAAATATATAAACAGATGTGTAATAATTATTGTTTCTTTTATTTTTGTGCTGAAAAGTAAACCTGAGAGACAGTGACACTGTGTGTGTTTTTGTCAGGATTTTTGCAAGAAGTTACAACAACAAATTGATATTGTGGATGAGCAGAGATATGACATGGAGAGCAAAGTGGCCAAATCCAATAAAGAGGTATGATAATAATAACAATAATAACAGTTCAACACATTGTTAAAAGAGACCTTTTTTAAGTATCTCAGCATCTCTACTGGAATTACACTCCTCACAGATTGATGACCTGAAGATGAAAGTGCAAGATCTGAAGGGCAAGTTTAAGAAGCCAGTTCTGAAGAAAGTGCGCATGTCAGCTGACGCCATGCTGCAGGCTCTGCTTGGCTCCAAACACAAGGTGTCAATGGACCTGAGAGCCAACCTGAAACAAGTCAAGAAGGAGACGAAGGAGGAGGTGGGTAGATATTCATCATTTGCATTTGGTTGCTTTTGAACATCATCTTCCCTATAACATATTGGAAAGCAACCAAATACAAATGATAAAAGTTCCAACACAGAAGTGCTTGAAATTTTATTTCTTGTAGGCTTGTAGGCTGTGACCAATTTTGTGTATGAGACCTTTAAAAATGAAGTGCTTCAAATGTATCCTGCAGCATTCAGAAGAGCTTTGAGATGCTGTTGGATTTCACATTTAGTACTTGAAGGACATGTGATTATGAGTGTTATCTAAATGACTTTGTGAAATGGTAGACTACAGAGACCCAGAAGAGAATGAGAGAGAAACGATGAAAGAAAGACAGAAATGTTTAACTTTTCTGTTTTATTCCTAGGAGAAAGAATCTGTGGGTGACTGGCGTAAAAACATTGAAGATAAGGCTGGCATGGGTGGCAGGAAGAAGATGTTTGAGACAGAGGCATAAATTTAAAAGATTATTTTGCATTAAATTATTTATTTGTTTACCCTGTTGTGTGACTCTTTTTTTCTTTTTTTACACTGATAATTAAAATGGATGATTTTAAATGATACACATTTATTGTGGTGTGGCACGTTTTTTTTTTAATAAAGCATATAGCACTACCAAATGTACCAAATCTAGTAAAGTATACTATATCCTAAATAATTGTCAGTAAATTATTTAATGTGGTAACCACACCACAATCTGCAGAAAGTGCCATGTTTAATGACGACTGCAGTTTCAGATTTGTTGAACCTTTTCATAACGTCTTTAATACTTAGTATTGCACCCTTTTCCTGTTGCAAATATCATGCATAGCCAGACATCAGCTTCTGTCAGGGTTCCTAAGGAATCTTAGTCAGGTGACAGTGACGACCACTCCAGAATCTTCCAAGCTACAGCTTCTTCAATAAAGGCATCATGTTTTCTCTTACAATTTTCTGATATTTGATTGTATCCATCTTGCCCTGCACACACTGCGGGTTTCCAGTGCCAGAGGAAGCAAATCGGCCCAGAGCATCACCATGCTTCACTGTGGGCAGGGTGTTCTATTGTATGTAAAGTGTATACTTAATTTTTCCACCTCCAGACATACCGCTGATCCATAGGCCTAAAAGTTCCAGTTTTGTATCACTGCTCCACAGAACAGAATTCCAAAATGTGTGGAGCTATTAAACAAAACTAGAACTTTTCAGAGTTTGGACAGTTATTCAAGAGTCACCTTTAAGGTGTTTTGGTTTACACTATACAATTTACACACTTTACAATGTATGTGAATGGAGATAATTTCTTGTTGGTTTTGTCAGGCTCTGGTGACAAGTGGATGCTATGACAGTAACACACATTCATAAGTAAAATCTATCTGAAAACCTCAGGGCCTCATTTACCAATATTTTTTAAGATTTGTTTTTCAAAAAAAAAAGATTTCTTTTACTGACAAAGGCAAAGTCTTTCTCAGACTCCTGATTTTCGCAGCTATGCTCTTCTAATAATGAATCTCCCTGTCCTTGATATGGTGAATTAAATAAAAATAAAAACTGCATTAGTGGATTTTAGGAAATAATTCTTCTTAAGAACAGTTGATGAATAAACAATTGTTCATTCTTTCCAAAATACATTTCCAACACTGAAATACATTAAACAACATTTTTAATCACAGCAAACACATTTGATAAATACAGTTTGCATTATGGGCTCAAGGTTACTTAACATGTTTTTCTGCGACTTGCTCAACACTTCAGAGAAAAAAAAAGTTTTGGGAGTTTCACTGCAAGTCGGATGAAAATACAGGAAGTCCTTCTTACCCACTAAATTAAGAACAGACATGTTTACGTTTGGTTCAACAGTAACATTAGTGTGCACTGTATCAGTGTCCACCTACCAAAAAAGCTAATTTTTACATAATTCAGGGCCCACTCACACACATTCCGATTCAGATTGCACTAAATCCACTTATATCCCCAATATTGTCTGTAGCCTGTATTGGCTAGTGTTTTACATCAAAACACTATGTTTATAGTCAATCATGGTGTGCTTTTGTGCTGTGACATATAGGTGGCAGTTTTCCTTGATCCTCCTTCTATGGTCATTCCTCCATTCCTCCTTATGTTGTCCTTGTCCTTCACACTGCTATTCTTAAATTACTTCAAGGAGATTGTGCTGGAGCAACAACGCATTCACTTCCTAAGTTTGGCTGGTGCTGACAAGGCTGCAAAACTCAAGGCAAATTCTAGCACCCTAAATTTAGAGGGCCTGACCACCCATCTGGGATGGCTATTTTAAAGGGTACCAGTAACAAATGTCATGATGACGTTATAATGTTTATTTTCACTGTTGTAAAGCTTACATGTTATGTTAAATGTTTGCATGTCTAGCTCCACATAAAAATATTAAAAAATATGTATGTTTATTACATGGAGTCAGTATACTTAAAAAAAAAAAATAAATTAAAATTGTTTTCACAAAAATATTTGAGTAGGCTGGAAGAAAACAGGGAAGGTGTTAGAGTTGTAGTAATAATATCCATCACTAGAGGGTGCCAAAGAAAGTGTGTGTGTGTGCATGTGTGTGAAAGAGAGTGAGAGAGAGCAAAATAAAATGCAGTATTGTTAAATTAAGTTAGATATTAGGCCCATTGTGTGTTCAACCATATAGTCATGGCCAAAAACATTGGCACTTCTTTCAGAAAATGCACCACGTCTGAATTCCATGCTTTGGTAATAATAAGCAAACAGTTTGTTTCCTTTGTCTGAATAGAATTATTGGTACCTTTTCAAAATTGTAAGAAATAAGTGAAGTTTATCCATGTGATTCTTTAATATGCATGGGTGGCAAGTAATAGGTACTGGCAATATAGATGTTCTTTCAGTTTAAATGGAGAAAAGTTGACTCATGTCAGCTCCAATCCGATTTCTGACATATTTATCAGATTTAACTTTTTTTCTCTGCTTTTTTGTGCTGTTCCAATGCAAACAACATAAATTGTAATTGCAACAACTTGTGGTGAGAAGTGGTGCATTTTCTGACAGAATTGCAGTGGTGCAGATATTTGAGCCACATCTATAATAAATGTCACATCATATTCACTGTAAATAGTTCTAGGATATAGGATATTTATAGTTATAGTTATAGTTATAGGATAAAAAATTATTGAACATTCCCTGGAGTTTAGCTAAACCCATCATTATGAAATGAAAGGAATATGGCACATATGTAAATCTGCCTAGAGCAGGCCCTCCTCACAAACTGAATGACCATACATGAAGGAAACCAGAGAGGGAGCTTATCTGCATATAGCAACTGTTGTGGGTGTTCATTACCAGTCAAAACTTTATGGGAGAGTTGCAAAGACAATAAAGATCAACAGTTTGCCCAAAGGCAAGTTGAACTGTAGGTTCTTTGGTGAACAAAATGAAAACAAAATGAATCTTTTTGGCCATCACACTTGACGCTATGTTTGGCAGGCACCAAACACTGCACATCACCACAACACACTACCCCCACTGTGAAGCATGGTGGTGGCAGCAACATCCTGTGGGGATGCTTCTCAACAGCAGGCCTGGTAAGGATGCAGCAAAATATAGGGTCAGACTCTGTGCTGCGATTCTGGCCAAAGGTGCATTAAATTTATTGTTGAATGGCGGCAACAAAGGTGTGTACGGTTGTGCTGCTACTCGCTCTACTTACCCCCTACTTACACCTCCATTAAGAGACATTTTGCTAGTTTAAAAAATGACAGTAAAATAAGAATCTAGGAAGTGGTTGGATTAAATTGGCTTGTGTGAAAAAAAATGATGAACACGTGCATAGGGCAGAACATGCAATTGCTTGGCGCTGGAAGACTAGGCCTTTTATTATTGCTTTGTGTTGCTTAAACACTGGTATTTATCAAAATGTACAATGTACTTTTCAGATAATTGACACCTTAGATTAGTTCATTTCTGTGATGGGTTAGTTTTCACTTTCTTGATTAACGGAGTTACATGGTGATGCTTGTTTTGTCATTAAATGTGTACACAAACACACACACACACACACACACACACACACACACACACACACACACACACACACACAAAGGAACAACAAAAAGTGAAGATTCATAATGATTGGGCAGTATTTTAGTTTGTAACAATGTAATGTGTGATGTCAGTAATCAATAACCGGTTGGCTCATCACTCAGAAGGGAACTCAGAAGGGAACTCAGCTGTGTCACAACCCATGTGCCTTATAGCTTTGGCTCCTACAAGCAGGTTAAAGCACCTCTGAAGTAAATGTTTGCTCCCCCATTGTTTGCACAATGTTTGCACAGGCTTCACTTGCTCAGTTGCTCAGTAGCCAATGCTTTGTAAAAACCAGCAGCCTCCACAGGGCAGGGGTGTACAAATTGTGGGCCTCGTGAAAACATTATTAATACTTTACCCAGAAAGATTAAAGCATAATGCATAGCGCGAACATTTCATTATGTCTTCACGTTTGACAATTCAATTATTGTAACATTTGGCAAACATCCCAAATGCTTGCAGATGTAAAACAATAGTAAATGTTTATTTACCAAAGAAGAATCAAAACATCTAGTAAAAAAGCCAAGCCAGGTAAAAAAAGCCAATAATCTATATATTTTATATAACAGGATTTTATATATTCTTATATTATTGTTTAGGATATATTTCCTTAAGTGTGGGAATAGTGAAATCTTGCAAGTAATATTCTGGATTTGCTGGGTTCAAATGTATGAAAACTGAATGACATTGTTGGATATTGTGTTATGTAGAAAAGATGGTCAAGTAAATAAAATGCTTTATTTTTAAAAGTGTTTAGTTTGTGTGTGTGTTTCCTTGTCCCAAACATGTGACTGCTGCTCCAGTCTGCTGATTGGAGGACAGCTGTGACGAGGAGGGAAGCTATGAAAAATGGGGAGATCCTGAGAGAGAGGGAGAAGGGCTGAACCCCTAGAGAATGCAGAGGAAGAGACTTCTCTATACCTCTTTAAATAAAAACACACACAGTTATAGCTCACACCCAGCAGTTCTCTTTAAACACAGAGACTGTTGTTGATGATGTGTTGAGAGGCATATGGATGAACACATGAGAAACATGTCCATATTAAGACGACACTCTAGCAGACAGGGCTTGCAAGACCTCCAAAGGTGAGCATGTATGTGTGTTTGGCAATCTATGAAAAAAATATAACAAAAGATGTTAGATGTTGACCAATATTCTTAGAATTCATTGTATATCTATTTTGTAATCTTGGATTCATTTGTTTGTCTGTATGTCAGTCTAATTTTCTGTATTCTGTTATCCGAAGTGATGAGTAAAATCTTGGGCAGATAAGCTGGATGATTCATTCTCAAGGAGCAAATGCAACAATCTGGAATGAGATTGGTTGTTTACATCATGACATCATTAGATATGTTACTGCCTGACTTCACTGAACTTTGTCTAATGATCATTTGACATTGCCCCAGGGCATAGAGCTGAATCAGGCAGCTAAATGTTTGTCATAGTACTTCAAATTTAGAACACATAGTGTCATAAATGCCAAATTATGTTTTTGTGTGCAAAAGGTCACAATCCTAGGAAGTGTGTGAAACATGTTCACTACAAATGAATTCATTCCTCTTCAACCTGCCTAGTTTTAGTTAGCTATGTCCAGTTCAGTAGTGGACTATTTTAAAGTGAAAACCCAACATTATGTAGCAAATGGAAATTCCATTCCACAGCAGCAACAAAAAGTTTAACCAGCGACAACAATACTTTTTTTAAAATAACTTTTCCTATAAAATCTGAGGCTTTTTGTTTCTTACATTGATGTAAATATATGATATATATCAATTAACAGATTCATAGCTGATAGGTTTGCAACACTATTTTTGTAGTGGAATCTATGGAAACCAAAGACTGATTGTGAGCACCATTAGAATTGCAGGAAAAGTTTGCCTTGTCATGACTTTATTTGAAACACTGATTCCATACTGGAATGGCTCTGTTTATTTGGCTGATACTGTTGTCTATAAATGCTAGAGGGATGATTAACGTGACATAAACAATATGCCAGCTTGTAGTGCTCCCATTTATGTAATCTTCTATACTAGTGAATGTCAGTCAGATCTGATTCAGGAATTTGATTTAGTTTTGTTTATTTTCCTTCAATATAAAACACATATGGCATGAGACTGAAATTCAGTTCATCTGGACTTTTTGTGTAAATGTATTAAACATTCTTTTTCACTGAGTTTGATCAACATCCATCTATAAATCCCTATAAATCTATCTGTCAATTTTACATTAAGCAGTAGTGTTTTGTTTCTGGGATTTGTATAGTGCTTTAATCATTTTCATCTTTTTTTGATAGTTTGATATCAGAGAACAGAAGAGGCTGTATGAATTAGCCTGTTGTCTCTCCTATGTGTTCTAAACAGACTCCGCTCAGTATCTTGGTGTTTGTATAAAGCTGGGGGTAAACTCAGCCAGTACAAATCCTGCTAGCTTTGCAAGATTATTTGCTCCCAGAAAACTCTGAAACATCTGAGATGTTTGGTATATGCATTTATCAAACAATGCTACTACCTTGTCATATTGTTTCTGACATATCAGGCATTTGCAACACCAGTGTTGATTGGAGTTACGTTTCACATCTTTTTCAGAGCCAGCTACACTCAACATTGTGTGAATAGATCATGATATATTTTGTTATGGCAACAACAATACATGATAGAATGATATCATAGAATGATAGGATGTTAAAGAAATATTTACTGTCAGTGTGTCTGCACTTCCTGTCCACTGTCCACTCTTCCCTTGCAATATGTGTGCAATATTATCCCCCATGCAATATGTGTGCTGCCGGGGGATAATAGTAGATTTATTCCAATACTGAATAGTTACCAACAAACAACATAGATATATTATGCAATTCAACCTGATGTGTGTGTATGTATGTGTTTGTGTGTATCTAGACTCATAGTTCAGAGAAGTCTGGAAGATGCAGAGGAGAAAGAGAGAGAACAGCAAATGTGTGCGAGAGCAGTCAGCTCCACAATGTCTCCTCAACACAGTGGCAGTCCTGGACTGTGTGAAGAAAGCTTGTCAGTATCTCAAGTTCATGTAGTCCAGTAGTGTCTGTGTGGTATCCTGTCATATTTGCAACGGATTGGTGTAGTTGCTGGGTGTCTTTATCTGTTGCCATCAGAAATTTTGCTGGTGTTGAAATCTGCCCTGGGTAGATTGGAACACGTACATTCCCGTGTTAGGAAAAGTTTGTGCCACATAATGATACACACATTTATTTCTTAGGGTCATGTTCTGTCTAATTTAAGATAATTTAATTAACACATCAAATGTGCTTGAGAAATTACTTTAGAAGATTAAGTTAAAATCTAAAAATAACTGCCCTTTCCCTCACATTAGTGACTTAAACAAACTGTATCAAATAGCATGGTTAGAATAATGTTGACAGACTTAGACCTGGGTGGAATGAAAACCTTGACCCTGATTGGCCCTTGTAGATATGACTGAACACCTCTGTGTATAGTACTCATACAGAGTGTTATTTCAGTGTTCAGTGTTATTTCTGTGTCTTTAATCCTGAACTCCAAGCAACTTTTTCCTGTTGTTTTGTAATCCAACTGCACCATGAAGGCTTGAGTTGTATGTTCAAGTCAGTCTGTGTGAATAAGAATCACAATGAGCATAGCAAGTCTAATGCTGAGTGAGTAGTTGCTTTGTGCAAGTTTCATAGGTGCCTAGAGAGAGAAACAGGAAACAAGTGTCATTCTGATTGTTTCGTTTCCATAGAGTCTCAGGCCCAGAGCTCTGACTGACACCTGCTTTCACTAACTATGTGGATGTAAGCAAGACCACACCTGCTCCCTGAAGAATATTATATTCCATTCACACTCATATTATTTTATTAGTACAATTAGCTGATGCTTTTGCTCAGAACAGCTAACATATGCCAAATATCAGGATAGATGCCCTGGAGGGAGCACAAAAATAGCATGGTTTCTTGGTGTTCAGCCAGTTCTGTGGCCAAAGGTCTGCCACCATCCCATCATTAAAGATTGTATTTCTTTTAAAAGGTTCTATAAGTATCAGTTAGTGCTCTGTTACTCCATGGGAGAAAATGATATCCTTAAAATACATTAAAAACTAAAAAATACAAAATGACTTTTTTTAAACCAGATAATTTTTTGACTATGTTGTCTCTATTTTTACTTAAGCACTTAGAGTTGTGCAATTATAATGGCAATATTGAGCTTTCAATGTTTTTAAAAAACTGTTTATCATCTTGAATAGTCTAAAACACTTCTCTTCCTGGCAAATAATTGCTTCTAGAAGAAATTGCAGGTTCTTTACAACCAATTTCTATAAGACGACTCTGAAGGAGACTGCATTTTCATTCACAAGCTGTGAAACCCACCGGTGGGCCCTGCCTGTCAGTTTTGTATTTTGCCCAAATTTCTGACGAGAATTTCCTTTAGACTGGTATTTTAGCCACTGCTGGTAGAGCCATATGACAGTACTCTACAATACACCTGCAGACTCAGCTACTTCCGTCACACTGTGGCTTTTGGCATGCCCAAATGCACTTTTTTGCCAATCATTAACTGGCTTGCGACCCATTTTCCCAACATCTAGACATTTATTCTCATCATTCTCAAATCACTACCACCTTAAACACGCAAGGTGACTACATATTTAGTGAGCTTTTGTGTGATGCATATGTTTTTGAATGAATTAAAAAAATTAAAACAGACTGTTCAAAGAAAACACTAAAGGCCCTTTATGTCCTTGCTGAATGTATGTTAAGTGTTCACAACTTCAAGCACACATTGACCACCAGTGGTGTCAATTATGATGCAGATACAATGCATGTATGTAATGTAATGCAAACTTTTTTTTGGCAAAATAACTAAATAAATAACTCCTGCTGTTTTGTTCTTCAGCCTTCAGGGTTATCAGAAGCCATGCAGTTTGTCCTCTTGAAAGAGTGATAATCCGTTTAATACTTACTTGGAACAAGTAGAGAGGGAGACACAAAAAGCAAATTGTAAAAAAAAACAGGAGCTTTTTACAACTCTGCCCATCTACATCTGTCATCTGCTCCACTCTGCCCCACTTCTCGAGACCTTGTCCTCTCTTTCTCAACAGAATCACCAGTGTGGAAAAGAGTTGGATAAGGTAGTTGAATGGAAAGAGAAAAAAAAAGAATGAGCAGGGAACAGCAGAAAATGAAGAATGCTGCATGGCTGAGAAGATTGGGAATAGAGGTGAATGGGAGCAGAAGGCAGGGAGGCAGATAGATGGAGCAATGTGTATCAGAAGTGGAGAAAGGCAAAGAGATGACATTAATGAAACCGTAAGTATGAATCTAGAGATCTGGTGTCTTTATCAGTGTTTATGCATTACATTCTTAAACATAGTTTATTGAAGCAACACCTCAAATTCAGATACTTTTGGTTTCTGATCCTGGAACTTGAAGGAAGGTAATGTAAATGCAGAATCACAACCAATTAATATGCATAAATACATGTTGTAACATTTAAATATACCTTTAGCTTGAAGCAGCAATACTATTTTACTCATTACACTTAAGGGTTTTAACACTCCAGACTTTTTAGAATGAGACTGTAGTATTTTGCCTTTTATATCAGAGTTACACCGATTCATTAGGTCAACTATTTCTGCATCTGATTGACTTACTCAATATGTTTGAAACCTGCCACGTTGCTATGTTAAGAAATGACCAGCCACACCAGGTGTGTTTCACAATTTCCTCTAGCTGCATATCCTTCCTACGCTCAGTGAATATAACTTAGTACTTAGCCAAGCGTAGTAACAGTGCAACATGGACTCTGCTGCAGAATCTCCTGTGCTCAATGCAGACAGGTAAATTACAAGATCTTGCAGGTTTTCTAATGTAGATACACTATTACTGCTTAGCCGCTTTGTAGACCTATAATTAGACTTTCAAAATGTAAAAAAGCAAGCATATTTAGATAGATCTTGAATGCACTCATGAGGTAGTTACCAAGTGCTACAATTGCTCTGTATTATAATATTAATGTAGTTGTAAGGGATGCACTGACGTCTGGGCAAATGACACTATTTGATATTTTGCATGTACATGCTTGTGTTAATGCTGAAACATAAACATGTATAAAATCTAATATCTAGCATTACAGAGAAACAGAACATTTAGTTGTTAAGGATGATAAATGCTGTACAATGAATGAAAAACAGATATTTTAGCACATTATCTGCTGTTACAATTAAAAGTTCTTTAATTAACAGTTGCAAATATAGTCAGATGTCAGTCATTTTTTTTTAGTAATTGTTTTGCCAATGCCAATATCACCATGCTATCATCATCTTCTTTAGGAAATGTCCACATTTACTGCAATTATCCTCCTAAACCTCCCTTTTTTCTCGGTCTCTTCTCTCTCCGCCCCCGCTTTGTTGCAATCCCCGGTTCATCTAACATGAGTCTTGTGACTGTAATACTAAATACTTTATACTGTGCACAATGGTTACTATGGTAACCATACTAACTGCAGTGTGTATCCTATATAAGTCTAGCAATATCATGTTTTTGTGTCTTTTGATGGCTGCCGGCTCGGTGGACTTCCTGAATGCACTGACTATGGCTGTGGATACTAGTCTGGGGTGGTCAGATGCAGTTCCTGATCACACACTGAAGTTTAAATCTGGTTTGTTCCTCTCTCTCTATCTTCTCTCTTCTTGAGTGAGGGGGATTTTGTGACAGAAGAAGATGCCGGGGATGGCACACAAAAGAGTGAGACAGTAACGTGTGAAGAGGTAGACACACTCACACACATGTGTTTTTAAAGACACGATTGATTTACAGTCTCTTAGCAATTGCTCATGCTCTCTCAGGTAGAGGAGCACTGGGTGAAAGAGGAAAACGAGAAGGAGAGACTGGAGGTGGAAACGGAGGAGGAGAGAGCGACGAGGATTAGACAAGAGGAGAAAGAGAGGAAGAGACTACGTGTGATGGAGAGGATGAAAAGGCTGAGTTTATCCAGCAATGAAACAGATGAACCATTTAGCCCTCTAAGTCCCACTCTCATGGTAAACACAGCACTCGGCCCATAACATACTCCACCATCATGTATGTAAAGTCATGGTCAATAATCATAGTTGGTTGTATTTGTGTCAGCTTCTTTTAGTTTGTAAAAAACGTAAGTAAGCCATCAAATGTTACGTTATTCATCCTTTAGGCCACAGTTACACCAAGCAATACATGGGTTGCATCAACTAAAAAGGTGCAATGTCATTGCACACAACTTTGCATTACACCAGACAGAGTCACTGAAGAGAAACCGCAATAAGACCACAGTCTCAAAAAAAGTTGTAACACTGTATTATACATCTGCAGATCTCTGAGAGAACTGAATCTCTGAATCGCTCTGTTAAGAAAAGGTGAGTACCCAGCATGCTAAGTGAAAGTCTTATGTCTTATTTGTTTATGTCAGCTGAATGAGTAAGCAGAGCAGAACATTTTCTAAATAAACCTTTTCTACTCCTCAGAATTATAGCGCCCACTCACATGTACAGCAAACAAACTATAGCCAAAATCCCTGAGGGAATTTCCTATTAATCCCGTTAAGAAAGTAATAAACATTGCTAGGCATGGATGTATGGTTCTAGGAAGGAATTTGCCAAAGTGATCCTTTGCCATCAATAGCGATTTAAATGAATTGAAATATTCTTTAACCTAGTCTACCGTGGAATTACTCCAGATATTTTGGGCCCTAGGAAAGATTTCTCTTGGGGACTCCCACCCTCACCAATCATAACACCTGTATGCTATAATTAAAAACTAAGTAATAAAAACACTGTAAACTCAAATAATCAAAAGTAATACTTCATCAATTTTATTAAATGATAAATAAATTATAAAACGTTATAATTATAAAATATTTACAGGTGAAATAGATCAAGTAGAGCCTAAAGGTGACTGCTTATGCCCCTCATAACTGCAAAAAGCCCAACTAAAGAACCCTTTTTGGAGCCTTAGGTATCAAAAGTGTAATTAGTAAGACATGGGAACAAAATAACTACATTTTGATTTTATACAGATTTGTTTGTCAGTTCTAGCATTCTATATTCATCTATATTCAATTTCTAAATTCATACATCCTAAAGTATAGTAAATACTCCATGTAAATGTGTTTTTAAAAACAGTAACAGCTTCCAGAAGACTCCACCTTCTATGATTATCTCTAAGATTGACAGCCGACTGGAACAGTACAACCATGCAGTTGAGGTATGCCACTATAGAGCTATTTACAACTCATCAGGGATATTTCATTGTACTCAGTGTCACACATTGCTATTACAAAAATGTTTCTTTAGGAAACCACCAAGTGGTTATTACATAACATTGCTCAAATAGCCTTTTGTGGCACTTTTATTTTTAATAAATAAATAAAATATTAGAGTGTAATAAGTGTTTTTTGTGTGCAGGAGAGCGCTCAGCAGGCAAAAGAGACAAAGGTAGTTCCAACGGACTTCCCAACCAGCCCAGAGCCTGTTTCTGCCCGCAAGAACCTTTTCGAAGTTGGAGATGCCCAGAACCAGAATTTAGTAAAGGTTGCATCCTCTAAGGTACTTTTAATTTGACTTCTTTTTTTACTACATAAAGCTAGAAATCACACCTCACATTTAAATATAATCGTGTTCCTCATGTTCTGTTTGAACATGATTTGATAAAGCAGTGACTGTCTAAGATGTGTGCTCACTGATTATTATTTTCATTTTAATTTTGAGATGTACTATATGACACTACTTAACCAATTAATTCCTAAAGGGCCCATGTGTTCACACTTTAGTTCTTCACAATAGTACCATGGAAGATTAACCAATAATTTATAATAGTTACTGAGCTGTTTTTCCAGAAAGAAATTCAGCCTTGTGTTTGACTGCACAGCATTCCAAAAAATGCAATCCAGGACATGTTTTATCCCTGCCTATGGCAGCTTTCAGTTATAACAGATTATAACAATTTGTATTTATCAGTACACCTTACTAAATGGGAAGCTTTGAATTTTCTGTGTTTTTTAATTCAGGAAACAGAGGAGTTGAAAGTAGGTGTGGCTGACCTAATCACTCACTGGGTGAAGGGTAACCCTGATGTCAATCCAAAAAGTCCTTCCTCTAAACCAACAGTTAGTAAAATATTACATTAAAAAGTGAACTGACTTAAAATGTCACTTTAAATCAGTTTCGATTTCCCTTCATCCCTTTTTACTTGCTTGATTTTCAGCTTTCTTATTTCTTCTCTGGCCCTATCTGCTGTTCTACTTGCTTTTTCCTATTGCCAGGTAACCACCGTCTATGTTAAGGGTTAGCTATTTTCAAACATACTGGCTGCTGCAAATTTTCATAGAACACCACACAGTCATGGCCAAAAATAGAAATACATATTTTAGAAAATGGCACAGTTACAATGACTGTATTCACATGTTTATGTCTTTTGAAGAGGACTGGACAAAATTATTGCCACTCTTAAAATTGTAAGAAATAAATGTTTGAATGGTGTCTAAAGAACCTTAGTCATTTGGCTGACCTGCAGACAAAAGGTACAACACAGTTACAATCCCACAGTCCAGATGACAGATGAGGCCAAAGCTGTCTAATAAAGCACATTACATTTACATTTGAGGCATTTGGCAGACACTCTTATCCAGTTACACAACTGGATATCAACTTACACAAGTGCTTTACTGTTTATTCAGGAAAATATCCTTAGATAATTTGTATAGACTAGGAAGCTTAGATATTAATAAACACAAAAGTCAACATAATACTCGACACTACACTTTGCCCAAGTACTCTCGAAAGAGTTGGGTCTTCAGTCTTCTCAACTCCAGAGACTAAATAGATGGACTCCTCCATCTCCTCCACACACACGGACAATCCCAAACAATGTGATAGTATTTTGCAGTAAGTACTACCTCACTGTGTCACTGGACTCTTGCACATTGTTTCTGGTTGATCCTCTACAATAACATAAAATGCACATTCTATTTGC
This sequence comes from Salminus brasiliensis, assembly GCF_030463535.1. Taxonomy (NCBI): domain Eukaryota; kingdom Metazoa; phylum Chordata; class Actinopteri; order Characiformes; family Bryconidae; genus Salminus; species Salminus brasiliensis. The sequence goes on along the minus strand of NC_132902.1, from coordinate 7,329,603 downwards.
ACTACCCCACTTCCCACTGCAACCTCAGTCTGTCTGATTTATTTATTGTATCCTGCCTGTTACACTTTCTTGTCTGCACTTTGTGTCTCGTATGCACTGTGGATTATACTGTACTGTCTGCATTGTGTTGTACTGTCTGGATGCACTTGTTCTGTGTTGCATTTGTGTTCTGTCTGCACTGTGTTGTGTGTTGCAACATGGTCCTATACTCTGTATATAGTTGAAATGACAATAAAGCCTCTTGACTTGATCATGCTTCTAAAATCACAAATGAAATAAGATAAAGTTCTGGAGAGTTCTGAAGTGTCCAGCAATAGGTCAGAATCGAAATCCTATAGAACAAAACAGTAGGCGGGAGACAGCATACTTCCGAGAGGCCTGGTGCAGTCTGCAAATGAAAGTAGGTTCAAAATTGCAGAGGTGTAAGAAACTCATTCAAGATTATATGAAACAAAAGAGTGTGCTACCAAATATTGATGGTGCCAATAATTTTGCCTAGTCCATTTCTGGAATTCTGTGTGGAATGAATGCTTTTGTAACTGTGACAATGTTGCATTGCAGTGTTGCATTGTCTGAAAGAAGTGCAGGTGTGCCAATATTTTTGGCTTTGACACTTGATACAGTGATTAGTGAGCAGTGAGGAGTTGCTCGCTGTAGCTGCGGTTTTCTTTCCCTGTTCATTTTCTCTTCTGTTCTTTTGTCAGTCTGATGAAGTTAAAGTTGGTGATGTAAAGAACAAAAAGAGTCTGTGGGAGACAATGGAGACATCTACAGCAGAGAAACCAGGTGGAAAGGTACAGCAATCCTCTCACTTCTAAACAGAACTGCATTATACCCTGAGATTCCAGTTTACTGGATACACATACCTTGTTCCAACACTCATATATCTTTTTGTTAGGTACCATACATGTGCACAGAGATAGCCTATCTATTGCTCCACCATTCATTCACTGTGCTCTACTTCGTATTGGCTACATCTCAGTTACTTATAAACTTGGTTACTTATAGTTCTATTAACTCTTTAATATACTCATGGTGTTTGTGGTTTCTTCATTTCTAGGCTGGCATGTGTGCAAGATACAAGTTTGTTGAGATCGGACATGGTAAATATGAAAAGGTCTTTGTTGGCGATGGGGACAGTATCCATCACTAAAATGTAAAATCAAGTAAGAAAGTATTCTTTATGTTACAAAATTTTACACCAAACAACTGTAAACTTGTATTTATGTTGCTACTTTCCCATCCTTATCACTTCTGGTAAAAAGCTTAGACTTTGCATGGTTAGAACATTGATCCATCCCACAATGCTCTTACTCAAACTAAAACTTAAAATGTACTTGTGGTTGGATGGAATTAAAAGCAGATGAAAAAAAGCTGTCTTATGCTGAAAGAGGCACAGTGTTATGTTTATTTTTCCAGTAGATTTAATGTACACAGAGTACACAGAAGCTAGCTAGCTAATTGTGGCTAGTTAACCACAATGCTTAATATGCAATATTCTTTTTAAAGAAATAAAATGTTTTATAAAAGACACTGTATTTTATATGAGGTTGAATTTGTAATGAAAACATAAAGAAACACATTTGTCATGAATAAAGAGAGAGCTTTTACTTCAGAGAATCAACTTTTATTGTGCAGACAAGTATAGCATTACCCAGAGGTTTTAGCTGTAAATTGCTTTTTATGGTATATTTCTATTCTTTATAGAAAAAAAGTCTTTCATGTTACAATAGTATGCTTTCGTGCTAAAGCATATGTTTGGATACATTTTTGACATGTTTTTGCTAAATTCACAGAGACAGTGTTTTTATTTACATCAGTAAAACCTGTTAAGGTAGACAACTGGTGACTTTAAGCATGACATTTGCTAATTACTAAGGTTTTGCTCTGTTTTTTAATCTCAGTGGTGTTACAGATTTTTTAAAAATCATTAAAAAAGTATTAGTACAATATCAATGTTAATTACCACTGAATCTGCCAAAAAAACATACAATTACAGTATGTTTAGTTGGACATAAATTGTCCTGTACATATATATAATATGTACAGTAATTAAACTGGATTTTTTACAGTATCCTTTGGATATAATCATTTTCAATAAATAATATAATACCTAAACACAATTCCACAAAGAGACCAATTACAGCAGTACAAACAGTGTTTTTTATTTAATTTTACATCTGTTATTTACATTTACATTCATCCTGCTATGAGGATGTTTTAGTGTACATAGATTTTTTAATGTCTGTAATTATTAATTACAATATTTTTTTATATTTAATTACAATCATTCAGGTAAATTTAGCTCATCCTGGCTTATATTTATTATATCCCCGAAACACTCACATATACACACACCAACTGACACATTAACCAAAATGTACAAAAGCATGCATGTAAAATTTGTAAAAGCCATTCTCACTCTTCCATTCCCAGTCTGAATTCCCACCTCATTCATATAATTAGCATTCAACTAGTTGAATTGAGCTGAATCTGGTAGAGCAAGAAAAATGCGCAGTTCCACACCACTCACTTTTTGTTTTTTAAAGAATCTGTATTGTAAATAAGTGAGTGTCAAGATTAGCTTTTTTCTTAAAAGTTTAAAAACCTTTAGGGTTCAGGGTAATATACCATTACATTTCTTTTCTTTGTGTAGAAAATACATGTACTAAAACATTTCCTAATGCATTGGACACCCAACTGGCCCTTGAGTCATTTTCTTTAATTTCAACTTTCTCAGTGTCACATTCTCAGACCCCTGCTTACTCACTCCCTCTATCATTATCTCACCATATCACATGTCCCTCTCCGCTGTCTACAGCTGTCACTTTCTCTCTCCTTCCTTTCAATGCAGGAATGAACCAGTTAGCCTTACAGCAAAGGAACATACAGACTGTGTCCTTTCACTGTAGCTTTCTTTAGGTGGTAGCTCTTTGACTAGCAGAGTGTCAAGAATATCAGTGCATTTAATTGAATCAATCTTGTATTTGTAATCATGTGAAATGACAAGGTCATGTGCTATACATTCTCTGGTGTTGCTAATACATTGCTAATAAACCTAATCACTACACATAAAGAATTAGTAAAGAACTTTTTAGTGAGAGTAACAAAAATCAACTCATTCGCAGTGTTAATTTAGTATTAAGGTACTAAAAATTATACATTGTTTTTTTTTGTTTTGGACATGGCAAATCCTTTGGCTGTCCTATTGAAATCTTTGGGCTCCTCACCTTCACCTTTTCGATGTAACAGGCTCCTCTCAAATACTGTGGCAATTTTGGTCAGGGGTTTTGCAGCTGCTTCCTTTAGCTTCCGGGCATCAAATCGTGGACTGTAGAGCAGGATTGGCAGGCGATGTGCAAATGAGGGGACCTGCGTCGGGCTTTCCTTTGATGTCTTTCTTTTGTCTGTCTCAGGTTTGTTGGAATTTATCTGCTTCATGATGTTCTCTTTGGTGGAGAACATTTGAAAGAGAATAGCATCCCACATTTTTAGTGCTCTGGGGGCCTCATTTTTCATCATTACATCCTGACTACCAGATTCCTCATCAAATCCAACAGAGTCATTATGCCCACTTGTCTTTATGTCATGTGCCTGAGCAGTTTTCTTATTCTCATTCTGTGACTCTGGAAACTGTGGCTCTTCAGGCTCCACGATCATGTGTTTCTTCAGCCGTGTCCAGCCACTGAGTTTTGCCTTCAGGCCCTTTGGCTTCTGTGTCTCTTTGTTTTTCCCTTTTTCTATAACCTCAGTGCCCTTTTCTTCAAAACCTGCTGGATGTCCACAGCTAATCTCTTTGCCCTTTGTATCAGGAAGAAGGTTCTTGATCATAGTAGTATTAGTGTGTGAAGATTTAGTGGTGGAAGCTTCTCTGGAAGTAGGTACCTCCGACTTTGAAACTTCAGCCTGGTATTCTGTGGTAGAATTTAATTTGACCGGAGTACTGTCTTTTCTTGGGATTTTTGTTTCGGTAGCTGTAGAGGAGGTCA